>NC_085138.1:100054765-100654765 GCF_035046485.1 Aedes albopictus | reverse complement strand
GAGCGTAGACTTTGGCTTGACCCCCCCCCCTTCCCCAAAAAGTCTACGCGGTTTATGAACAGCCCCTAACCGGACAAACATAATCTAACAGAGGATTCTCTTCGACGGGGTTGTGCTCAATTAGTTTGAAACAATTACAATTATCACGCAAATCATATCCCTTCACCTTCTTACGATTACACACCATCATCTCAAAGACCATCTAAAGATCATTGAATACAGTGTCTCTTTCGGCTTTGTCGTTCGCAACGAGGTATATATGAGCAATCGCTCTTGACGAGCGCAAACACGTTCCCAGTGTCGCACACTTTCTGTATGGAGCTACTCCTCACAATCCCGAACACTCCAACCGGAGAGGGATCTGAAATTTATCTGTTATGTCCTTTTCGGTTATTTTTCCCAAACCATCTGCTGTTCGTTGTTGGTTGCGTGTGGTATGTACGAAGCTCTAGATACGGCGGCAGTATGTGACTGCACAAACCAAATGTACAATCTTATCATCGCGCCACATCGCATCGGGAAGGAATTGGAGGGGGCAGGGGACAATTCAGGGAGACACTTCTCCACAGAAGCTTCTGTGTGATAACAATGGTCCAGATATGGCCGGCTGCCGGCTGTTGATGGTATTGCTTCTTTTCCTCCAAGTGAAGACGGTGACAACGATGGCCACAACGAAGACTACGGTGGAGCTCGTTTGGCCAAAGGCGGCGTCCACATTGAGGATTCTCGCTTCCCCAGAACGGTTCTCCAATGCTTGCTCCAATGTTTGCGCAGCAACAAAAGAAGCCAAGGCGTCGCTCTTGATGATGCTGAAAATTTTCTGCACTTGTTCCGGGGTTGCACTTTTGTGCGACCTTCGCCTTCGCCTTCGGTTGTGGTTCCTAGTTGACCGGAGTTCAGTTGTGTGGTCGGTAATTGGCTAGGACGACTTTGCGGTGGATTTTTCTGGCTGGTGTGAGCAATTGTGTGCTTATTGTGCATCGCTTTCTGGGTGCTGGTGGGGATTTCCAAGGCGTGTGGTCAGCGAATAAAGTGTCCTTGATGATAAGATACCCCTTGTTATGAATCGTCCATAGTCTATGAAGCAAGCCAGTTTTATTATTGCTATTGGGTCTTGAATTGTACAGATCATGCCCGCGTAAGTCGGGGTCAAATTGATCTTCGGTTCGATATTTGTAAGACGTTTATCCGTTACATAAAGCATACGTCAAATAGTTTTCTTACAAGTATCGTGCTGTAATGACACCCTTCGTATTTGAAATTATAGAGATTTCTGCAGTTTGTGTCAAAAATTCATTCAAATCCATCCACTCCGAGCAGAGATATTGAATTTATTCACGTTTTATATCTATTTTTCCCATTGTGCGATTAGTGCCTATATTCATTTTCATGTAATTTGATTCTTACGACCACCCCTTTAGAGGTCAAAACCTTCAGGAACTTTTTTTTTTAAATGTAAGGTGTTTTGTGGCAGCGCGTTGACCGTACTCATTAGTGGCTATATTGACTTTAATTTTATTCGATACTAACAACCACCCACTTCAACATAATTCGATATTAACGACCACCCTCTTACTTACCCTTGTTTGTAAATGGCAATCTTTTCGCCCTAGATTAAACATCTGTTATCTGTGACTTTACTTAAAATATTAAAAGGTTTGTAGGAAAATGGGGCTAAAAGGGCAACCCAGGTACACTTATTGCACAATCATGGGTCACACACAATTATTAGTCACTTTCCACTTTAATAGATAAATACTAATTTATTGCATGCTTTTGTTAGCCATTATCATTTTTTGTACATAAGTTGATTTGTTTTGTTTCACAATACGTATCGCACACAGGCTTATACGTCAAAGCATACATATTTTCAATATATTTTTGTTCGGTGCAAAACCATCCGTCAAAGTAAGGTTTCGATTATGAATATTGGAACATGCGTGCGCTGCTTTCGTAAGCTCTGTAAAAGCGAGCTTTAGTGATTTTCAAGTGCGAAATGGTATCGCCACCAGAACAAAGGTATAATTTACCTTCTTAATGTGGAAATTCATGTGATTGCAGCTAATTAAAGCTTATTTCAGGCAAAATTTAAGTGACTCATTATTGTGCCAAGGTACACCGAAAATCACACAATTATGGGCAGACGCGCCAACTTGGTCAAATTATTGGGGGGGGCAAAGCCTGGTTTTTCGGATTTTTTGTATGGAAAAATCGAAAAATCAATAAAAATCGTCAAATATTGGGGGGGCAAAACCATGCTTGCCCCCCCCTAAGTTGGCGCCTATGATTATGGGTCACTTTTTGTGCAGCATAATATTGACAGTTCTGCGTACATGGGCATTACATACTTTTAGGCGTTTATCGGTGGTTGTGTTGAAGATTTTGTCCCAATTTTGAAAAATTGATTCCAAATCGTAAAAACACGCTTCGTTAAGAGGTTTGAGACCAGTTTTAGACTTTACTTTAGTAGATCTATCGAGAATAAGGGATCAATCAGTGAAAAAAATAGACAAAACATTATTTTTGAGCCGATTCCTCTTGAGTGACCCATAATAGGCAACAAATTGACCCATAATTGTTACACAGCCAATTTTGACCCATTATTGTGGTTTTCATTATTCACCAACATTTTAGTAATTTTCACCGTCTAAAGTGAATTTTACAAGAAAATTTTTATATAAAACAATAAAAAGGAGTTTCAGTGAAGAGAATATAAAATAAAAATAATGAAAGTGTTATTTTTGTATGTAAAACGATTCATATTTTGAAATGATTGTTCCTTGAGTGACCCATAATTGTGCAATGAGTGTATCTTATGATCGGCAAGTTTTGAGCCTAAATTAGAGTGAGAGGTTTCAGTATTGAATAGGGTGTTGTCTTTGAAGTTGTAATAAGAAAAAAGTCACAAATTGAACATTTTACATGTATTTACTTGTCTTCCATCTGGCGGTTCTGAAGGTAGGAAAGGAAAGTCAACAAATACGCAAAAAAAACCGTAAAAATCCACCGTTTACAAGCGAACCCATTCAGGTTTCAATTAGTTCATCTGAATTTGTTTCAGGATTGAAAAATGTTACATAGTTTGATAACGATATTGTACCTGTTTGCACCGCGCTTTGCAGCCTCTTATTTTTTAAAACAACGATTTTAGGTTGTCGTACTTCATGCACTATCGTCGGCTGCGGCAGGTTACTAGTCGATTCCGGGTATACTCCTGTAACCTCAAAATCCTAGGCCAGATGTTGAAAATCAGGCTCGCCATAACTTATGTTGGGCTTGTTAAGTGAATGCTGCTCATCCTGCATCAGTTCATTCGCATCTGCTTCGACAGTGCTGTAGGATCTGACGTTTTCATACGGCTCAGAAGTCGCATATTCTGGTTTGTTATTTTCAAATGGCTGGAACGAATTTTCCGTTTCAAAAAGACGTTTTTTTGCTGGTTGGCTCGCGTTCTCGCTTTCTTCCTCCAAGTTGATAAGCTCATGCCCCATCATGACTTCCGCGATTTGCCTTTTGACATGAATCTGCCTTTTTTTTTTTTGAAAACGTCTTTATGGTTTTCGCATGTGCCAAGAAAAGGAGGTCTATCTCGTCGAATTCTGTTTGGAGTGATTTTTTGAATTGTTCTTTCCTTTTCCGTTTCAACTTGTACTGGATCAACAGGCACGGTAAAGGCTGGGTATGCTGCGCAATTCAGATCCCATTGTGATCCACTAGCCTCTGCCCAGCAACTCCTATCCCTACCTCCACGCGGTACCGGCCGGAAACTATGAGCAACCTTAGGGAAGATCGGGTAACCAACCCCGTTGTGAACTTTGGTCGTAGGCTGACAGGGAAGGGGGGGGGGGGGGGGGTTTGCTTCGGTAAACCTGAGCGTCTGTTCTCCAGGAGGAGTGGCTCACAACAGCTTCTGATCCCCATGTTAGGGGCGGCTGTCCTACGTCCGAGTGCCAGGGAAGGACTCTAAGCTCAACTGTGCACTATGGTCCTCCGGAAAGTAGGGGGTTGGTGTCAGGCCCTACGAGTCAGCTGTAAAAAACCATTGTAACGGAAAATCAGCAACAGAATAATACGGACCGAGACCAACGGCAACGACCCCAGCGAAAAAAAAGGACTTGCGATTGGAAACTCGGTACGTGGAACTGCCGATCTTTCAACTTCATTGGGAGCACCCGCATACTCGCCGATCTACTGAAGGACCGCGGGTTCGGCATCGTAGTGCTACAGGAGGTGTGTTGGACAGGATCCATGTTTTTTTTTTATAGAATGAGAAAATCTGCAACAGATACCCAAGAGGTGGTTCCTCGGGTGATGTGGGGATCGATCCACTAAAAACTCATTCTCTCTCTTCCTTACCTTCGCGGTACGCCCGTTAGGGATGACTTCGAGAAGGGGGGGGGACCGTACATGAGTACACTCTAATAGTAAGCGTTCCACCAGCTACCGCCTTAAGTTGTTCACTCTCCCCTGGAGGCTCGGGTCCTGGCTAGTACTTAGACTACCCATTGAACTCAAGCTCCTGGATGAGGAAGGGGGGCCAACTCAACAAGCTGTTGTTCGGCTCGCTATTTACTCTGTAGTTCAATTACGATTCGAAAAACCGTGGAAGTAACGGAGTCCCACTTGTCCGCCCCCATACACATCCTTTCAACAATGTTGTCAGGCGTAATATCTCTACCGCATACCTCCTGCATACTCGACCTTTGCTCCACGAAACGTGGACATTCGAAGAGTACATGCTCCGCGGTCTCGTCGCAGTCTGCACACTCCGGACATGCGGGGGAGCCTGCGTGTCCGAATCTGTGCAGATACCACCTAAAGCACCCATGGCCTGACAGAAATTGAGTCAAGTGAAAATTCACCTCGCCATGGGGCCTGCTCGTCCACATGGACACGCTCGGTATGAGCCTATGTGTCCATCTACCCTTGCTGGAGGAATCCCATTCGCTCTGCCACTTCAGCATAGACGAGGTTCTGGCGATACGCCTCGCGCCTCTTAAGCCGCGTCGCTCGAAGCATTCTTCATCCTCTGCCACCACTAAAGCTATGAGCATCATGCCCGCTAGCACATATACCGCGTCCTTTGAGACCGTGCGGTATGCGCTCACCACCCTAAGGCACATCAGCCTGTGGGTACCCTCAAGTCGCTTCACGTTTCGATTAACCATTATCTTTGACAATGCCATTATCACCATGCTTGCCCTTTTGCAGGCATATTCTACGTGGCTTCCGAATTTCAGCTTATCGTCGATCATGACCCCCAATTGCTTCAGTGAGCGCTTAGAGTTGATCGTGCATCCACCTGTGGTGACCACTGCCTGCTGTTCAGACTTGCGGTTGTTTACCACCACCACCTCCGTTTTGTGGTGCGTGAGTGCTAAATGTCTCGACCTCATTCAGTCCTCCACTATGCCAATTGCGTGAGTTGCAGTCAGCTCCACTTCCTCTATCGACTCGCCGTATACCACGAGGGTAATATCATCGGCGAAGCCGACCAGCTTTACGCCCGGTGGAAATTTGAGCCTCAATACGCCATCATACGCCGCGTTCCGTAGTACCGGGCCCAAGATGGACCCCTGCGGTGATGTTGTAGCTCCTCTCGCCTTCCTCGGTGTCATAGATTAGCACCCTTTTCTGGAAGTAGCTCTCCAATATCCGGCATAGGCTAACCGGGACTCCTAGGTGGTGTATTGCGCACTCAATGGCGGTCCAGCTGACGCTGTTGAACGCATTCTTAACGTCCAGCGTGACGACCGCGCAATAGCGGATTCCTGTTCGCTTCTTTTGGAGCGCTATCTCGGCCGTTTTGGTTACAGCCCTAATAGCGTCCACCGTCGATTGACCCTTCCGGAAGCCGAACTGGTTATCCGAGAGACCAGAGTCATCGGGTTTCTCGGTATAGACCATCAGCCTCGACAGAATGATCCGTTCCAACAGTTTTCCGGCGGTGTCCAGCAGGCAGATAGGTCCGTATGCCGACGGGTCGCCAGGTGGCTTCCCGGGTTTGGGCAGTAGAACTAATCTTTGCCTTTTCCACCTCTCCGGAAATTCGCCTCTGTCTAGGCACATCTGCATAGCCATTCTGAACATGTCAGGCTTAGCCTCGATGGCCGTCTTGATGGCTAATGTCGGGATACCGTCCGGACCCGGAGCCTTGTTCAACTTAAGCGACTTCACTATTGCAATGAGTTCGTCGTTCGTCACCGGGGCTACCTCGCTATGGCCGGTTTGGCTATAGGGAACGGGGGCCCATGGTCTTGTATCGTGGCGCGGGAACAGTGTTTCCACGATCTTCTGCAGCATCTCTGGGGAGCGTTCTGGGGGTGCTGACGCGCCCTTCGTTTTGGCCATGACTACTCTGTAGGCATCACCCCATGGGGTCGTGTTGGCTGCCTGGCAGAGATTTTCGAAGCACGCCCGCTTACGAGTCTTAATCTCTTTATTCAGTGCCAGTTTAGCCGCCCTGTAGGCCTCGGCAGGATCCATGGTGCGAACGTTTAGAGGTAATCATACTATCTACCAGAGCTGCGGCAACACACGTGAGCTGGGAACAGCTTTCATCGTGATGGGTGATATGCACAGGCGCGTGATCGGTTGGTGGCCAATCGACGAAAGAATGTGCAGGTTGAGGATCGAAGGCCGATGCTTCAACTTCAGCATAATAAACGTGCACAGCCCACACTCCGGAAGTACTGATGATGACAAGGACGCATTTTACGCGCAGCTCGAACGCTAGTACGATCGCTGCCCAAGCCACGACGTCAAGATCATCATAGGTGATTTGAACGCTCAGGTAGGCCAGGAATTCAGACCGACGATTGGTAAGTTCAGCGCCCACCAGCAGACGAACGAAAACGGCATACGACTCATTGATTTCGCCACCTCCAAAAATATGGCCATACGTAGCACCTTTTTCCAACACAGCCTCCCTTATCGTAACACCTAGAGATCACCACAGCAGACGGAATCTCAAATCTACCACGTTCTGATTGACGGACGGCACTTCTCCGACATTATCGACGTCAGGACCTATCGTGGCGCCAACATCGACTCCGACCACTATCTGGTGATGGTCAAACTGCGCCCAAAACTCTTCGTCATCAACAATGTACGATACCGGCGACCGCCACGGTACAACCTAGAGCGACTGAAGCAACCGGATGTCGCCTCAGCATACGCGCAGAATCTCGAGGCCGCGTTGCCAGACGAGGGCGAGCTGGATGAGGCCGCTCTAGAGGACTGCTGGAGTACAGTGAAAGCAGCCATCAACGACGTAGCCGAGAGCACCATCGGGTACGTGGAACGGAATCGACGGAACGAATGGTTCGACGAAGAGTGCAGAACGGTCTTGGAGGAGAAGAATGCAGCGAGGGCGGTTATGCTGCAGCAAGGGACTCGACAGAACGTGGAACGTTACAAACAGAAGCGGAAACAGCAGACCCGCCTCTTTCGGGAGAAAAAGCGCCGCCTGGAAGAAGCGGAGTGTGAAGAAATGGAACTGCTGTGCCGTTCCCAAGAAACACGGAAGTTCAATCAGTAGCTCAACGCATCCCGCAACGGCTTCATGCCGCGAGCCGAAATATGCTGGGATAAAGACGGAGGCCTCTTGACGGACGGACGTGAGGTGATCCAAAGGTGGAAACAGCACTTCGATCAGCACCTGAATGGCGTGGAGAACGTAGGCACGGGAGCTCACGGTAACGGAGGAAACGACGACGCCAGTACAGCAGCGGAGGACGGAAATGAACCAACTCCCACGCTGAGGGAAGTTAAGGATGCCATTCACCAGCTCAAAACCAACAATGCATCTGGTAAGGATGGTATCGCAAATGAACTCATCAAGATGGGCCCAGAAAAGTTGGCCACCTGTCTGCATCGGCTGATAGTCAGGATCTGGGAAACCGAACAGCTACCAGAGGAGTGGAAGGAAGAGGTAATCTGCCCCATTCACAAGAAAGGTGACCCTTTGGAATGTGAGAACTTCAGGGCGATCACTATTTTGAATGCTGCCTACAAAGTGCTATCCCAGATCATCTTCCGTCGTCGATCACCTAAAACGAATGAGTTCGTGGGAAGTTATCAAGCCGGCTTCATCGACGGCCGGTCGACAACGGACCAGATCTTTACCGTACGGCAAATCCTCCAGAAATGCCGTGAATACCAGGTCCCAACCCATCACCTGTTCATCGACTTCAAAGCGGCATACGACAGTATCGATCGCGCAGAGCTATGAAGAATCATGGACGAAAACGGCTTTCCTGGGAAGCTGACTAGACTGATTAAAGCAACGATGGACGGTGTGCAAAACTGCGTAAGGGTTTCGGGTGAACTATCTAGTTCATTCGAATCTCGCCGGGGACTGCGACAAGGTGATGGACTCTCATGCCTACTCTTCAACATCGCTCTTTTTTTTTTTTTTTTTTTTTCTTCTAAACCATAGGGGGATAAATCTGCTCATCAGACACCCTAACAGGAAGGTTAGGGTAGTGTGGGGATGAGGCCGTCTTCTACAATGCCGGTAGAATCCAGGACTACTCTCTCCTCGACCCACTAAAACACATTCCTATGGTCGCCAAACCCTACGTCTCTCCGGAACCACCAAGAAGGTATTGCTTCAGAGAGGGGCTAGTGCATATCGCACCCTCAAGGTTAGCTGCCGTAGCCTAGCAGCAACGAACATCGATGACTCGCACTGGAGAGTCCATCACGATAGCATGCTGGCGCTTAGCCAGTTTCCCGAGTGGTCCTCGCCACTCCCTTTGTCCTCGGAAGGCGGGCAGGGTCAACCCCGCCCGCGCCCTACTGCTGAGCGGACATCAAGAACTGATGCCCACATGCAACCCGATCTGACCTGCTGAAGGCAAGGGTATCACTACCCTTCAGGCCTTATCAGCTGCATCCGTAGGTTGCAGACAGCAGGGTCTCACCTACCCCGACCCTTGCCGGGGACCCCTTTCCAACCGCGGGCTCAGATCCAACCCAGTAGACTGACGCCACGACAGCACCGCTACCGGGACTTCCTCTCCGCGGCCACTTAATCGCTGTAAGGGTCGATCTCGACCGCAGGGCACCGGTATGACCTACGAAGCCGACTTCGAACCCCTGGACCACCTCTTGTACTGCATCTGGACTAGCCATTCTCCGAGTCCACGCGCCACCTCCTTTGTAGCTCCCAGACGATATGGGTGATAGCCGTTGAAACGGCATTCCAGCTAATCTCATCCCTACACATTCTCTGGACCAAGTTGTCCGGAGTTGTGTCCTCCCCGCATGTGGCAAGCATGCGGTCACGCATTGTGCGAAAACGCGGGCACACGAACAAAACGTGTTCCGCCGTTTCCTCTAAACCATTGCACACTGGGCATTCGGGAGAATCCGCATGCCCGAAACGGTGTAGATACTGTCGGAAGCAACCATGACCTGTAAGGACCTGTGTCAGGTGGAATGAAACTTCCCCATGGCGCCTATTAATCCAACTATCTACCCTCGGTATCAACCTATGGGTCCACCTTCCTTTGGTGGAACTGTCCCACGCGCGCTGCCATTTGACCATAGAGGCCATCCTGACAGTCTTGCGTATGCCTCTTGTGCCGCGCATTTCGAAGCACTCCATATCCTCACTGATAAGAATGCTGATGGGCACCATACCAGTAATGACACAGAGAGCGTCGTGTGACACGGTACGGTACGCGCTTGCAACCCTCAGACACATAAGCCTGTAAGTACTTTCCAGCTTCCGTCGGTAGCATTCAGTACTTAGCGCGGTACCCCACGCCGGGCCGCCATACCTAAGTATGGACGTAGCAACACTAGCCAGAAGCTTGCGCTTACTGGCGTACACCGCTGAGCTATTGGACATCATCCGGGACAGTGCCGCAATAGCTGTGGAGGCTCTTTTACAGGCATAATCGACGTGGCTACCGAAGGTAAGCTTATCGTCGATCATCACGCCCAAGTGCTTGACAGAGCGCTTCGACAGCATAGTGCACTCTCCTACACTGATCTCCGTCTGCTGCGCCGACTGCATGTTGTTAACAACCGTCACCTCTGTCTTGTGGTGAGCCAGCTCCAGTTTTCTGGACCGCATCCACGCCTCCACAACCTTGATCGAGTGGTCGGTAGTCAACTTCACCTCCTCGATCGTTTCACCGTAGACTTCGAGCGTAATATCGTCGGCAAATCCGACAATCACCACTCCCACTGGGTACTCTAACCTCAACACCTCGTCGTACATGACATTCCATAACACCGGACCCAGGATGGAACCTTGCGGGACTCCTGAGGTTATGTGAAAGCACTTCCGACCCACCTCCGTGTCGTATACTAGTACGCGATTCTGGAAGTAGCTTCCGAGAATCTTGTACAAGTACTCCGGTATCCCCAGACGCAAGAGCGCATCAGCAATAGCAGCCCAACTGGCGCTATTAAATGCATTCCTTACATCCAGAGTCACTACCCCGCAGAAGCGAATTCCCCTCCTCTTAGGCTCGAGTGCTTTCTCGGCGGTTTTTGTAACCGACAAGATAGCGTCTACAGTATGCGGCAGGAAAAAATGCGAAAGTGTTTTTCAACTTCAAACCTCATTTTCGTCCATTTGACATTAACCAATCTATGTTTCAACGTTCCATGATCTATAATAGGCTAGTTTTCTGAAAAGTTAATTAAAAAATTTCCCATTTTGGTCACTAACCTTTACAGGGCGGCGCCTGAAGATGAAGACAACCAGAATTTTCAAACCGCAGAAAATCGCACAGGTCGCTAAATTTCGCATCTGATAAAACAATTTTTTTGATTTTCTCTACAATATCATCAAATATATGTACTTATTTCATCTGCTATGTGAAACTACATGGCTCTGGATCAATGTGGTCTGGTTGTTCATCGAATTTGAGCTAATTTTGTTACTGTTATAGTCATTTTGTTTAATGACCATTGGGCGCGCAGTTTATTGATATCCGCTAATTAGGCCTACATTATCACATGTTAAACATCAAATGTGTTCATTTTTATTTTTCAGTGCTAGAATATAGACATTGACTGATACACTGTCATGAAAAAATAGTTATATATATCCCATATTTAGCGTGTAATAGTGCCTTGAACTTTTCGCATTTTTTCCTGCCGCACCCTGTACGGTGGACCTCCCCTTCCGGAAGCCATACTGGTTGCTCGAGAGACCATTTACACCCTCAGTGAACTTCAACATTCTATTGAGGATGATCTTTTCGAGCACCTTCCCCGCCGTGTCAATCAAGCATATTGGTCTATATGCCGACGGGTCTCCGGGTGGTTTCCCCGCCTTTGGCAATAGTACCAGGCTCTGCCTCTTCCAAGCTTCTGGGAAAACTCCCTCGTCCAGGCATTTCTGCATAGCAGACCTGAACATCTCGGGAGCCTCTGCAATAGCTACTTTTAAGGCCAGGTTCGGAACTCCGTCCGGACCTGGGGCCTTACCTACGCTAAGGGACTTAGCTATCCCCGCAAGTTCCACATCGGTGACCATTTCCTCATCGCCAGCCCCAGTCCCCGGCTGTCCTACGAAAGGAGGCCAAGGACTAGGATCATGACGCGGAAAAAGTCCTCCAATGATCCCCTCCAACATCTCTGGAGATTGCTCTGTAGGAGCCATCACACCTCTCGTCTTGGCCATAACGATCCTGTAGGCATCACCCCACGGGTTCGTATTGGCACTCTGACAGAGACCCTCAAAGCAGGCCTTTTTGCTTGCTCTTATCTCGGTCTTGAGCGCGGCTTTTGCAGCGGCGAACACCACCCGCCGTTCGTTTCGCTCTTCCTCTGATCGTGCTCGCTGCATCCGCTGCATCGCTCTGGAAGGTATGATGCGACGAGCCGGGCTCAACAGCCGGGGAACGATTTTCACAAAATCCGGACAATTTGTGTGCTTTGCGGACGACATGGACATTATTGCCAGAACATTTGGAACGGTGGCAGAGCTATACACCCGCCTGAAACGCGAAGCAGCAAAGGTCGGACTGGTGGTGAATGCCTCAAAAACAAAGTACATGCTGGTAGGCGGAATCGAAAACGACCGGATCCGTCTGGGTAGTAATGTTACGATAGACGGGGATACTTTCGAGGTGGTGGAGGAATTCGTCTACCTCGGATCCTTACTGACGGCTGACAACAACGTGAGCCGTGAAATTCGGAGGCGCATCATCAGCGGAAGTCGGGCCTACTACGGGCTCCAGAAGAAACTGCGGTCGAAAAAGATTCACCCACGCACCAAATGCACCATGTACATACAAAACGCTAATAAGACCGGTAATCCTCTACGGGCACGAAACATGGACCATGCTCGAGGAGGACCTGCAAGCACTCGGAGTTTTCGAGCGACGCGTGCTAAGGACGATCTTCGGCAGTGTGCAGGACAACAACCCTGCAAAGCTGGTGTTTGCAACTGATCCGGTTGGCACAAGAAGGCGTGGAGCGCAGAGAGCACGATGGGCGGACCAGGTGGAGCGTGACTTGGCGAGCATCGGGCGCGACCGAGGATGGAGAGCGGCAGCCACGAACCGTGTATTATGGAGAAATATTGTTGATTCAGTTTTATCTTGAATTTGATGTAATACTAAATAAATGAAATGAATGAATGGATCAACAGGTTTAAAAAAAAACCCGCAAGACGAAGAGACGAAACTACCGAAAATATGTAAGTTCCCCTATTGCATCAAATTCAAATCATAAGAATGCTAGTTGTATCTCAAATCAATTAAAAATGATATGTATCAATAATCATAATTGCCTATGACTTTATGCCTTTTGAGTAAATGCTCGGCAGTTCTAAGTTATGCATTGTTATTGCTTTAAAGCGTACCGTTGTACAACAGAGCTCATGCCAACCTTCTGTCCTTCATGTATTGCTATATCAACCTTCGGATATCTATATCCTAGAAACATTGTTCAAAATGTGGAGCCTCGTAGCCGTGCGGTTAGGGTCACCAAGCTTCTAATCGCACCATGCTATGGGGTGAGGGTTCGATTCCCGCTCCGGGCGATGAAACTTTTCGTGAGAATAGTTTCTTCTCCGTATCCACTGGTGCATGCTCCGTGTGTCCCTTGTCTAGTGTTAAGTTTCATTCAGTCTGTGCAGCCTCTGGCTGAAGACGGTGTCCGCGTCTTAAAAATTATTGTTTTAATAATTCACCCCCTCATATGTAACACGAGAAGACATAAATTCCAACCAATCTCTCAATGCAACCACCAGCTTTATTACCACTAAAGAGTATGCCATAAAGTTAATTGCTGCATCCTTCCACAGAAGGCGCCCGGAATGGAAAATGCAACTCTTTGTCAAACTACTCTATGAGGCAAGTTGCTCAGTTACCTTCTGGAGCATCACTTGAATAGCGGCTGGCTGCAGCAGTACACACATACTCACTCGCCCACATTCTTCCACGGCAGCCCTGGCAACTGTAACAATACAGATATTTAGCTTCTTGAGTGCTGTTGACTGTGCTTTCTTTAACTATTTCGCCAGCATTTTCATTTTCCGTTTGCTGTCTTCGTTGCAGCTTGCTCTTATGGCACGTACCTCATATCTTTACCCGCCCCCACCACCACCACCACCACCACCCACCCCTTCTCCCCTTTCAGGATTCGCATACACATTGTTGGCCCGAGGAGGTCCTTGTCGTTGTGTCATTCCGATGCCAAACAACAATACTCAACCGTAGAGCTGAAGATCCACCTATATCATCCACTCGCTCGCTCGCTGCTCCAGGAAAGTTGGATGGAAAAGTTGCCAACAATATATCCACTTCAACGTGATGTGAATAAATATTTCTGCCCCGGCGAACACAGAGCCCTCCTGGTGCAGCGCAAGACGCGGAAGAGCATTTTTGAAGCAACTATTTCAGTGTCACTCAATGGTGTGCTGCATCCCAGCCAGCCAGCCAGCAGAGTAAGCGTTGTGCTGGATGTTGGATGAGTGCTTATCGTAACTATTGCCGGCTGCACTTCAGATGAAACTTTGTTGATTATTTGCCGATATCTTTGATGGATTATTGCTGGAAACAACAAATGGGAAGGAATGGTGTTGCTGTGATGCAGGAATGCTTTTGTCAGATTGCATATGGGAAAGGAGGGGAGAGGAATCTTATTAATTCGACACATGTTGTTGTCACCTTTACTCGTTACCAGCTAGCTTCTTTAATTTAAAGCAGTAGGTAGTTCTTTTATAATCCCTACGCCCTATTTTGAAATCTCTATTTCTGCTTTTCTTGGTTGTTGAAAGATTTCAGCATACTTATTTACTAGGTTCGTGCTGCCTACATCTCACTGAAAGGGCTGCCTTCTTGGGCATAGTTGACGCAATACAGCATTTCATACATGGCCGCTGGTGACGTAGACTCGCTTTGGATGTGATAGGGTTAATTAAAACACTCTATGATTGTTGAATTGAAACTGACTGTATTCTCCGGACAAGCCGGTATTTATACCCCCCAAATATGTTGCACATCAATTATTACATACCGGGTCTTATGGAAGACTCCTGGAGTGACTTATGCTAGGTCAGCACGTGACAAAATCAATCGGTCCGAACTTTGCATGTCGCAAACGATCGAACTGTAAACAGAGCAAGCATGGAACCTTGATGAAGTTCAATCGATTTGCGTCAGCATATAATTCTGTGACCACCGTATTTTAATTTATTAACCATGGGCACGTCTTTTCATTTGTGCACCACACCTCCCCCCTTTTGGGAGAAAGGTTTTAATCTTTCTGTTTCCTAACCATCGCTCCAGATGCCTTGTACAAAAATGTTTTATTATAGTTTAACTAGTCTGTTTTTATGTACGGTTTGGGAAGTGTTGGAAATTGGACATTTAATTATGACATTTGGATTTAGTATTTGTTCTACAATGAATGGTCCTTTATAAACTGCATCTAATTTTTTCCTGTTTTCATTTATCAAAGCTACTTTTTCACCAACTGCAAGCTGAATGGAATTTATTTTATCTTGTTTTGCTATTAAATTATTTTTTGATTTTTCTAAATATTCCCTTGTTCTTTGAAAAGCAATTTGTAGTCTGTATTTTAGTTCTTGATAATAATCTTCAACATTGTATACTGGGTCAACTGTAGGTTTTATAAAATCATTGTGTATTTTTTCTGTGCGTCCAAAAACTAATTCAAATGGTGCATAGTTATGAGCTATGTGCGGAGTAGTATTGTAGGAATATGAGAAATAATGTACCCATTCATCCCAGTCATCTTTGTTTTCGTTGGAAAAAATCCGTAAGAATTCGTTCAAACTCTTATGACTTCTCTCCAACGCTCCAATAGTTTCAGGATGATAGGCTGTTGAGGTGACATGGGTTATATTGAGATATTTATGAATGTTTTTAAATAGTGTATTGTTGTATTCTGTACCCATATCCGTGCGGATTGCAGTAATATTAGTTCCAAAGATAAGCATGAAATTTTCTGCAATTGCTTTTGCTATTGTGTGAGCTTCTTTGTTTTGTATAGGAATCACTACTATATATTTTGATAAGTCACACTGTATTGTTACAGCATATCTATTGTTTCTATAAGTCTTGTTGAAAGGTCCTACTGTGTCTATCGAGATAATTTCAAAAGGTTTATATGGTGTTGTGGTTTTGATGTACTTTTCTTTAGTTTGTTTTTGATGTTTGTTTAGTTTACAGTAATCACAATTTTTAACTAAATGGGCTATTGTTTTTTTCATGTTGTACCAGTAGAATTCTTTTCGTAATTTTTTATACATTTTATTCTGTCCAATATGACCTCCGGTTGGGTTGTTATGGGTTTTCTGCAGAATCTCGGAGACCATGTTTGGATCAGTAATAATTTTTGGCCTTTCGTATAATAGAATTTGCAAATTTTCCAAAGCATAATTTGCAATGGCTTTTAAATTATCCACACTGATGTGGTTGAATATTTCATCATTAGTTGCCAAGGCTATCTTCTCATATTTGAATTCATTCATAGATTTTTCTATTTTTTTAAAAATGTGCACTAATGCTTCATTCTCATTTGTAACGTCCTCTAGACCTTTTACTAATAAAAGGTCCCTTTTATAATTTTTTGATTTTATTGCTACTGAGCAGTATGTTTTACTTGCATTAGCTGTATGAAATAGATTAAATTTTAATTTTGGTATGTTGCGTGTTTCTTCTAAGGATAAAGCGTGATATACCTTGAACTGATCAGGTTTCATGGTGTATGTCGGTTTATCTGTATGTTCGTTTAAAATGTTATCTTTCCTTGTCATGCTACGGGTAATTACTAATATTGATTTAAGTTCATTAGAGTTAACGCGGATACGTGAAAGTGTATCTGCAACTACATTTTGTTTTCCTTGAACAAATTCTATGTAGAAATCAAATTCTTCCAGATCAAGACGCATTCTAGTCAATTTATTTGATGGTTTTTTCATGTCAAATAAATAGACTAGAGGCCTGTGATCTGTTTTGACTTTAAATCTACATCCAAAAAGGTAAGATTCGAAATGTTTTATTGACCAATGAATAGCCATTAGTTCTTTTTCTATAATTGCTTTATTAGCTTCACCTTTTGTAAAGGATCTGCTAGCAAAAGCAACAGGTAATTCAATGCCATTATAATTTTGGGATAGTACCGCGCCACATGCAAAATCTGACGCGTCTGTTGTGAGCGTAAATTCTTTTGATAAATCAGGATATTGTAAAATTTTTGGAGTGAGTAAGCTTTGTTTGAGTTTTTCGAATGATGCTTGGCATTCTTCTGACCAATAGAATTTTTCGTTTTTTCTAAGTAATTTGTTTAGTGGGATAGCAATTTCGGCAAATTTTTCAATAAATTTCCTATAATAATTGCAAAATGCCACGAAACGTCTAACTTCGTCGGCATTGGTTGGTACCGGGAAATTTTTGATAACTTCATATTTGGATTCATCTGGACTTATTCCTTTGTCGGATATATTGTGCCCCAGATAAGTCACTTCTGATCGAAAGAAATTACATTTACTTATGTTAAGTTTCAAATTATATTCTCTCAGCCTTTGGAAAACTTTTTGAAGGTTTGCAAGATGATGGTCAATAGAACAACCTATAACCACAATGTCATCTACGTAGACGAATGCACATTCTGGTGATAGACCTGACAAGGCTATTGTCATCATCCTTTGGAAACTGTTGGGCGATATATTAAGACCGAAAGGCAGTCTTGTGAATTGATAATGCCCTGTTGAACTAGAAACGCAGTATATTTCCTAGATTTTGGTTCTAGAGGGATTTGATGAAATCCCGACATAAGATCTAAAGTGGTGAAGTATTTCGCTCTACCAAGTTGATCTAATATAGAATCAATACGAGGCAAAGGAAATTTGTCACCCATTAGTTTCTTATTGAGCTGTCGGAAATCAACGACAAGCCTCCATTTTTTGTCTGTATCCGATTTTTTTGGAACAAGTAAAATCGGTGAGTTGAAATGCGAAACTGATGGTTCTATTATACCATCGTTGAGCATTTGTGTGATTTGAGAGTTGATTTCTGGTTGTTGAGAATAAATTTGTTTATAATTTGGCACGTATACAGGAATGTTATCTGCCAAATTGATTGATTGAGAGTAAAAGTTATTTGTTTGTAATCTATCCCCGGTTAAATGAAATATATCCTCATAATTTTTCAAAAGTTGAGATAATTTTTGTTTTATTTCAGGCGATTGTTGATTTAATTTCTAACTATCAATAATTACCTGGTGTCGTTGTTCTTTATTACTAGAGATATTTTGTGCGATTTGCAAAATGTTAAAGTTTTTCAATGGTATTAGATCCGGATTGAAATTGGAAATGTAGATAGGCTTATCTGTGGTATTTATAAACTTACCATAAGGACTCAAACTATTTACAATTGTATTGCCTATGAAGACGCCAGGATACAATTCTTTCGAACATAACAGCATATCTTCAGTGCATGTAGTTAGCTGACATATTTTTCTAACCACTTCACATCTTTGTGGAAGAATAAATCCTCCATTCAAATAATCTTCAATATTTAACGTTATATGTTCATCATTATATTTTAAGTGTAGTAGGTAGTTATCATAATCTATATTACATTTATACAGCGTTAAGAAATCTCTTCCCAAAATTCCGTCAACCGGAATTGGAAAATTATTCTCAACGATTTGAAATGAAACAGGTATTTGTATTTCGTTTATCTCCATGTGGGTGTGTGTATTACCAATAGATTGAATTTTCTCATTGGTTATACCACTAACTGTGCAATTTTGTTGTGGGTAGTAAATTTGATTTTCTGATATAAGATTTTCCTTAAATACCGAAATATCGGCTCCAGTATCGATGAGTAGAGTTGCGTTTTGTAAAGACATTCCAAGTTTTACGTAAATAAAATTTGCGGCTATTAGATTCATCGCGAAGACCCTCTCGTGCCTAAAGGGACTCCTAAAGGGAAGTTTCCTTGTTGTTGTTGTTGGTGTAAAAAAGGTGTTGTGTTAACGTTGTTAGGTGAGGGCATGGTTCCGTGTGTCATTTGTTGTGGTTGATTTTGTACATTGTAAGCGTTTTGTGCTTGGTCTGCGTTCATTGAATAAATATTTCTATTGTCGTGTCGAGGAAAAGAATGGAATCCTCGACCGAAATTTGAGTTACCTCGGTATCGTGTTTCATTTGGTTGCCTGTTGGTATAATTATGATAGCGGTTGTTGCCACGGTGGTGGTTATTACCCCTGTTTGAGTGATTGCCACGTCGATCATATGATCCGTGCCTACGACCTCTCATATTAGCGTGTGAGCGCATATGAAAAATATTATGATTGTTTGGTACTTCATTTGAATCGTTCTCAGCTGCTTTAGTGATAGCGGCTGATATGGTTTGAAATTGTCCCGCTTTGAGGATAAGCTTCGTTTCTGTGTTTTTTATGCCATTTGTGAGCGACTTCACAGCGGCTTTGGTTGCCAACCTTTTTGCCGTATCAATCGGAACATTATCCGCAATGTACAACGTTTCTAGCTGGTTAGCTAATTTTTCCACATCATCGGTGAAATTTGTCAACGTTCCGGTTTGACGTAATACTTGTAATTTTGCAAGTATTACGTCGGGTCCATCGGTGCTCTTACATCGGTCTTCGAGACCACGAATAATTGCATTGATCGTCTCAGGGGCATCGCCCACTGCTGAACGTGCTTTTCCTTCAAGCTTCGATAGAACGACATTAATAGCTGAAGCTCTAGTCGCATCATTTATTACCGTATCTAATGCTCTAAGGGCAGCGGTAATTGATGACAATTTTCCTGCATTCTCATCATATGTTGGAATCAGGTTAGAAGCTACTTTAATTATTTCTACTATGTTGGCCATTTTATTACTATTTTTGATTTTTACTGCAGCTAAAACTGTTAAGGCAATATTTTTAAATTTAAATAGGTGCGGTCCCACTTCTAAACGACTATCTATAAATATTTTAATTTCGCTAAATGTGTTGCGAATTGCTGATAAAAATAGTTGCCCGCCGGAGTGGTCTTCCAGCAGTTCTAGTAATCTATTATAAATGTTGCGGCTTTCCTGCGCTTTCGATATTAAGGTTTGTTTGAGAAATCTCCTATTTGGAGATTTTTTAAGATTTCGAAGGATATTTGTTAATTTCCTTACCAAGCTATACACTTCACTTTCCATTTCCGCAAACCTCGAGGGGTGCGCTGACAGTGCACAAAGCTCGCATGCTGCATCGTTACCAGCTGCAACTAATCAAATCACTCCACTCCACTTAAAGCGGCTCGAATATCGACCGACTTAACCGCTTGGCGACTTCACGTATCTTGCTGTGTACAGCAGCGGCAATGAAGAAAAAAAAAACCGTTCCCAACAATTCAAATCTCGAACATTTGCGGGACCGAACGCGACGACGTACCGTTCACCTTCTGGTGGAAACACATTGTTGCTCTTGTTGTTGCTGCTGTACGATGATTTTCTCCTTTTTAGATTCTGTGGTTCCCATCGTTTCCAGACTTAAGGATTTGTATGTGTATAATATGTGATGATCCAGTTCCACCACAATGCGAAAGTTACTAGCTCCACTGTTGCCACTACTAGTAGAATTCCAACGTGGCTTCTAATGTTCATTTTTCTAACAGAACTTAACTTTTTCACTAGTCGCGATTGATCCGATTTTCACTAGGCTCGATATATCCGGTCGCCATGACGTAGACTCGCTTTGGATGTGATAGGGTTAATTAAAACACTCTATGATTGTTGAATTGAAACTGACTGTATTCTCCGGACAAGCCGGTATTTATACCCCCCAAATATGTTGCACATCAATTATTACATACCGGGTCTTATGGAAGACTCCTGGAGTGACTTATGCTAGGTCAGCACGTGACAAAATCAATCGGTCCGAACTTTGCATGTCGCAAACGATCGAACTGTAAACAGAGCAAGCATGGAACCTTGATGAAGTTCAATCGATTTGCGTCAGCATATAATTCTGTGACCACCGTATTTTAATTTATTAACCATGGGCACGTCTTTTCATTTGTGCACCACACTGGATATCAGAACAGATCCTGTTTGAACCGCACCTCCTTGTTGAACAGACGTTCGGGACCTCCTCAATCTATCTGAAAACAAAAGGACAACAGTGCCTGTCGTAACGAAAGATGATATTAGAAATCACATCTTGTCGCTACTGCAATGGTAACCAGAATGACCTGTTCGTTTTCATCCGAGCTCCGCTGCTTTTTTTTCTTCCATCGACTCGGCTAAAATCGGAGCTTTCTTGTCCAAGCCACCGAACTAGCGTCGCCGTTCTCGCATTGGGTTCGGCTCAATGTGCCGTCCCGCTCATGGTCTCGCTTCAGACAGTTGCAGCAAACCTTCGTTAAGTTTTGCTATTTTATGCCGTTTCCACGCTGATTCGCTCAGGGATGTCACAAATAGTGCGTATGTATCTTTTTCGATACACACAGAACTAAATTCAACAAAATGAATTAATATTCTAATCTTACCCACTACAATATTCCTCTCCTCTACTCTTGAACTACCATTTAATCAAATTCAATCCAAATCTCATGCAAGTCCAATCCTATGCATATCTCATTCAAATGCAAATCTAAATCCTACAGAGTACAGTGTGAATTGATGAATGTGAAAAAGTGTCGATGTCCCTCCAAAAACATTTATTAATTTGCCTAAAAACTATATGCATAGGATACAAGAAGCTCCAAACAAACTGTGGCCTTAATGATAAAAACAAAAAACGATAGACAGTTTTACCCTTGAAAAAGGCCAAATAAACCAGGCCGAAACGTCGGGCAATGCAAATTTAATCGTTTGGATTCCCTAGACTGAGAAAGCCAGAATTTCTATAGCAAACCAGTTCCAGTCGAAAACCCCTAGCAAAATCTAAATCCTAATAAAACCTAATATAAGTTCGATTCAAATTCAATCCAATTCAAATCCAATCCATAGCCAATCCAAATCTGAACCCAATCCAAATCCAATTCAAATCCAATCCAATCCAAATCCATTCCAAATTCAATCGAAATTCAATCAAAATCCAATCCAAGTCCAAGTCCAATTCAAATCCAAATCCAATCCTAATACAATCCAAACCTAATCCAAATCCAATCTAAATCCAACCCAAATCCAATCCATATCGAATCCAAATACAATCCAAATCCAATCCAAATTCAATCGAAATCCAATCCGAATCCAATCCAAATCCAACCCAAATACAATTCAAATCCAAATCCAATCCAAATCTAATTTAAATTCAATCCATATCCAATCCGAATCCAATCCAAATTCCAACTCTAATCCAAACCGAAATCAAGTCCAATTCAAAGCCAATCCAATCCACATCTAGTTCAATGCCAATTCTATTCCAAAACCAATCCAAATTCAATCCAAATCTAATCCAAACCCAATTCTAATCCAATCCAATCCAAATCCAATCCAAGTTTAATCGAAATCCAATCCAAATCCAATTCAAATCCAATCCAATTCCTATCCAAACCTAATCCAAATACAATTTAAATCCAACCCAAGTCTAATTCAAATCCAATCCAAATTCAATAGATATCCAATCCAAATCTAATCCAAATCCAATCCAAATCTAATCCAAGTTTAATCCAAAACCAATTCAAATCCAATCCAAATCCAATCCAAATCCAATCCAAATCCAATCCAAATCCAATCCAAATCCAATCCAAATCCAATCCAAATCCAATCCAAATCCAATCCAAATCCAATCCAAATCCAATCCAAATCCAATCCAAATCCAATCCAAATCCAATCCAAATCCAATCCAAATCCAATCCAAATCCAATCCAAATCCAATCCAAATCCAATCCAAATCCAATCCAAATCCAATCCAAATCCAATCCAAATCCAATCCAAATCCAATCCAAATCCAATCCAAATCCAATCCAAATCCAATCCAAACCCAATCCAAATCCAATCCAAATCCAATTCAAATCCAATCCAAATCCAATCCAAATCCAATCCAAATCCAATCCAAATTCAAATCCAATCCAAGTCCAATCCAAATCCAATCCAAATCCAATGCAAATCCAATCCAAATCCAATCTAAATCCAATTTAAATTCAATCCAAATCCAATCCAAATCCAATTCAATCCACATCTAGTTCAAATCCAATTCTAATCCAAACCCATTCCAAATTCAATCCAGACCAAATTCAAATTCAATCAAATCCAAATTCAATCCAAATCTAATCCAAACCAAATTCTAATCCAATCCAATCCAAATCCCATCCAAGTTCAATCGAAATCCAATCGAAATCCACTTCAAATCCAATCCAAATTCAATCCAAACCTAATCCAAATCCAACTCAAATCCAATCCAAATCCAATCTAAATCCAATTCAAATCCAATCCATATCCAATACAAATACAATTCAAAAGCAATCCAAATTCAATAGAAATCCAATCCGAATCCAATCCAAATCCTATCCAAGTCAAATCCAATCCAAATCTAATCCAAATTCAATCCAAATCCAAATTCATATTCGAATCCAATCTAATTTCAATGGAATGCCAATGCAAATTAAATCCGATTCCAATTGAAATCCAAATCCAATACAATCCAATAAGCTAAACTGAGACTAATTCCATTCAAATCCAATCCAGTTTTAATCCAAACCTAATCCAAATCAAGTTTATGTCCAATCCTAAAACAACGCAAATCCGATAAAAATACCCAATTAAAATCCAATCCAATTTCAATATTATTCCAATCCAAATTCAATCCAAATTTAGTCCAGTTGCCATCCGAATCTTGTTTTGATCCTATAGTTTTAATTTGTTCTTACTCGCCCAATTTATATTAATATGATTTTCCTATTGTTCAATTTTTGTTTCTATTTGACATTTTATACGACAACTTTCTCGTGTGTTTCGCCATTCCTTTGTTCGCTCTTTTCTCAACCTTTTTCTCAGGGTATGTCAATCTCTCTTACTTTCATTTCCTTGTTCGACTCATTTTTTTTAAGATGTCGCATTTTTTCCAAGTCAAAGCATTTTTTTCCTTTCTCTTTTTCCACCTCATTGTTTTTTTTGCTTTTTTTCACGCTTCATTTTGTTTTCTCCAAGCCATCTTTTTTTTTTTTTGCTTTTTCTCTCCCTTCATTTTTTTTCCAAGCCATCTTTTTTTTTGCTTTTTCTCTCGCTTCATTTTTTTTTCCAAGCCATCTTTTTTTTTTGCTTTTTCTATCGCTTCATTTTTTTTTCCAAGCCATCTTTTATTTTGCTTTTTCTCTCTCGCTTTATTTTTTTTTTCTCCAAGCCATCTCTTCTTTTTTTGCTCTTCCTCTCGCTTCTTTTTTTTTTCTCCAAGCCATCTTTTTTTTTTTGCTTTTTATCTCCTTTCATTTTTTTTCTCCAAGCCATCTTTTTTTTTGCTTTTTCTCTCCTTTCATTTTTTTCTCCAAGCCATCTTTTTTTTTTTTGCTTTTTCTCTCGCTTCATTTTTTCCAAGCCATCTTTTTTTTTGCTTTTTCTCTCCCGCTTTATTTTTTTTTTTCAAAGACATCTCTTTTTTTTCGTTTTTCTCTCGATTCATTTTTTGTCAATCCGTTGCTTTTTCTCTCGCTTCATCATTTTTTCATTTACCATTTTCGCTGCGTCACAATTTATTTTCCAAAATCTCCCATCTTTCTCGCTCTTTCTCTCACTTCATCTATTTATTACCTCGCGACCCATTTGCTCCCATTTCACGACGTCGCACTTCTTGTTTCTAAGCCATCTCATTTATTTCCGCTACACTTCCACCCATCTTCCATGCTCTCCTTCGCGACACAATTGCGCCCTCTTCTAAAGCGCCCTTCCCTTGCGGTCACTAATCCACGCCTCCGTCAATACATTCCCACCACACGCCCACAACAAATTCCCTTTCAAAATTCCCAACCCCTTCACAACTCCATGCACTACCAACAAAATTACATTTCTAAACGCGATAACATTTACGAATATAGAATTATGCACTCAAAAGTTTCACCAAAAATCCTACCGGCTGCGCCATTGTCGTAACGAAAGATGATATTAGAAATCACATCTTGTCGCTACTGCAATGGTAACCAGAATGACCTGTTCGTTTTCATCCGAGCTCCGCTGCTTTTTTTTCTTCCATCGACTCGGCTAAAATCGGAGCTTTCTTGTCCAAGCCACCGAACTAGCGTCGCCGTTCTCGCATTGGGTTCGGCTCAATGTGCCGTCCCGCTCATGGTCTCGCTTCAGACAGTTGCAGCAAACCTTCGTTAAGTTTTGCTATTTTATGCCGTTTCCACGCTGATTCGCTCAGGGATGTCACAAATAGTGCGTATGTATCTTTTTCGATACACACAGAACTAAATTCAACAACATGAATTAATATTCTAATCTTACCCACTACAGTGCCCAGACTGCACCACCAATTAAGCACACAACTTTTAGCTGGCGGTCTTTGTCATCGATTGGCCCGTGGAAGCATGCGGTACACTCAGCCAAATAACCTTAAGATTTCCATAAGGCCCGACTTATGAAACGGCCTTTAAATAATTCATAATGATTCAGATGAATTTCATAAGGTCACTCTATGGCGTAAAATCGTCTCACAGCTTGGCTTTTATTCATGTTTAGCAACATGGTATTCTCAAGCGTCGGTAGCCGTGTGGATAAAACACGGGCTCGGTGATCCCGACGTTCATGGATCGAGTCCAGTCTGCATCATTTTAAGATTTTTTTTGTTCTTTTCATAAGTCTATCTTATGAAATTTGTCATAGTAAGCACGATAAATTTTCATAAGGTATTCTTAAGTCATCCATAAGAATTAGTTATAGCAAATTTTCATAAGGTATTCCGATGAATTTCGCTAGTTTTTTTCGCTGAGTGTAGGAACTTGTGAGGACCACAGCTAAGTTGGACGCTCCTAGCAGGTGCTTAACGCACCATTTTGCAGCCATTTTGTGCTGCTTAATGTAGGGGTTGAGAGAGATACTGAGAAAAAGATGAATAGGGCATATAGCATCAGTTGCGGTTATGCACCACCGCAAAACAAAGTAAACGATCAACACGAAATGAAACGTAAGTCTTGTAAAGCATTTTGTGCAAGAAGGTCTTGCTACTCCTCGTGAGCGTGCTGTTCGGCTGCAGGATTCGGCTGATGAACTCGGAAGTGTCCCTCCGGACACTACAATGGCACAGCCGGTAGGTAAGCTCCCGTGTTGTGGCCTTAAGATAGAAAAGTAGCGGCGACTGGAGCATGAGCATGAGCATGAGCATAGATGACCGCACAATTCGTAGTTGCTACTCCGTGATTGACCAGAGCAATCGAAATTGCGCAAGGAACCAATGAATAGGGCTTGGGACTAGCTTACTATTCTCAATGTACACAGTTCGAGAGCTCTCAACTTTATTAAGGTCAATAACGGCGCCGGCCACGTCCTTACGGTCATCGAGGAAGGAAGGGAATGTTAGTAAGACAAACGTTGTTAAAAAGACCGGAAGGATTTTTTTGTTAGTAGGGTAAGGTACATTAATCAGTCCGGGAGTCACCTATGGTTGGTGATATGATTTGACAATGGATCAATATACACAAACCGACGTTAACAACCGACCACTTTTCGACGCAAAAACTAGCCAAAAAGAAAATTCTATCGCGCGTCTCCACTTCACTAGGGAGCAGAAACCTTTAGTCTATTCCACACAGAAATACACTGAACGCGACTCTCTTGTCGGCGCCCGGATTTTTTTTTTTCGACCGGCGAGCCCGAACTAACTTTACACTCTTTTGTGTGAATGCAAAAAATGAAAGAAAATATTTATTATCAACTTAAGGGCGGACGGGACGGTCGAGAAAATATCCGCCATTGCTCTGTTGCTACTAAGATGGTAATCTCAGATTCTACTTCATATTTTGCAACAAAAACTTATCATTGTGTATGCTCACTTGCAGTGCATATGCTGATTGGTTTTCAGCATCTTCAGTGCGATAGGTCTCGAGATTACCATCTTCAAAATCGCGAGGCAAATTGTTAGAAAGAGAGGCAAGATAGGAAAAATAACACGGCGTCCCGTTTCACCTTAAAGTGTATTGGGAACTAGCGCCGACGGGAAGCGAAAAATTCGGAACCGACTCGATCCACGACGCGTCCACCGCACACTGAATTCGACCGCATCCGATAGAAAAGTAGCGGCGACAGGAAGCGGGACAAAGTATCCGTTTACATTGTGATTGTGAAGCTTCCGTAGCTGCAAATATGTGCCGGTGGTGTCACGGTGTGTCTGGTAGAACAAATTTATTACAAAAAAATGGGCATCGCTAATTTTTACGCTACGTGAAAGTTGACGCTACCAGCTTTCATTCGAGCCCAACATCGAAATATTCCATCGGGGGAACTTTTTCATACAAAAATTGGGTATGTTTGTTAAGCAGAAATAGGGATTAATTTGGAACCGTGCATTTTGTATGGGGAAAACAGTATTCTGAAAAAGTTGTTCGGGATCCCTCGGTGGATTTTTTTGAGGGACCCTGCAAATGAAAGCTGAAAGCCTCTATTTTTGAATAGCGAAAAATTTGACGATGCCTATTTTTTTGTTATAAACTTTTCCCATACACACGCCGTGGTGTGCGAAGCTAGTGCAGTATGAGTGATTTTTGTTTTGTTTTGATGCGTTTAATTTTACTTATCGTTTGGAGAAGCCGGTCTGGCAGTGACGGGTTCTGGTTCCATCCTGCTATGAATGTTTATTTGACATTTGCTACAGGATGGGCTGTTTTTTTTTTTACCGAAAGCAGGTACTGGTTCCATGGCGTGATTTTGATGGCGGCCGGTGACCGAGTGGTCACTGGATGTTCTCCGGATACGAGATGTTGGCAGTTTTTGGTCTATAGTTGTAATTTGCATGTTTGCAGGTGTAAGATTGGATCGCTCGATGTGGCAGAAGTTGCAGTCTCGTTTTATTTTGAAGCGTTGGTTTTCGGCGGTTTGTAGGTGTAAGATTAGATTGATCGTTGTAACAGGATGAAATGGGTTCGGTACATTTTATGTATAGACAGAGCACATAGAAAAGGTGCTTCACTGTTTTTTGTGAACTTGTTAAAATGCGTTTGAAGTTTGATTCAAGGCTTTATTAGTTGTCATTACCGAAGAAGAGTGGCAAAAAATAAATAATTTGCAACAGAAAAACGAATTCCCCCGAGCGGGTAAGCTGCATCTGTAAAGCGAATTCCCCCGAAGAGGTTAGATGCATCATTAAAGCGAATTCCCTCGAGAGGGTAAGCTGCATCAGTAAAGCGAATTCCCCCGAGAGTGGAAGCTAACAACGAATTACCCCGAGAGGGTAAGCTGCAAAGGATAAAGAATGAAGGAAGAAGGTTGTAGAAGAATGAAGGCTAAAGAATGTAGGATGAAGGATGATTATGATGACGAAGGATGATTATGATTAAGAAGGATATAGGATGAAGAATGACGATGATGATGATGATGGGGAATTGTGGAAAAAATGAACAAGGGATAAAATGAACAGGGTGTGGTTTTACAGAAATTAGTGTATTTCTGCATGTTTTAACGATTGGATTCTGTGTGATAACGTAAAACATTATACTTCTGCTGATCTTGAGCTTAAAAATTAAATAAACCACTTGATTATGACGAAAATATCAAAACCCACACAAAAAAATATGCTCTGATGTAAAATAGAGCTTATCTAAATTAGGGCCAATTCGTATATTTTTTTTCACAAATTATGACATGTGTGATCTCATATTCCAATAATGTATTTCCAAAAGATAATATTCAGTTGAAAAAAAAAATAGGCAACGCTTTCAATACAATTTTTAGAACAACTTTAAAACCAGTACGACTTGAAGGTAAAATGAACAGCTGGTTCAAACTTTACCCATGATTTATAAAATTTTGTGCAAACTTGGTATATTTAAAACTATTGCACATATTTTGACACAACTAGTGCAAAAAGTTAAGAAAAAAAAATGCGCTCATAAAATAAGATTTTTATCCAAAAAATCGCTTATTTTAGTACATTTTTACCCTTCTTACACCCATAAGAAGGGTATAAATACCGCTCAAAAAAACCGACTTTCGATCCGAGGCCCGCAGGGCCGAGTCTCATATACCAATCAACTCAGCTCGAAGAACTGAGCAAATGTCTGTGTGTGTGTATGTTACAAAAAAAGTCACGCACGTTTCTCAGTCGTCTGATATTCGATTTGGATTCTCTTAGTTGCAAATGAAAGCTACAACATCCTAGTAGAACCCTATTGAATTTTATTACGATCGGACATTTGGTTACCGACATATCTTTCGAAGAGATTTTTAAGTAATATAGGTTAGCTTTTTGAGATTTTTGACATTTAGCATATTGATGAATATCTCAGCCGTCTGTCAACCGATTTGAGTTTTCTTGGCTGCTGAAAGCTACAACATCCTAGTAGAACGCTCTGAAATTTTATTTCGATTGGACATTAGGTTACTGAGATATCTTTCGAAGAGTACTTAGGAGTTATACAACTAAACTTTTTGAGATTTTTAACAAAGTGTATCATACTAAATATCTCAGCCGTGTGTCAATCGATTTGGGTTCTCTTGGCACCAATTGAAAGCTACTACATCCTAGTAGAACCCTATACAATTTTATTAGGATTGGACATTTGGTTATCGAAATATCTTTCAAAGAGTACTTGGGAGTAATACAGGTTAACCTTTTGAGAGATTTTTGACTAAGTGTATCATAATAAATATCTCAGCCGCCTGTCAACCGATTTGGGTTTCTCTTAGCACCAAATGAAAGCTACAGTATCCTTGTAAAAGGCCTTGAAATTTTTTTTCGTTTGGGCATTTGGTTACTGAGATATCTTTCGAAGAGTATTCCAATATTTTTTTTCTTTTATTATTATATTCGTTTGTTATCTTGCATGAGCTTTTGACCAGTCTATGGGAAATTATTCTTCAATCAATAATAGTGACCTCATATAAAGTGTATAATAGCAGGTTATTGTTTTCAATAAAATTATAAATAACAAATTACAAATAAACAGGAATTCTATGAAAACTAACAATATGTTAAATGAGAGCTTTGAATTTATATATTGTGGGAAAATGCAAGAACTGGACAGCCAAAATAACTAGCTAATTCCAAAACTGATTAGCATAGTAGATATATTAATTTTGTCCTTCTTACACCATAACCGTGAATACCAAGTACTTCGGAGCTAATTTGTTCGACTGATTAAGAGATATTAGACAAAGTGTATATCGCTGATTTTCTTATCCATTTGTTAATCGATTCAAGATCTTTTGGCAGTTAACAAAAGATACAATATTCCAGAATATGTAAGCTATTTTTTAAAAATTTCACACAAGATTCTACAAGGTGTCTGGCATTTCTGGTAGTTTAGTCCATGATCCATTATGTCATTTTGGAAACCAATCCACTAGATGCCAAATCCACAATATTTTCTAGAGCTTTTGGTCCATCACACAAAATAAATATGTTAAATACAAATAATACAACACATACTCGGTAAGTAGGCCTTGACCAGGTTAAACGGTTTTTTTCTGCTCGTGTCATTTTTTTTTTTCTTCTTTTCAGACCCAAATAATTTCCGAGATTCACATATTTCTTGAGGCGTTTGTGATATTGCGGATTCGAACAGAGGATTCTTTCCATTGCTGGATTTGTTCAAGTGTTGCGGTTGAAGAGTTAATTTGGTGTTCCATTGCTGGATCGTTTCCGTTTTCTGAGATTCCATTGCTGTTGCGTTCGGTGCAGGATTCCTGTTTTTGGATTCATTCAAGTGTTGCGGTTGAAGTTGCAAGTTTTTGGTTCCTAGAATTCAAGTTTTCCGTTTTGGTTCGACGTTGGATTTGTTGAAGTTTGTTCGTTTGTATTGAAGAGCCGCAAGTATAATTTATTTATTACCTTTTACATTATTGTATCCTGATCCCACAGTTCACAAAACAGACCTTCATTTTTGAGTTTCCTACATGGAGACTGATGAGGGGGAGGGGGGGGGGGTCAAAAGATAATGCTCATTTGCTTGAAACATCTTCATTGGTTAAACCTTTTCGTGTGAAGGTTTATCCACCTAGTTTCCCTGGACCGTTTGCAATATTTTTTCGTAAGAAAGAGAGGCCAATTAATGTTTTATTGATTTCCTCTGAGGTTTACAAAAAATACAAATCTGTGAAGGAAATTAAGTGCGCAACTATCAGTCAGATCTGTGAAGGGCTGTCCTCAAGGAGGAGTACTATCGCCCTTATTGTGGTCTTTGGTAGTGGACGAACTCCTTAAACAGCTTATTAATCAAGGTTTTGAGGTTATTGGATACGCAGATGATGTAGCTATTCTGGTACGTGGAAAATATGACGACACGATATCCAGCCGGCTACAATCTGCGTTGAATGTTACCCTCAAATGGTGCCGAGAGGAGGGATTGAACGTAAACCCTTCAAAAACTGTAATAGTACCTTTTACTCGAAGGTTGAAACTAAATCTTATTGAGCCTTCTTTAAATGGAGTTCAAATTCAGTTCTCGGAAGAAGTTAAACATCTTGGGGTAACTTTGGACAAAAGACTGAATTGGAATTCACATTTAAACAATGTTTTAACTAAGGGTACGAATGCCCTTTGGGTCTGCAGCAAAGCCCTAGGAAAAACCTGGGGTCTTAGACCAAACATCATTCACTGGATTTATGTTGCGATAGTCCGGCCTAAGATTACTTATGCTTCACTTGTTTGGTGGCCCAAAACAAACGAGGTAACCTCTCAAGGGAAGCTAGGTAAGCTACAAAGACTTGCTTGTATATCGATTACAGGAGCAATGAAAAGCACTCCATCAGTTGCTTTGGATGCCCTTCTCAATATACTGCCTTTGCATCAATTTGTTAAACTACAAGCGGCAAAAAGTGCCCTGCAGTTTATCCGTTACAATAATGTACTAGATGGGGATCTTGTGGGACATTTGAGGATCATCAAAGACTTCAAATTAAACATGGACATAAAAACAGTAGAAGATTGGATGATAACAAAGACCAACTATGATGTTCCCTTCAAAGTGGTGAAACCATGTCGCTATGTTTGGGATGCTGGTGGGCCAAGTTTACGTCCAGGTTCTATTGTATTTTATACTGATGGGTCCAAGATGGGTGAAAATACAGGAGCCGGTGTTTTCGGCCCTGGTATCAGTAAGGCTATACCAATGGGATGCAGTCCCACTGTATTTCAAGCAGAAGTTCAAGCCATTCTAGAGTGTGCCAACATTTGTCTGAAAAGAAATTATAGGTTTGCTAAGATCTGTATATTTTCGGACAGTCAGGCGGCTCTAAATGCGCTTAAGGCTTTTACTTGTCAATCAAAGCTAGTGTGGGAATGCATTATTTCTCTGAAGCAATTGGCCAGTAGGAACGAGGTAACTTTATACTGGGTGCCCGGTCATTGTGGAATTCTGGGAAATGAAAACGCCGACAATTTAGCCAGACAGGGTGCAGCATCAAGCTTTGTAGGCCCTGAACCTTTCTGTGGAGTTCCTGAGTGTGCTCTCCGGATGAAACTAAAAACTTGGGAAATGTCCACGGTAGAATCTAATTGGAATGCCACGGATACATCCAAGCAAGCGAAAAGGTTTATAAAACCCAGTGCAGAAAAAGCCAGGTCCTTATTAAACCTAAACAAAAAAGATCTCAGGGTAATTACTGGTCTGATGACTGGTCACTGCCCGAGTAAATATCATCTAAGTAAGATTGGAAAAATCCAATCCTCCGAGTGTCGTTTCTGTCAAACGGAAAACGAAACTGCTGAACATTTACTCTGCAACTGTGGAGTACTATCCAATCAGAGATTGGCGGTTTTTGGTAAAGGGTTTCTAGAGCCCTTGGTAATTTGGCGAAGTAATCCCAACAGGGTAATAAACTTCATAAAACGAGTTGTGCCTAGTTGGGATCAGGTGTTACATCAACCATTGTCCATCACAGCTCAATTGTGACAGGATATTTGACTAGCACCAAATTAAATATGGGTCATACCACAATATTCCTAAATAATGGACGCAGTGGTTAAAAGGCTCTACAGATGTGGAAAAAAAAAAAAAAAAAATGCTCCTAGCGATTCATGCGAAATTAATGGAATAATTTATGATGAGTTTTTGGATTGTGAAGATGTTGTCAATCATGGCTCAGGTTTTTTCAAGAACAAATCCATTTCATCTGTTACGGTTTTGGATTGTGTTCGTTTATCAAAATTATTGTTTACTGGGAATGATTCAAAATATGAACATTCTGATTGTATAAAAATTACTTTTTCTGGATCCGTTCTTCCGGATTATGTAAAAGTTGGACAAGTTATTTTCAGCGTGAGACTTTACTATCCAAAGCTGATCGATGTCTTCTTTTCGGTCATACTTCGAGTTTTTGTTCGAACAAACTGTAGTGTCTACCTAATGATTGTGTGCATAGGATATCTACCTACATAAAATACTATTCATTACAGTACCTAAATGTCTAGGTATGTTTCATTATGTCTACCTAAGGTAGTATAAGTACTGGTGGACATTGGACCACAGAGGAGAGAGACTGCACAAGCCTTGGACTTGTCTACATCTTTAATATTCTTCTTTTGAAGGATATAAAAGTGGCGACGAGGATCAAGGAACTTGTAATTTCTTTTGAGTTATTCCGAAATTATTTCCTTTTGGTTTTCAGGATGTTGTAATAACAAATTGTTATTTTTGTGGAGAACGGAATTGTTCTGGTAGAATTGCCATTATGTTGTGATCAGAATGTTCTTTTTGGCCGATGGTGTCTTTTTGTTTTGGTAATAACGAAATGTTATTTTTTGTGGTGAACGAAATTGTGCTTTTGTGGCGGAATTGTCATATGTTATGTTTTGGTGAATGGATTTGTGTTATTTGTACTTTTTGGTAAAGTTGCTGATATTGGGATAGCAAAATCGTTTTTTTGTTTTTGTAGTTTTGTTAGCGAACAGATATGGTCTTTGAAAGTCAGTTTATTTGTGCTATCATTATTTTGGTAATGAATGTTATTTTTTGAAGTTTTCTAAAGGGGAAAGGACTGTAGTGTCTACCTAATGATTGTGTGCATAGGATATCTACCTACATAAAATACTATTCATTACAGTACCTAAATGTCTAGGTATGTTTCATTATGTCTACCTAAGGTAGTATAAGTACTGGTGGACATTGGACCACAGAAGAGGGAGACTGCACAAGCCTTGGACTTGTCTACATCTTTAATATTCTTCTTTTGAAGGATATAAAACAAACAAAAATGGTCAAAATGTGGGGAGTCACATTCATCATCCGATTGTGCTAAAAAATCGGATGTATGTATTTATTGTAAACAAACGCACAGTTCTTTGAAAGAATGTGCTGTTTATATTGAAAATCAAAAAAAGCACAACCAAAAAATAAGACACAAAAATAAGGTTTCATATGCTGAAACTATGAAATCTTTTGATGATATTTCTTCTCCCAATGCATTTGAAATTTTACCAGATGAAGAAGGTATTGAATCACTTCATGACGGTAATGATTTTGTTTACAAACCTCCTAGTAAAAGAAAAAGATCTAACATAAAATCCGCTGTCAAAGACAATATTTCTGAACCCCAACCATCTACCTCTTTTATTTATTTATTTATTTATTTATTTACATCGTCTTCAGGTTACCTGTACAGACGGTATTACTTAATATTATGGTTTGTTTAAATCTAAGATGCGGCTTAAGACAAAAACACAGGACTATAACACTCAGTTTACAATTCATCATTATTGTTCATCAAATTATTATTAAAACTAAAACAAACACATCACATTAACAAATATCAATAAAGCTAACAAAACATTTTTCAAGAACAATAACTGCAGATTATACGGGTTTTGCAATCATGCAACTATACATATTTGGTTTCATATACAGGATTTTGAGCATTAAATTGTTTCATTCCTTAGCGCTGGTGGCATCCATAGATCATTGTTCCTACGAACAAACTCTCGAAATTTTATTCCGCGTGGCCAGGTTGTTGCAGTCATGGCTAGCAGCTTCCAACGGTTGGCTAACACAATTTTAAACGAAATGTAATCTAGTTCATCGCAACTTTTATAACGAGGGACTAATTTTGTTACTTTCAAACACTCGGGTTCTGGAGCACAAAGAGACTGCGATACCAACAGAGCAATGTCGTTTTCTGTCACCCGTCGGTCGATGTTCGTTAAAAGCAGCGAAAACGACTCATTAGAAGTGTGCTTAGGCGAGTGCGACTGCGAGCTATTGGACATACATACACTTGTATTGTTTGGCGGTTGCTGCGGTGATTTGATTGGTGTTGAGCTGAGACGTGTTGAGTGCCGTTGTGCAGTTGCAGATGACGTGGATGATGTGATAGCAATAGACAATTTAGTGATCGAATGGTTCATTATTACAATTTGTGATTTAATTTCCTCTAGATCGGCTGTAAACGAGCTATCTGACGGTAGCGCCTTAGGAGTTTCAGGAATGCGATCTCTGGCCTCACGGAACTCGAATATGCATTCGTCACATATCCAAACGATATTTTTGGATAGTGAACACAATTGGTCCTCAGTTATATCTGCACACGTAGCGTGGAACTTTTTAGCGCATCTCCCCTCACAAACAGTGTAAAGACAGTTCAAAGTATCAATGTCTGTGGAGCATTTCTTACACTGGTTATCCATTACGTTTGTAACTCACTGTGGCTTCAACAAAATTACACTTATTTATTTAATAATTCCGGTATCCTTGTAAGTCCAAATACTCGATTCGTTTACGCACAGGTCGAGTACAGAAGCACTAAGCAATAAGAACTTGAATGATAAATATATTCAGTATATTTCACGTAGAAATAAGTTCGAAATCGGTGCAATACAATAGCGTTAGACTCAAGCGAGCCATTCACACATACGTGGAAATGATAAAAACTTTCCACCTCTTCGTTCTTCTTCCAAGAATATTCCTGGGTTTCAAAAAATTGATTCCGATAATGTGCCTAACACAAATGATAAAAATTCAAATGATATTTCTGATGAAAATCCAAAGAGCTCAATTCTGGGAATTTTGGAGGAGCTTGTTAATTTTTTGGGATTAAGTGATTTTTGGAAAAATATCATTAAATTAGTTTTACCATTTTTGGCTTCCCTTTTGGATAAATTGAACACATTTGGACCCCTCATTTCTTCATTATTTTCATCTTAATGGCGTCCAATAATATTAGTGATGAGCTTCACATTTTACAATGGAATTGTCGTAGTGTAATTCCGAAAATAGATAGATTAAAAGCATTTTTAACTAATTATAATATCGACATATTTTGTTTAAATGAAACATGGTTAGTTTCTACTAAATATTTTCGTATTCCTAATTTCAATATATTGCGTAAAGATAGGGAATTATCATTTGGTGGAGTTTTGATTGGAATTCACAATAATATTGAATTTAAATACTTAGATTTACCATTGTTACCTCAGTCCCAGATAGAATTTATAGCTATATCAATCAAAAAAGAAAAATTCAATTTTTCTATTGTTTGTTTTTATATTCCTCCAAATGCTAGTTTTTGTTTAACACAAATTACAAGTATATTGCAACAAGTCCCTTCTCCATTTTTTATATTAGGAGACTTTAATGCCCATAATTTCGCTTGGGGTAGTGATAAAATCGATGGTAGGGGTTCCTTAATAATGGATTTGATTGATGACCTTAATTTAAATATTCTCAATGATGGTTCATTTACTAGAGTGGCTGTGCCTCCTAGTAATCATTCATGTATTGATCTTTCACTTTGTTCGAATAGTTTGGCATTGCAATCTTCTTGGTCTACTATCAATGATCCAAATGGCAGTGATCATTTACCTATTTTGATTCGAATGCACATTCCCGTTCAAAATCAATTAATCAATGAGCCTTGTACTTATGATTTGTGCAAAAATGTGAATTGGACAAAATTTTCTGATTTAATATCTATTTCGTTAATAAATAGTGTAGATTCAGCTTCACCAATTGACAATTATAAGAGCTTTTCAAATTTACTAATTGATAGTTTGCGTAAATCTCAAACTAAAAAATGTGTTTCGGGTACTGTTAAAAGGCACGTCCTTCTTTTTGGTGGGATAGTGAGTGTTCCAATTCACTGAAAAATAAATCTGATGCTTTTAAAAACTTTCGCAGATCAGGCTCCAGAGATAGCTATTTATTGTATTGTAAAGCTGAAGCCCAGTTTACTAGACTTACTAAATTCAAAAAGAGAAATTATTGGAGAAATTTTGTAGAAAACCTGGACAGTGAAACTTCATTGTCTACTTTGTGGTCAGTAGCACGAAATTTAAGAAATTATAATTCTAATGTTCCTACTGTTTTGGAATATTCAGAAGAATGGATTGAAAAGTTTGCTTCAAAAATATGCCCAGACTTTGTTGCTCCATTAGTAAATTATAAATCAAAATCTTTAAATTATTTTCCTGAGCTTTGTGATCCATTCTCCTTGGCTGAGTTCAATTTGGCTTTATCTATTACTAAAAATACAGCCCCAGGTATTGATAACATGAAATTCATTGTTTTGAAAATGTTGCCTGATGAAGGTAAACTTCATTTACTTTCGATATACAACAGCTTTTTGTTTCAAAATATCATTCCTGTTGAATGGCGCTCAATCAAAGTAATAAGTATTCTTAAACCTGGTAGAGATCCTTCATTAGCTGATAGCAGAAGACCTATCAGTTTGTTATCATGTTTACGCAAACTTATGGAGCGAATGATTTTAAATCGTCTTGAATTTTGGGCTGAAGAAAATAATATTTTTTCTCCGTCTCAGTTTGGATTTAGAAGGGGTCGTGGTACACGTGACTGTGTTTCACTTTTAGCAACGCAAGTTCAACTTACATTTAATCAAAAACAAGATGTAGTTTCTACTTTTCTAGATGTCTCTGGAGCCTATGATTCTGTCCTGATTGATTTGTTGTTCAATAAAATGAACAATTTGAAAATTCCAAATATGATTTCAAACTTTATATATAATTTATTCTCATTTAAAATTATGCATTTTTTTCATAATAACTCTTCCAAAATAATACGATATTGTTACTTCGGCCTTCCACAGGGATCATGCTCGAGTCCGTTTTTATACAATTTATTCACTAGTGATATGGCATCTATTATTCCTAATGGTTGCTTTTTGCTTCAATTCGCTGATGATAATGTTCTTTCCATACGTGGAAAAAATAGAGATGTTATTGAACATTTTATGCAATGTGCTTTGGATAATTTGGATATGTGGGCTCATGACAATGGATTCTCATTTTCAGTTCAAAAAACCAAATTTATTGTGTTTTCCAGAAAACGTTCTACCACAAATATTAATTTATTTCTGAATGGACTTCAAATAGATCAAATTGATGAATATAAATATCCTGGTATTTGGTTTGACTCTAAATTGAATTGGAACACTCATATTATATACATTCAAAAAGTTTGTTCAAGAAGAATTAATTTTCTTCGTACAATTACAGGCACTTGGTGGGGTGCAAATCCTTCTGATTTAATAACGTTATATAAAACCATTATTCGTTCAGTAATGGAATACGGTTGTTTTACTTTTGGTAGTGCTGTACAAACTCATTTTTCCAAACTTGAAAAAATACAATACCGTTGTTTGAGAATTTGTTTAAAACTAATGAATTCCACCCATACTCAATCTATAGAAGTTCTTGCCGGTATTGTTCCACTAAAAATTCGTTTTCAGGAGATGAACTGTAAATTTTTGACAAATTGTTTTGCGAATAATCATCAAATCATAAGTACTTTAGAGTCGTTATACCAAATTAATCCTACAAATAGAATGTCGGATTCTTTTACTCACTGTTTAAATCAAAATCTTTTACATGTGCATTCGAATGATTTTTATGATTTTAAATTAAACATTCATACTTATGAACCATTAATTGACTTGTCCCTATTCTATGAATTGCGTCAAATACCAAAATTTCTACATCCGCATTTTGCAAATTTACTGTTTGAACGTAAATTTGATGGAATCAGCCCTTCACAAATGTATTTCACAGATGGTTCTTTGATTAATGACATCGCAGGTTTTGGAGTATATAATTTATTTTTAGCTCATTTTTATAAATTACAATCTCCGTGTTCTATTTTTGTAGCAGAACTCATTGCCTTGTATTTTGCATGTAGCATGATCAAGGATTGCCCGCCAAATTTTTACATTATTTGCTCTGATAGTTTCAGTTGTCTGAGTGCTTTGAATACTATCAAGTTCAATTACAAATCACATCACATCATGTTGATGTTGAAAAAAATATTATTTGATTTGCATTCTGGAGGATATGTTATAAAATTTGATTGGATTCCTGCACATTGTAATATTTATGGCAATGAACAGGCGGATTTATTGGCAAAATTTGGGGTTACTTGTGGTATACTTTATAATCGTGATATTTCTGCTTCTGAATATTTTCCAAATCTTAGAAATTATTCTTTAAATACCTGGCAAATCAATTGGGATTCTAGTGATAAAGGGCGGTGGTGTCATTCAATATGTCCCAAAGTGAATAATTTTCCTTGGTTCAAAAATGTATCTGGGAGTAGAAATTTCATTTGCACATTTTCAAGATTGATTTCCAATCACTATATTTGTAATAGTCATTTGTATCGCATCAATATAAATGATACAAATTTATGTGAATGTGGCATATCCTATGAAGACATTGATCACATTATAATTAATTGTTCTCGGTTTATTGTACCGAGGAAAATATTGTTTGAGAGCATTATTGCAGCAGGTTTTCCAATTCCTGTATCTATACGGGATATTTTGGGCTCAAAAAATGAAACCATATTAAAACTTTTATTCAAATTTATAAATGAGATTGCATATTCCGTTTGATACTGTTTCGCTTTTTTTTGGTATACTTTATTTTCAGCCTTGAAGATTCGTTTTTGGTGAATCCCTGACCCCTACCCTCTCCCCCACAAGGATTTCTGGATTTCTGAAGATTCGTTTCACGATGTGGCATGCTGTCCTCCTTCAAGATTGTGGCTCTGCTATGGCTACTGCCGTGTGAGCCTTTAATTTTAAGTTATTATTGTAATGTTGTTTGAAAAGATAAAGAGGTTTTGTGCCTCTTTGAGAAAGATTTCGTTTTTGGTATGTTGAAATCACTCAAAGGGGTTTTTCCCTCTTTCAAAATTTGAAGTTAAAATAAACAATAACAATAACAACAAAAATAATACAACAATAGTTTTAATAAGTGTAAGAAGGGTTCTGTTCACCATAGGTGAATTAAATCGGGTTCTTACAAATATTTTTTCCAGCCCATTCCAAATTATATATCAAAAGTTTGAAAAGTGTAGCATATAAAGTTTATATTAAATTTGTTGGCCTACACTTGAATATATCGAAATTATACATTTCAACTTGTTTTTGAAGACGTTTTCATTTTACCCCCATCGAATGTTCATTTTACCCACACTATTTTTCATGACTCTGTTTTCTTGCATTTTTTGTAATCGAAATTAATGTAAGAAAACTGTATTTTTTATTAATATTTCTTTCCAGAACTCTTGGAATATATTACCATCTACGATATTACACGGTAAAAAATAAAGATTTTGTCATATTTCTATTGGACACGACCAAAAACGCTTAGGGTGTTCATATTACCCCCATTTCCCCTAGGATGAAGGACGATGGTGATGATGAATTATGTAGGATAAAGGTTATAGGTGAAGCATGAAGACTGAAGGAAATAAGAGGACGATGAAAATGATGATGATAATGATAATGATGATTAATGGTGAAGGATGATAATGATGGTTATGATGTTGATGAAAGATGATGGAGGATAAAGGATGAAGGATAAATAATGAAGGATGTAGGACGAAGTATGAAGGAAGAAGAATGTAGAAGATGAAGAATGAAGGCTATACAATTTAGAATGAAGGATGATGATGACCAAGGACGGAGAGTAAAGAATGAAGTATGATGATGATGATTATGATGTTGACGAGGATGTTGATGAAAGAGTGAAGGATAAAAGAAGATAATAACGAAGGATGAAGAGTAAAGCATGAAGCATGATGATGATAATGATGTTGATGAAAGATGATGAAGGATAAAGAATGAAGGATAAAGCATGAAAGATGTAGGACGAAGGATGAAGGTTGTAGAAGATGAAGAATAAAGGTTATAGAATGTAGGATAAACGATGATGATGACGATGATGACAATGAAGGATGAAGGATAAAAGTTATAGGATGTAGGATGAAGACTGAAGGATGTAGGAGGACGATGATAATGATAATGATGATTAATGATGAAGGATGATGACGACGAAGGATGAAGAGTAGAGCATGAAGGATGATGATGATAATTATGATGTTGATGAAAGATGATGGATGGTAAAAGATGATGAATAAATAATGAAAAATATAGGACGAAGTATGAAGGAAGAAGGTTGTAAAAGATGAAGAATGAAGGCTATAGAATGTAGGATGAAGGAAGATGATGATGATGATGATGATAAAGCATGAAGGATGACGATGATGAAGGATGTCGGATGAAGGATGATGATGATGATGAGGCAAGTGATAAAGGATGTAGGATTAAGGATGACGATGATGATAATGAAGGATGAAGGATAAATAATGTAGGATGAAGGATAAAGACTGAAGGATGTAGGAGGACGATGATGATGATGATGATAATGATAATTATGATTAATGATGAAGGATGAAGAGTAAAGAATGAAGGATGGTGATGATGATTATGATGGTGACAAAAGAATGGAGGATAAAGGAAGATAATAACGAATGATGAATAGTAAAGCATGAAGGATGATGATGATGATAATGATGTTGATGAAAGATGATGGAGGATAAAGGATGAAGGATAAAGAATGACGGATGTAGGACGAAGGATGAAGGAAGAAGGTTGTAGAAGATGAAGAATAAAGGCTGTAGAATGTAGGATGAAGGATGATGATGATGAATTACGATGATGTTGACGTTGATGATGAAGGATGTAGGATGAAGGACGATGATGATAATGATGAAGGATGTAGGATAAAGGTTATACGATGTAGGATGAAGGAAGAAGAATGAAGGATGTAGGAGGACGATGATAATGATTATGATTATGATAATGATGATTAATGATGAAGAATGATGATGAGTTAAGCATGAAGGATGATGATGATGATTATTACGATGATGAAAGATGAAGTGTTAATGATGAAGTACGACAGAGGAATGGATGCTGATGATTATGATAATGATGACGACCGGTGAAGGTTAAAGGATGAAAGATGAAGGATACAGGAACATGTTTGATCAAGTATGAAGGAAGAATAATGTAGGATGAAGGAAGAAGGATGTAGGATGTAGAATAAAGAACGAAGGATATATAATGCAGGAAGAGGAATGAATGATGTAGAATGATGATGATGATGATGATGATGATGATGATGATGATGATGATGATGAAGATGATGATGATGATGATGATGATGAAGGATGAAGAGTGTAGGATAAGAGATGATGAAAGATGAAGGATGGTGATGATGATGATGATAATAATGATTATGATGATGAAGTATGAAGAATAAAGGATAAAGGATGATGATGATTATGATGTAATGCAGGATGATTATGATAATGTTTATGATGATGAAGTATAAAGGATAATGATGATAAATATGATAATGTTGATTAAAAAGACAATTCACACCGTCTTCAGCCAGAGGCTGCACAGACAGAACACAATACTTACACTAGACAACGGACATCACACAGAACACCCAAAGGCCCAGTGATGAATTTTTCGTTTGACGAAAAGTTTCCACCGACTGGAGCGGGAATCGAACCCACATTCCGAGGCTTACGATATGCCTAGACGACTGCCGCCGCTAACCGCACGGCCACGAAGCCCACAAGTTTAGGGATGAAGGATAAAGATTGAATTGTGTAGGATGAAGTATGAATAATGTAGGGTTTAGGATGAAGGATGATGATGATTATGATAATCATGATGATGAAGGATGAAGTATGAAGGATGTAGGATAAATTATGATAATGATGATAATGGTGTTGATAATAAAGTGTGAAGAATGAAGGATGAAGTATGATTATGGAGAAGGATTGATATTGTAGGACGTACGATAAAGGATGATGAAGATGACGACGATGATGGAAAGCCTACTTGAAAGGATCTGATCATCAGATGGGCTTTTTGCAAAACTAATTTACCCTAAGGTAAGAGATTTGTATACATTTTATCCTTTATTTTTGAATTTTTGAAACAATCAGAGAGTAGGACAGGGGGTTGAGAGAGATGCTGTTAAAAAGATGAATAAGGCATATAGCATCAGTTGCGGTTATGCACCACCGGAAAAACAAAGTAAACGATCAACACGAAATGAAATGTCAGTCTTGTAAAGCATTTTGTGCGAGAAGGTCTTGCTCCTCCTCGTGAGCGTGCTGTTCGGCTGCAGGTTCCGGCTGGTGAGCTCGGAAGTGTCCTTCCGGACACTACACTTAAATTCCTAGTTCATAGTTCTGTTAAGCAATCCTGAGAGCTCATCAAGCTCAATTTCAAATACTTTTCAAATATCTATCTCCCTGCTGAGAACACGTCCTTTGGGAATTGCATACTTTGTATTGGTGAAGGTTTCATCACTGTCAAGCAGACGTTGAATAACTACATTGTAGAAAGCGTTGGTGTACCATATTACACAGTATTATACTGTTGTGAGTTGGGTCAAAGGAAATTTTGTCAATGCTACATCTGCCTGTCTTCGGCTTTGCCGCGCGAAAGGCTACCCACATTCACACTTCACATCCATCCCGCTGAATCCGACATTATCTTACCCATACGATTTATCCAATCTCGTCGGTCGGAAATCCCACCGCCATTCACGGGATGAAATCGTGCTTCGCATCCTTAACCACACGCTTTCTGCCAGCCAGTTGTGAGTAACTCCAATTCCCGTACGCTCCCGGCCCGAGCGGTCTTATCTATCGTTGATATCGATAGCCGCTTTCATCAGTGTGATCCCTTTTTCTAAAATTTTACGGCAAACCAATAATCATCCCGGGACCGGCAGCGAAGTTTTGTGTCTGTGAAAAATAATACACATCCTCGTGTGTGCGCCTGCCACATATTGACTCTGACTGTCTGGAGTTCTTCTGGACATGGTACGCTGCTGCTAGCTCGGCTGCCTAGTGCTTATTGAATTTCACAGCTGCTGCTAGTTGTGAAAATGATGATACTCGGAAAGCGCTCGTGTAATCCACCCCCGCAGCCATAGCATTTCCTCAACTAGCAAGAAGATTTTCCCACCTAGGAGTTGTTCGTTGGTCCCAGGTCAACAACGTAGCCCGAATTATAGAGAAAGGGAAGGCGAAAAACTAACTACTAACTAACTGGATTCATCCATCCAGTTTTGCCCACATTTGGAGTTTTTTTTATAAATTCTAGGTTATAATTATAACTTTAGGATATCAAATTCAGTCATGTGAACACTTAGCCTTGAGATACGTCCTTGAGAAACTTTGACACGATCTTTTATTAGTTAATATGATCATTTTTCTACTAATGTTCTATGGGTACCGTGGAGCAATTTTTTGCCTCGCAATATCCCCCTATGACTACGCTCATGACTCCTGTCTGGTAAACGACGCAGCAGCAGAGATGCGGCAAAGATTTTCCAGATAATTTCACTCCTTATTAAACACACGCAACCCTTCTTATGGCTTCTGATACGGTTGTCAGGCCCGCATCAGCTGGATGGAAGGTCTTTCTTTCAACCGACCGAGGACAACAAACATCGAATGGTTCTTCCTTCGGTCGGATAGTTGTGCGTGTGCCGCTGATGATGGGGATCTGCTCAAAGGAAACGATAAAATCAACATCTGGTGGAACCGACTGTCTCGTCTCGGATGCTTCGGAGGGTTGTAAATCAATGATAGAAGGGTACAGATTGTTGTATCATGTTCGCCAAATTGTTACCACGTGGTACATTTCGAAGGGAACTGTGGGACGAAGCATGTTCTGTTCAATTGATTGTTTTGTCAGATTGGAAGGGACTCGTTCTAATTAATGTGCTATTTTATACGACATATTGAATGTCTTCGACATAACCTGATTATAAATCGCTCCAGACAATTCTTCAAGTAGACACCCACTTACCCATCGTAACCATCGATGCAAAACTTTTATATGAAACACCCTCACCAGAAAGACAGAAAAAAAAACAACTATCTTCCCAACCACGTCGCGCAAACGCGTATCGGTAGCAAATGATACCGACAGCTGCAGACATACTCGTAGCAGCATACAATCTCAGCAGCATAATCCAAACAATGTTAATTAAATTTCCCTTTCTCGAGGAAAAGTTTTCTGACCTCGAACAAAACTCCCACCGCATCTTACCGATGATGGTGCTGTCTGATGGTGATGGTGGTAGTGCTTCATTCCTTATCATTAGCACCGATGGGGGAGTATCACTATTACAGCATCAGAAATCGACACAATCCAGAATCGATCGTAGGGGATGGTGGGATAAAAATGCCATGTTCTCATTGCGCTTTAGCGAGATGATATGTTCACAGTATCCAAGGGTTTAGGAGCAATCACAGAAGGATTCTGGAACTACTCCAGGGGATTCAATAACCCTTTCAGAAGGATTCTGGGAACGCCATAAGATCGCGGAATAATCCCAGTAGGATTTTGGCGTTATCCCAAATGGATTCTGCAACCATTTCAGAAGAATTCTGCATCTATTGCAGAAAGATTCGGGAGCCGTGCCAGGATTTTGAAAGCATCCAAAAAAAAAAGGAACAATCCCAAAAGTAATCTGAAACCATCTCAAGAAAATTCCGAAAAACCATCGGAGAATTGTAAAACTATTCCAGGAGGATTCTGGAAACATCCCATTTGTGGAACCATCCAAAAAGGATTCAATAACAATCAAAGGTCAAAAATCTGTATAATACAGAAAAATGTGTATACTTATCTAACATCTCTGGATCCAGGAGAAATTCTTCAAGAACCTCTGTGGGAATTACTCGAAGCTCCTCAGAAATTTGTCCGAAAGTATCGCAGAAATCCCTCTTGAGGATCCTGGGGAATTCTTGAGCGAATCTCGGATAACTCCTGGAGGAAATTCCGGTAGCAACAGAGCAATGGCGGACGATTCAACCACCGTCCGGCCTTAACAAAATTATGCGCCTCATGTGAAAATCTCTTTTTCGTTTACATATGTTACATACAGCGTTAGGTAAAGTTAGGCTTGCAATGCGTTTTCATGAGGAGTCTGTAATATCTGCAAATTAAGCTTGTAGTTCTGGTGCAGGCCTAATATTGAAGTGATAAAAATGTTAGAAGAAAGTGTTTGCAGTTCACAACAATCATTGAGCAAATTTAAAATAATTGACCTCAACGACTGTCGATCACAGGTAGCATATGGGACTACTCTTAGTAAAATACATAATACGAAAAGAGCTACCTAAGCTTGAAAGTTTATTCTCCGTATACTCGTAGTTCAATACTGTGGGAAACGCGCGAATATTTCTGTGAGTTGGTCGGTTATCTTGGTAGGGAGATGGGGACGCGAATATTGAATGCGAAATCAGAAGCGCACGATAACTTTCGTGGGCAAGTTGGTTTTCACGGTTAACTATACTACTAGCGGTCCGGTTTTTGACTAACGAAAATATCTTTTTGAATTTGAAGGTTTTTCCGAACAGAAAAAACGGACAAATTCAAAAAACAACAAATGACGGTTAAAAGTTTTAAAAAACTACCATTGGACGAAAAAGCAACAATTTTATTCGATTCCCTGAGGAAGATCCAATAAGGATCGAAACGTTGGAAGAAGAAAACATTTAGTTGTTTTTGACCCCGAAAAGACTGAAACGCCAAAACTATTCGAAAAAATTTCACGGTTAAGTAAACGATCAATGCGGTGACGCGTTTAATATTGAATGTTGACGTATGTGCATTTTCCTTACTATCGCGACCACATAAATCATAATCGGGATGAAGACCGTGTCGTGTATTTTCATATAACTAGTGGATCATATCACCTGCCAAAGGTGGCTCCAAGATCCACACTTTACCCTATCCTACTAACGAACACTCCTTCCCGAGACAGCTGTGGGGATGCTGTGGATACCACGGTTTCTAGTAACAACGGTTGTCGAACTAACATTCCTTCCCTTTCCCGATGACCGTAAGGACGTGGTCGGCGTCGTTATTGACTTTAAAATATTCAACTCTAGAATTGTGCACATTGAGAGTGTGTAGCTAGTCCCAAGCACCATTCATTGGATCTCTGTGCAACTTCGATTGTTCTGGTCAATCACGGAGTAGCAACTACGATGTGTACGGTTATCTTTGCTTTGCTTTGCTCTATATAAGACGCCGATTCTTCAGGTTCTCATTTACAATCACGAGACGAGGATGTTACAAGAGGTAGACCAAAAAGCTTTCGGAGTTTTTGAGCGCAAAGAATATGGAATGTGGCACGGACGCAAAAATGACGAGTTGTACTAAGTGTACAAAGAAGCGAATATTGTGAATCGCATGAACTCACAGACTTTAGTGGGCTGGACACGTAGGGCGAATGTCGGAAGAAAGAGTAGCGAAAACAATATTCCGCAAAGAGAACCAGGTAGAGGTCGGTTACTACACTTCGTAGGTGCCCGCAAACGCGCTGGCTACGCGCGGTTGAAGAAGATCTGCGATTTCTACACGTTCTGGGAAACTGAAGGAACATCACCCAAGACTGACGAAGATGTTGTTCTACTATACGCTCGGCGTTGAAGTAAAGTTACTTTGTAGCCAACAAGATATGATATTTATAACGAGAGCTTCACAATGGATACTGTGACAAGAATTGAAGAAAACCCTGATGCCAACTATTCCACCCTCCCCTACGATGGGAAAGGCTACAAAAGTTTCACGCTCTTATCATCAGCAGCCGTGGTAGCGGCCAGCAACTTCAATGTTAACCCACAAACGAGTTAATTTGTTGTTTTTTTTTTTCTCCTACTCTGGACTCTGGTGCGTTGCTGCGCACGCTACTCGACGGATACGGTCTTGGTTAGTTCAAGTTGAAAACTTTTTTCCTGGCTTCATCATCATGGTTCATCGCATTGGGTGTTGAAGTTTCGGGCATCTCAGTTTTTTGTTCTGCCAAGGGAAGGAGAAGCGAACTGCTGATGAATAAATTCTAATTAACTACCATCGATGAATCAGGAAGTGGCCTTGCGTTGTTCTGGTGCTGCAGAGGTTTTCAAATGTACTCAAAGCAAATATTATGTTAGGTAGATTTCTCAGTAGGTCTTTCCAGATTTCCATCTATTATGACCCAAAAATTTGAGGAAAAGGAAAATAGTCAAGTACCCAAGTGGCCGGCCAAGTAGCCAATCAATATCCAATAGAATTTGAAATGAATCTTTGTATCTTCCGAATCGAAATGACGATACTCACTCAAAATAGGTTCTACCTCTCATAGTTCAAGTAACCGAATACAGTTAAGAAGCTGAGGTAAACGGGAAAAGTCTTCAAACCGAAGGATGAGATTCCCGAGATAAAACTTACGTTAATCGTTTCTCGCATGTTTTTTTTCTGCGAAAATTTAGACTGATAGCTTCTAGGATACCTTCCTTCCATCAGTACCTCTACTCGGTGGCGTGATAGTGGAGTGGAATTGCTTTTTCTCTTTCAAGTAGCCAAGCCATGTCATAATTAGCTTTCGCCGAGGTAACGCTTAGAATGGTGGATGCGGTGCGAAGCGGTGCGGTGTGATGGCCTGGGATCTTGAGAAAAACTTCCGGAATGAACTTTGAATGGATTTCATCGGCGTTAGTTTGCTGAATGAGTTGGCTGGGTTTGTTTTAATTGCTCCAAGAAACCATTTAAATTATTACAATTGCATAATTGTTTGCCACTGCTTGAGTCAGTTCCAAGTAGTTTATTAACTTCATTTCCCTACAACAGAATCGACTCAGTATTTTTTTTATTATCATCTCAAAAGCTTCGAAGTCAATCAGTGCCACATCTCTTCTCGAGTTGAAGGAGATCAAATGGTTGAAAACTTTACGATCCAAGAGTAACTTCACCAGCAACGGCTTCGACAAAAAGCTTAAAACGGACCAACAAAGGCCACTGGATTGAAGTTAACTGGACCTCTCAAACCGACGACGACGTTCACGCCTCTCGAGTCGACTAATTGAATTGGCCACAGTTCATCGTCAGTTCCTACCTACTGTTCGGTGTGTCATGGAGGAAGAGTGAGCCACTTACCTACCTGCTTGGAGAATAAGGTAAAAGCATTTTCGAGCGTTTCTAAAGCGACCAACCGACCAGCCAGCCCACCAAGAAGATGATGGGATGCGTGAGTGCCAAAGGAGCGGCTTCACCTGGTCAACGTGTACTACTCCTGACTGTTCGTACTCGTAGGTACGTGAGTAAAGCCGTTTTTCCGGCTAGGCGTCATCAGCATTATTCCTTATGCATCGCCGCCGGTCGGCTTACAATCAGCTTTGGAGAATCACCTCCGTTCGTACGCATAGCGGAGCAGGCATTATACAATCGGGTCTCCTACAAGTTACCGTAAAACGAGTTAATATCGCTGGCTAAGCTTTCAAAAAGTTCCAGCTGAAATTTTCCATTGAAATAAAAACAAATCATATTTTAGAGGCTATTACACCTTGAATTGAGGTTAGTAGTCTTATTCTTAGTCGGCAACTACACTTCTCCAAGTGAACGATTTTCGTTTGCCAAATGGCGAATTAACTTCCTCTGATGAGGATGTTTTGGAATGCTTATTCAGTACACACTTCGGCGGATGTGTGGATATTACATCTTCGGATGAACCTGATGTATTTTCTTGTAGTTATGATTCTTTAGCTTCGGCTCGGTGTATCGAATCGATTGAGTGGCATTATAGCATTGCTCCTGGAGCAGATGGGATATACCCTATTTTGCTTTAGAAGGAATTTGTTTATTTCAAACATGGTTTGAAAATAACACTTGTCTGCAGTTTTGCAACAGGGTATATTCCCAAATCCTGGCGTGAAGTTTATTCCAAAAGTGGGTCGAACGTCGTATGAAGAAGCAAAGAGTGTCAGAACTATCAGTTTGACATCTTCTCTTCTGAAATGCTTAGAACGCATTGCCAATCATCATATCCGTGATGTTCATCTGGCCAACATGCCTCTTTATGTGAACCAACATGCTTACCAATCTCAAAAGTCCACTGTGACTCTTTTACACAAGGTTGTTTGCGATATTGAGAGAGCATTCACCAAAAAGCAATCATGTATGGGTGTTTTCTTAGATATCGAGGATGCTTTTGATAAGGTGCCTTTCAATGGCATATTGGAAGCCGCACGGAGTCATGGTATACCTCCAATGGTTTCCAATTCTATTTACCAAATGCTCAAAAACCTATATCTCTCTCGACATGCGTCAATTGAGTGGTTGTGGATGCCCTCAAGGGGGAGTCTTGTCATCACACTTGTGAAATCTCGTAGCTGATACGCTTTTGAGGCAACTCAATAATAGCGGTTTTCCTACTTATGGTTTTGCCGTCGACTACCTAACATTGTAAGTCGGTATCAGCACCCTTTTCGACCTGATGCAAAGCGCCCTTCAGGTAGTCGCCTATATTGCCTTTCGGTAAATTCAAGTAAAACATCTATTGTTCTTTTCGCGGAAAAGCGAATCCGTAATGGCGTTCGATCTTTGCGTCTCTTTGATTCTGAAATCAATGTGACTGATCAAGTAAAGTACGTCGGAGTTATTCTTGATTCCAAGCATCCCTGGACACATTGGAGTTCAGAATCATGAACGCTTGCATGGCCTTAGGGCAATGCCGGCGAACTTTTGGTACAACTTGGGGTCTAAAACCCAAGTATTTCAGATGGATTTACACAACAGTGGTTCGACCAATATTGGCCTATGGTTGTCTTTTGTGGTGACAAAAGGGCCGATCCTATCAAAATTAGGCAATTTCCAAAGGATGTGCTTAATGGCGATTTCTGAAGCGTTCTTTTCAACTCCCACGCAGCGCTAAAAGTTCTTTTTGACGTTGCCCCACTACACAATTCATCTTAAACAAGAAGCACTTTCTTGCACTTACCACCTATCGGTACTCGGTTTACTAGACGAAACTCCTGTGAACCGCAGTTCAACACACACCTCGTTGTTTCTTCTTTGAATAGGGATAAAGTTGTCCTTGCTCCAAGTGATCTTACAATTGCTTGTAATTTCCCATATAGGACATTTTCCACGAAATTCCCTTCCCGGGAAGAGTGGACATGTGGTTATCTGGAGAGAAGTATTTCAGAAGGCATCTTATGTTACACTGATGGCTCCCTTCTCGAAGGTCGAGCAGGTACTAGTGTCTATTCTCGTGAGCTACGGATACATCAGTCTTACTCACTTGGTAGACACTGCACAATTTTTCAGGCTGAAATCTTTGCTCTTATTTGCGGAGTGCAATCGGCACTACAACAGCACGTGATAGGCAAAGTCATATACTTCTGTTCAGATCGCCAGGCTGCTATTAAAGCTTCGGCCAACTCTAGGTCAAAGTTAGTTATCGTTTATCGAACTCAAATCGAGGAGCTGAATCCAACAAATGCCTTTTATGGAGCATCACTTGACTTCATTGGCCCTGAGCCAGATATTCAGATATCTAAGTGTTGGGTTAAGATTCAGATTGATACCTGGGCTGCCACAAACAATATTGGGATAGTTTGGAGTCATATCGTCAAACCAAATTGTATTGTACTGAGCCATCTGCAAGGGTGACGAAGTATTTAACAAAATATGTCCAAGCAGAATTGCAGCATGCTGTTCGAAGCATTGACTGGTAACTGCCGACTCAGCTATCACATGGCGAATATTCAGCAAGCTTATTAATTTGTATGTGACAGCTGTGAATTCGATTATGGAACTTCGTATCATTTGATATGTAACTGCCCAGTTTTTGCGCAACTGTGTTTCTGAGTACTCGGTAAACACTCATCAAGTGAAACTGACTTCAGAAACCAGAACCTTCAGGATGTTCTTTATCTTCTTCTGTATGGCTCTACGTTCCAACTGGAACTTGGCCTGCCATTCTTCAACTTAGTGTTCTTTGAGCACTTCCATAATTATTAATTGAAGGGCTTTCTTTGCCTGCCATTGCATGAATTTGTCCATTGTGAGGCAAGGACAATGATACACTATGCCCAGGGAGTCGAGAAAATTTTCGCGACCGGAACGGGAATCGAACCCGCCGCCTCCGGATTGGCGATCCATAGCCTTAACCAGTAGGCTAACTGGAGACCCCAGGATGTTCTGTTGTTCTTGATCCGCTATGGTAATGAGCTGTAGGATCTCTTTACGCTTTATCCGTTATCACAGTGCCCTTTTCAGGGTACGCTTATGCGTGTCCTTTTCCCTTTCCCATCCTTTTTTCCTTCCCTTCTCTCTCTGGTAAATGATGAATAGGCCTGTATTCATGGCGATGGCAAAAATTTCCCAAATGGAGGAGAACGTGCCTCTGGATCTGACCTACTGATACCTGATAGTCTAAAGTGACCAGATATATTTTGCTCAAATGCGGGACAACATGTTAATCATTAAAACTTCTTCCATTAAGTTTCTTCCAGTAAGGACTAAATTTGGGACTGGTTTTCGATGTCTAATGGTACATTTTTTAAATTTAATAATCACATTGCGTAAACAGCAACGAATAATGTAGTTTCCACAAATTTAGACTCAGAGGGAGGCATAGCTCGAAATCCCTTCCCCCTGGCTACGTAACTACAAGGAAGTAATGAAAAAAAAGACATGTTTTCCCAATAATTTCAGTACAACTTTTGCACAGCCTTTTGATGTATTCTTAAGAGTAAATTTTGCAACATTATGCGGGAAACAACACCATTGTACCAATTTCGAAATATCCTAAAAATGTCAAAAGTTTCAGATTTTTCGAGAAACACAGAATAATGCTTATGATCAGGCAGAAAGGACTTTAAAATAACGAAAACTTTATAAAATACTTTAAACAAATCGAAATGGAAATGATTTTTTTCACATGGCAAATCAAAAAAAGCATAATAGCCACTAGGTTGGGCTCGGTAGGATAACCTTACAGGTATTTTCCTACCTGAATATGGTGATGAACTAGCCATCTGCGCTAAAAATCACCTTAATAAAAAAGAAAAAAACCCCTAATTAATCCACCTAGCGGTGATGGCGCCTTTCTCGTGCCTTCGAAACCCCATTTCAATAAAACTCAAGCGAAATGTTGATGTGTATCGCACTTTCATACAATTAACAGAAATCAATTTCATGATATCAGGAATCATATCGTTCATCTGGCTTTTAATGTTTGAGCCTCAAACTCTTTAGAAAAAGACGCTATCTTGAATTTGAAGCCGCCATTTAGGATTTAAGATTGCCATCTTAGATGTTCTGGTTGCCATTTTTGGCTTCATTAAACAGCCGTCATCTTGAATTTGGAGCCGCCCTCTTGGATTTTGGACCAACATCTTGGATATTCTAGTCGCAATTTTTGTAATCCAGACATCATCCCCATACCAAATATATCAATAATGCATTGTTTCAGGCCCTAAAACTCAAATTAAACAGCCACGAGTTTGAATTCGGAGCCGCCATCTTAAATTTTAGATCGCCATCTTGGATATCCTGATCGCCATTTTGGACTCTGGAAGTCTTTCTTATACCAAATATACCAATATTGCATGGTTTTAGAGCCTAAAACTTCATTAAACAGCCGTTAGAGCCTAAATCTCCATCAATCAGCCGCCATCTTGAAACTGAAGCCGCCATCTTTGATATTAGATCGCCATCTTGTACATTCTGGTCGCCATTTTTTGACTCCGGACATCTTCCCTATACCAAATATACCCATATGGCATGGTTTTAGAGCCTTAAACTTCTTTAAACAGACGCCATTTTGAATTTGAAGCCAGCATCTTGGATTTTACACCGCCATCTTGGATATTATAGTCACCATTCCCATATCTTTCCCATATCAAATATTCCCATATAGCATGCTTTAAGAGCCTAAATCTCTATTAAACAGCCGCCGTCTTGAACATTTGGCTGCCATCTTGAATTTTGGACCCACATCGTGAAGCTTCTGGTCTCCAGTGTTGATTTCCACAAAAAACTCGTCGACCTTTGCTAAAGGTTACAAAAATCGCCGCAGTTTGATGTATCGCATGATGGGGCTAGTTCAGTTTTATACAGCCAGTTCTACCGGTGCTGGTCCGGATCACTGAAATGGCCATAACTCCGGAACACCTTGGCCGATCTGGACCATTTTTGATAGCAAACAAGCTTTAATCCGAAAAATCAGCCAATGGGAAGTGCCTTAAAAGTGAGTGAACTTATTTCGCGCACATACATACATACATACACACATACAGACATAATCTCAATTTGTTGAACTTAGTTGATTGGTATATGCGACTTGATCCTCCGAGCCTTTTTTTTTTCGAAAAATCGTTTTCGAGTGAACGTATAGTTTTTTAGTACACTAAGTGTACGAGAAAGGCAAAACACTACTTTCGAGCTTTTTTGCTTTAGTTATCGAACTAAACCAATAGATTCCAAGATCTTTTTTGGTAGCAAATTTAATAATCTTTCAAATGCGATAAGTCAAAAACATGAAAAGTTCAATTGCTACGCAACGGTTGAGATTTGACTATATACATAAAACATTTTTTTCACCGGTCTGAACCTGTTTGCTTGCTAACGTTCATAAGGTTATCAAAAAATCTTCACTTTGCTGTGTCGCATACATAGGTTCAGTTCAATTTTATATTTAGCCGCTTTCGGAGGGACACCCGGAACTGGTTACGGCACTACCGGCTGTCTCTAATGTGGTCTCAACCTATTTCTTTGATAACCAGTCATCAGGTTATCAAAAAAGCCGTTATTTGTTGTATCGCATGCATGGGTTTGGTACTCTTTTATATTTGGCCACTTCCGGTGGGACACCCGGAACCGGTTCCGGAACACTACCGGTTCAGATGTGGTCTGATACTGTTTTCCTGCTAACCGTTCATCAGATTATCGAAAAAGCCGCTGTTTGATGTGTCGCATGCATGAGTTATGTTCAATTTGATATTTGGCCACTTCCGGCGGGACACCCTGAACCGGTTCCGGAACACTACCGGTTCAGATATGGTCTGAGACTGTTTTCCTGCTTACCGTTCATCAGATAATCGTAAACGCCGTGGTTTGATGGGTCGCATGCATGGGTTTGGTGCATTTTCATGTCAGGCCCCTTCCAGGGGTACCGATCCGGAACACCTAAATGGCCATAACTCCGCAACGGCTGGACCGATCCGAACCATTTTCAATAGGAAACAATGGGACCAGATTCCGCGTCGAATGAGCCGATGATCGTTAAAATCGGTTGATATTTACTATCTAAAAGTGAGGTGACCTTTTTTTGTACACATACACACACACATACATACACACACACACATACACACACACAGACATCATCTCAACTTGTCGAGCTGAGTCGATTGGTATATGAAACTTGCCTCTCCGGGAGCTCTATCAAGATTTCATTTTTGGAGTGAACATATAGCCTTTCGGTACACCTTGGTGTACGAGAAAGGCAAAAACTATGATATAATATCTTTAGCAGAAATCTATGATAATTTTTTTTTCAATCAGCTAGGAAAGATAGAAGTTTATTTTAAAAATGTTTAACATGAATATAATTGCTCAATAGTTTAAATCCGGGACGTTTCCGGGACGCTTGTAAATGCGGGACAGGCTGTTTGAATCCGGGACTGTCCCGCACAATCCGGGACGTCTGGTCACTTTATGATAGTCCAGTGGTAATGGATACCCTGCATACTCCTATTGTGGATTCTCTTTTGTGCCACCGAGACCAGAAGCAAATCTATGCCAGAAGTGTCCAGCGAGTTGCTGTTCTCTTTGGTAGCGAGAGAGTGGTTTTATGGAATGTCCAGAAGGTCAGGATCGGGAAACGCATTCAGTGGTCTACCAATCAGGAAGTGGTGTGGAGTAAGGGCGTCTTGGAGCTCCGATTCCGTGAAGTCTTAAATTTCGTCCAAGGATCTTATAACTCGGATACATTTGACGCTTCCAGTGTGCTGTAGGGATTGAGAAGGGTACTGAGAAAAAGATAAACAGGGCATATAGCAATAGCAGTGGTGAAGCGACACCGTCACGGGTCATCACGGTCATTGGAATCGATTGGTCTGAGAGGCCGCAGTATCCGTCCGGACATTACAATGACACAGCCGATAGGTGAGCTCCTTTAGGCTTGTGAATTATAGCATCAAGCAACTGAATTCGGCCGGATCATCGCTAATAGTGAATTCCCTCGAGAGGGGAGAGCCAATGGTAATTCCCCTAATAGGGTAAGTCACAATAAAAAGCGAATTTCCCTGAGACGGTAAACTAACGGTGAACTCCCCCGAGAGTAAGCCGATGGTGAAATCCTTGGAGAGGGTAAGCCAATGATAAATTCCCCTGAGGGTAAGCCGTAGTAAAAAGTGAATTCCCCCGAGAGGGTAAACCGATGGCGAATTCCGCTGAGCGGGTAAGATAACGGCAAATTCCTCCGAGAGGGAAGACCAATGGTGAATTCCTCTGTAAGCCGTAGTGAAAAGCGAATTCCCCCTAGAGGGTAGGCTGATAATGATGATGTAAATGACGATGTTGAGAGATGATGATGATGCGAGACGGGAGATGAGAGTTGATAAATGAGAGCAGATGGCGATGATGAGAAATGAGATATGAGGGGTCAGAGATGAAAGATAAGAGATGAAAATGAGAGATCCTCATAATGACAGATAACAGATAAGAGATAAGAGATGTGAGGTAAAATATGAGAGATGGGAGACGATGATGATGATGAGAGATGATGATCATGACTAGAGAAAAGAGATGAGAGATAAAAGATCAGAGATGAGAGATGGTGATAATGAAAGATCAGAGTTGAGAGATGATGATGATGAAAGAGGCTAGATGAGATATGATCGATGAGAGATAAGAATTAATGATTATGATGATGATTCGATATGAGAGATGATGATGATGGGAGATTAGAGATGAGGCATTATATATGAGAGTTGATAGATGAGGAATAAGAGATTAGAGATAAGAGATTACAAATCAGAGATGAATATAAGAGGTGAAGATTAGAGATCAAAGGTGGGAGATGATAGATTGTGGTGATGAGATATGAGAGATGAAATTATAGAGATGCGAGATAAGAGATGAAAGATGAAATGAGGGATGACAAATGAAAGATTAGAGATGAGAGATGGGAGATGAACGATGAGAGACGAGATGAGAAATGGTGATGATGATAAGAGATCGGAGATAAAAGTTGAGAGATTAGAAATAATGATGAAAGATGAGAGATATAAGATGTAAGATGAGAGGTGCGGGATGAAAGATTACAGATGAGAGATATGAGAAGAGATGAGAGATGATGACGATGTTATAATGAGAAATGAGAGATGTGAGATATGAGATGAGAGATGAGAGAAGTAAGATGGCACATGATAGATGAGAGGTGAGATATAAAAAAAATTAGGGGTGAGAGACGATGATGATGAGAGATGAGAAACGATGATTATGAGAGATGATATACGTATAGTGATCATGATGACGATGATGATGATGCGAGATGAGGGATTGAAGATGATGTTGTTAAGATATGAGAGATAATAGATGCGAGATTGGCATGGCTGCGGTAAAAGTTGAACAAGAAAGATATAAAAATGTAAAAAAAAGAGACAAAGACGGTGGTTGGAAATGAGGATGATTGTAATGAATGATAGTATCGTGTTAAGAATGAAGGTAATTGAAAGTTTTGCTACAATAAAGTGAAATGGTAACGGAGTAATTATTTTTGATGTATAATCGACAGAAATACGGGAGCGAAAGTAAAGGTTAGTCGGCCACACTCTTTGCAGGGGCGTTAACGAAATCGCTAAGCAAGCGTTAGACTATTGAACCCAGCAGAACATCCCAGCAGAGGTAGATCCAGAGGCTCATGGCGGCATAACCTCAACAATGAAATAAAGGAAGTCGACAGAGATTTGACCTGGCCACAGGGTAAGACGGTGGCTGGCAATCGCCTAGGAATGTTTTTCCACCCACATGAATACACCTTGTAGGACCCCAACTGTAGAAACGAAGCGATAGTCATCCAGGAGGCAAACGCCAAGCTAAGCTCAGGTACACCAGGGTAGATGCAGCTCTTGGTATTGATAATGGAATAATAACTCATGTCTTTTTGTCCAAATGTGTATCACTCCGGTCGCATCGGGCTACCTTCTCCTAGGAAACTGTATGTAGAACGTGTGCTACTACTACACTCCCCTAGAGGAACAAAACCGAAGGTGGAATGCATAAAACTTCAACTCGGGTCCGGTGCGGATGACTTCCGGTTGCGATGCGAGCTGAGCTGCTGCAGTTGATAAGAAAAGTGCATAACCCTACAGAGCAGTGGTCGGCTGATGATGGTGAGAGCGGAGAAAGCCCTTCGCTCAACAACAATAATGGGCTTTGTACGAACGTTCTTACCATGGTGACGATGATAGAAACACTGGACAGAGCGGATGTGCGTGTCGAAGGGAAGCGAGTGTGGTCCTACTGGTGTGGGTGGGTGAGATTAGGGAAAGCTTTTTGAATTTGCATTATCAACAAAGTTGTTTCAGGCCTTGGAACCGGGATGGGGGAGCTCATGGAAGCACATATCAGACGATGGGAATTTATCATAGATGACTAATTCGATAACAATTTTAGGGGCCCTCCTACAAGATAAGGCTAAAAGCTTTTGAGAGAACAGTGCCCAGTTGTGAGAGCCTAGAGAGAGAGTGTCGGAACGGTATAAGTCAATGCACAGGGAAGTTAATTAGAGAAAATATATGGATGGAATAAATTGGATTGAGTTTTTGAAGCAGAATAACTACGATGTAAGATATAAATTGAATTAGAAGAGTTTTTGCTGTAGACTAGATGTGCCATATTTGAGCTGATTGTCTTGATCACAGAGAACAGACGTGGAGGGTTGAACAAAATTCTATCAAATATGTGTGTGAAGCATTTAGTCGAACATCAACTCCGCCAACGCAGAGTACCCGACATACAAACTTATTTCGACAAAACGACGCGAAGGGATACTAGCGCCAAATTGTATATAGTGGCAAAACTGAAGCATACTTTTGAAGATGCCAGCGCCACGTAACGGGAGCCGACATACTTAAAAAGCTTTACACAACCGATTGAGGCAGCAGGGATTACGGTCCCAGGGCCTGACGAACATCTCTCACCCTCCCCGTTTACGAGTCAGCCGCGTAGTCGCCGGTTAAGAATAGGACTACTAACCCCAATTCAAGGTATCAAGCGACCCGTGCCGACCCGTGGTGGACCTCTTCTCCCGTGTTACTCGTGAGATTAGCTATGAATTCAAACTTGAATAAACAGAACCATGCAGGAGGTAGTGGTAGTGGCAAGAAGTGGGTTGGCGCAGGTTCCGTTAAGGAGAACTGAAGAGGTAGGAGCGGATAGCCTACCGGTGAAATATTGGACGGAGCATGGTTGATGAGGGCCATCAACCAAAAGCCAGAAGGGCTGTCCGCGATCGAGGTGGCTGAGTGTCTGAGCAGCAGCTTGGCAAGATCATGCACTTTGCGTCCACGGCGCTATTGCGACTTCGTAAGTCGATGGATGATGCCAAGCAGGATAACGTGAGACTCGTGAAGATTGCAGCTGCGGCGGAATCGGCGGAAGTAAAGGTTACGAAGTCTACCCAGACGGAGGCTTTCGCTTTCGCAGGAAGTCCAAAAGTCCAAAATCACTGCTTGTGATAAGCATTCGCAGAAGCGGGTAGGGAAGCCGTCAGGTGAAGAGTTGTCTGTGCCCGCAAGGCTAGGAAAATACTAACCCCGAAGGTCCGCAGTAATGCCAGCACGTCGGACACCAGCCAGGCGTCCCGGAAAGATGGAAAGGGAGGGCCTAAAAAGGCTGGCCCGTCCCAGATGGAAGGGAACAGGGGGTAGTGATCGTTGTTTTAGGCCCTCACCAACCACAGAGTAGGGTGAACCAAGAGGAGGACCCCCCTTGGACGAAAGTCGAGGGGAAAAGGAAGAAAACAACATTGCAAGTCGAGGAAACAGGGACGTCAAACCAAGAAGGCGTAAAAGAGTGGGTGCCAAGCGCTAGAAAGGCGACGCGCTCGTCATCGGGACCGAACAGTCTATGTACACGGACGTCTTGAAGGCGCTGCGAAGCGACGCCAAACTCATAGATCTGGGAGCCATCTGGGAGGGATCCCAGATCCATGAGCTTGGCGTCACTTTGCAGCGACTTCAAGCCGTACTCGTACGGGTGAAATGATCCTCTAGCTCAAGCGCAACAAGGAACGTAAGGGAGCCGCCTACAAAAGTTAGGCGGAAGAGTCTTGTCGAAGGGGTGTGGGCTCTTACAGCGGAGGAGACTCTGAAGGTGAAAACCTAGACGAGGTCACCGAAGCAGAAGAGCTCGCCACGGCACGGCGGCAACAGTCCGAGATACAGGTGGGGTGGTCAGTATGCCATCTGACCTTGCATGAGCCACCGGAGGATTGCTTCAGGTGTCTGGGACCAGATCACAAGTAATGGGACTGCAAAGGCCCTGACAGAAGCATGCTGTGCAGGAGATGCGGCGCCGAAGACCATAAGGCATAAGGCTGCACGAGTCCAACCACGTGTTTGATTTATTCCAGAAAATCCATGAACAACAGGCACCCAACGCAACGGGTGATCCAAAGGGGCTGTCCATCCAATCCGCCATAGGTAGTACCTCGGCTATAGCACTAGGCTTCGCGACTCCGAATCACAGAAACGACTGATACGACGACGAAAGTGAACAGCTGAAAAACGAGAAGAATGCAGCATGGGCGATAATGCTGCAACACCGTACGAGAGCGAATGAAGTACGTTACAGACAGGCGCGGAACAGGCAGAACTCAGTCTTCCAGATGAAGAAGTGCTAGCAGGAAGAACGAGATCGCGAAGCGATGGAAGAGCTGTACCGCGCTAAGGAAACACGAAAGTTCTATGAGAAGCTGAACCGCTCGCGCAGAGGCTTTGTGCCACAAGCCGACATGTGCCGAGATAATCACGGGAATATTCTCACGAGCGAGCGTGAGGTGGTCGAGAGGTGGCGGCAGCATTACGATGAGCACCTCAATGGCAACGTTGCAAGTACCGAAGGTGGCGTGGTAACAGATCTAGGAGTATGTGCACAGGACGAAAGACTTCCGGCCCCTGACCTCCAAGAGATTGAGGAGGAGGTTGGCCTGCAGAAAAACAGCAAAGCCGCTGGAGCAGATCAACTACCAAGCGAGCTTCTAAAATACGGTGCAGAAACATTGGTGAGAGCACTACACTGGGTCATAACCAAGATTTGAGAGGAGGAAGTATTACCGGAGGAATGGATGGAAGCTATCGTGTGTCCCATCAACAAAAAGGGCGACAAGTTGGATTGCGGGAGCTACCGCGCGATCACACTACTGAGCGCTGCCTAGAAGATACTCACTCAAATTTTATGCCGCCGACTATCACCGATTGCAAGAGAGTTCGTGGGGCAATATCAGGCTGGATTTATGGGTAAACGGGCTACATCGGACCAAATGTTCGTCATCCGCCAGGTGTTGCAGAAATACCGCGAATACAACGTGCCCACACATCACTTGTTCATCGATTTCAAATCGGCGTATGATACAATCGATCGAGAACAGCTATGGCAGATTATGCACGAATACGGATTCCTGGATAAACTGGTACGATTGATCAAGGCGACGATGGATCGAGTGATGTGCGTAGTTCAAGTATCAGGGATACTCTCGAGTCCCTTCGAATCTCGCAGAGGGTTACGGAAAGGTGATGGTCTTTCGTGCTTGCTGTTCAACATTGCTTTAGAGGGTGTAATTAGGAGAGCGGGGATAAACACGTTTGGAACGATTTTCACGAAGTCTGTGCAGCTGCTTAGTTTCGCTGATTATATTGACATTATTGCTCGTAAATTTGAGACGATGGCGGAAACGTACATCCGACTAAAGAGTGAAGCCAGGCGTATCGGACTAGTCATTAATGTGTCGAAGACAAAGTACATGATGGCAAAGGGCTCCAGGGAGGAATTACCGCGCCCGTCACCCCGAATTCATATCGACGGTGATGAAATCGAGGCAGTTGAAGAATTCGTGTACTTGGGCTCATTGGTCATCGCCGACAACGACACCAGCAGAGAAATTCAGAGGCGCATAGTGGCAAGAAATCGTGCTTACTTTGGACTCCCCAGAACTCTACGATCGAATAAAGTTCGCCGTAACACGAAGTTAACCATCTACAAAACGCTGATTAGACCGGTCGTCCTCTATGGGCACGAAACATGGACCCTACGTGCAGAGGACCAACGCGCCCTTGGAGTTTTCGAACGGAAGGTGTTGCGTACCATCTACGGCGGAGTGCAGATGGAAGACGGGACTTGGAGAAGGCGAATGAACCACGAGCTGCATCAGCTGCTGAGAGAACCAACTATCGTCCATACCACGAAAATCGGGAGGCTACGGTGGGCGGGTCACGTCATCAGGATGTCGGATAGCAACCTGACTAAAATGGTTCTGGAGAGTCATCCGATCGGTACAATAAGACGTGGAGCACAGCGAGCTAGGTGGGTCGACCAAGTGGAGGACGATCTGCGGACCCTAAGCAGAGTGTGGAACTGGAGACAAACAGCCATGGACCGAGAGGAACGGAGAAGGCTGCTATGTACAGCAGAGGCCACCCCGGCCTTAGCCTGATTGAGCTGAGCTGAGCCGATCTTGCCTACGGGCTAGGCGGCGGATGCAGTGAGTATGAACTGAGGGAGAGCGCAACGAACGGCGGGTGATGTTAACCACTAGCAAAGTCGCGCTGAAGACTGAGATAAAGGCAAGCAAAAAGGCCTGCTTTGAGGGTCTGGGCCTGGCGGCTGGCGATGAGGAGTGGGTCACCGATGAGGAACATGCTGGGATGGCGAAGCCCCTTAGCGTAGGTAAGACCTCAGGTTCGGATGGAGTTCTGAACCTGGCCTTTAAAGTAGCTATTGCTTTGGCTTCCGAGATGTTTAGGTCTGATATGCAGAAATACCTGGACGAGAGAGTTTTCCCAGAAGTTTGGAAGTGGCAGAGTCTGGTTCTATTGCCAAAGGCGGGGAAGCCACCTGGAGACCCGTCGGCATATAGACCAATATGCTTGATCGACATGGCGGGGAAGGTGCTCAAAAAGATCATCCTCAATAGAATGTTGAGGCACACTGAGGGTGTAAATGGTCTCTCGAGCAACCACTTCGGCTTCCGTAAGGAGAGGTCTTGTCTTTTTAAAGACCGCTGAAATAGCACTCCAGCAAGGGGGATTTGCTACTGTACAGTAGTAACTCTGGATGCATGGAACGCGTTCAATAGCGCCATTTGAGCGGCTATTGCTGATGCGCTTCTGCGTCTGGTAATACCCGGGCACCTCTACAAAACTCTCGGAAGTTACTTCCAGAATCAAGTAGTAGTTTACAAAACAGAGGTATGACGGAAGTGCTTTCACATAACCTCAGGAGTCCCGCAAAGTTCCATCCTGAGTCCATTGTTATAGAATGTCATGAACGACGGGGTGTTGAGTTTAAAGTTCACGGTGGGAGTGGAGAACATCAGCTTTGCTGACGATTTTACGCTGGAGGTCTACAGTGAATCGATCGAAGAAGTGGAATTGGAAGTACCGAAAGCTACCGTGCTATGCTGGAAAGTACTTATGAGCTGATGTTAATTTGCGACCACCTTGTTCCACGGATGATGTTTTAAATTATTAATCAAAACTACCTTATACGATTGGTATGTGTAAGTTCCTCTAGAAACAGATTTTTGTTGAACGGATAAAAGCACTTGAATTTTCGTCACCACTTTGTCAATACATTTAGAAATTTGATTTTGATTTGAATATCATCGAAAATCCTTTTTCTGTTATTTAAACAATATAAACGTAAAGCATACCATACTGATTGACTTCCAACAAAATTCCTCTGATGATATATCCGAAGTTAACTTCGACGGAAACAACAATCCCTGCGTAAGCTCCAACGATTATCGCCATGACCCCGTAGGCACCCATCAAAACCGAACGTCCATGTTTCAATTGTAGCAACTCGTCGTTGTCGTCGTCGTCGTCGTTGCCATCAGCAAGAGCGCTTCTTTCGATAAACCTAACCGTAACCGTATCTATCCTGGGCGCAGAAGGCGAAGAAATATTACCGACACGTAGGTATGGCCCACAACTAGAAACCATCGTCGCCGGTGTCGGAATGTCCGTCCTGATGAAGCACTTTATCCCGTGACCGGCATCAGCCACAGTTAGCCGCACACAAGCCCACGGGAATCGTTCCAAAACCCCCCATCTGGAGAATATCTACTGATTCCGGAGAAGGCCTAATAGTGCAAGATAACCGGCTTAAGGGAATAATGTACCTACCAAAGCTCGAGTTGCAGCTTAAATGTCGAGTCAAGTTCCAGAACATTGCTTGCAACGACAAGAGCAAGGCATCTAACATCCAACATCCATCGCAGCAACATTATGCATCGCATCAGGCAGGGGGGAATCGGGCAGCACGGCACGACAAATGAATATAGATGAGCAATGTCCGCTTCGGTTGCATACTCTCTCTTTGGGAAAGATACTCTTTGGCTCTTCGGAGTCTGGCCAACAAAAGTGTGGCAGCTATAGGTCCCGGCATGCTTCGGTGATGGTTGCCGCCCGTTATTGAACCCCGAGGGGACACTTTGGCTGGCGATAGGTGAACCAGACCTGGGGAAATGAGCTACAGGGGATAGACAAAATGATCGGGACAGGCAAAATTTTCACTTTTCAAAAAATGTTCAACTAGCTGTAACTTTTCGAAAAGTGCATCAAATATTCTCAAATTTTTACTGTGAGTTCATCAACTAGTTGTGTATCAGTGGTCAAAATTTGAGAAAGATCGGGCCATTCTCCACGAAGTTATTAAGATTCTTCAAAAAGGTAAAATTATCCGATAGCCAACTTTGAGCTATTATATCTCCGGATTCAATAAACCGAATGCAATGAAATTTTGACCATTTATGACTTATATAATGCGCTATGAAAAACCGTTAACTTAACTTAAAATTCTTAACACGGAAGAAAATTATTACGATTAGATTATTTTTCTAATAAAACACCAAATTATCCAAAACTTCAACAACGTTTAAAAATTCAAGATGCAAATCATAGTTCATTTAATTCCTCTCTAATTTACTTACACATCAATGTGTTTCAAAGGAATGTAACAACATAGCCGCCAACAAATTGAAAAAGTAATGGAATACATATTAAAAATAGACCAATTTGCTAAAAAATCGTGAAAAAAATAAAATCGCTATAACTTTTTCTCTTGTCAAAAATTTCAAGTTAAGTCAAATGTTTTTTGGAGTTCATTATATAAGTCATAAATGGTCAAAATTTCATTGCAATCGGTTCATTAGATCCGGAGATATAATAGCTCAAAGTTGGCTATCGAATAATTTTACCTTTTTAAAGAATCTTTATAACTTCGTTGAAAGTTGCCCGATCTTTCCCAAATTTTGACCACTGATACACAACTAGTTGATGAACTTACAGTAAAAATTTGAGAATATTCGACGCACTTTTCGAAAAGTTACAGCTAGTTGAACATTTTTTGAAAAGTGAAAATTTTGCCTGTCCCGATCATTTTGTCTATCCCCTGTACGTGTACGGTCCGGTCTGGGGAGGGAATTCGGCGGCGATGGTACCTACTACAAGCTACCAAGAAGGATTAGCAAGCTATTGCATGGAAAATGTAGTTGCTGCCAGTGATGCTTTTATGAGGCGTACGTGCGCATGCAAATTGAAGAAAATTACTTTTAATTCGGTTGATGTTTGGAGGGTGTACAGAGGTGTACCTAGGTGCAACTTTATTCATCAATATTTTTTGTTGTGAATTTTGTTGCCACCGAAAATTAACGGTTCTACTGAATTATGGGCTTGGTGTTATAATGGCTACCGCTTCTTATTTGTTTGCAGAAGATTCTTGGTTCAATCCACAGGCTGAACTTTTAATTATGCTTTGCATCCTTCTGTATCTAACTAATACTTCTTCTCCACGTATACATATGTCTTCTTTTTTTTTCCCAATTAGGCAAGCCTGTTCAAAAGACCTTAGTATGGACGTAGTGACGCTAGCTAAAAGCTTGCGCTTACTGACATACACTGCAGAGCTATTAGATATCATCTGGGATAATGCCATAAACTAGTACTCGATTCTGGAAGTAACTTGCGATAATCTTGTATAGGTACCCGGAAATCCCCAGACGCAGGAGCGCATCGGCAATAGCTGGCCAACTGGTGCTATTGAACGCGTTACTTACACCCAGAGTCAATACCACCCAATAAAGGATCCCCTTCTCTTACGCTGGAGTACTATCTCGGTGGGCTTGTAACCGGAAAGTTAGCGTTTACGGTCAACTTTCCCTTCCGGAAGCCGAACTGACTGCTCGAGAGACCATTTACACCCTCGGTGTGTCTCAACATTCTATTGAGGATGATTTTTTCGAGTATCTTTCCCGCCATGTTGATCAAGCATAGACCAATATATGGTGACGGGTCTCCGGGTGGTTCCCAGGCTTTGGCAATAGAACCACTTCCATACTTCTGGGAAAACTCCCTCGGCCAGGCATTTCTGCATAGCAGACCTGAACATCTCGGGAGCCTCTGCAATAGCTACTTTAAGCTAGGTCAGGTTCGGAAATCCGTCAGGACCTGGGACCTTACATACGCTGACGGACTATCCCCGCAAGTTCCACATCGGTTCGGTAACCCTTTCCTCATCGCCAGCTCCAAACCCCGGCTGTCCTACGAAAGGAGATCAAGGACTAGGATCACTAGGCGGAAAAAGCCCCTCGATGATACCCGCCAACATCTCTGGAGATTGCTCTGTAGGAGCCACTACACCCATTGTCTTGGCCATCACGATACCGTAGGCATCCTTCCACAGATGCGCATTGGCACTATGACAGAGATTCTTGAAGCAGGCCTTTTTGACTGTGCTCGCTGCATTCGCCCCCTAGCTCGTAGACAGGCGTTGCGCAGATCCGCAAACGCTTGAGTCCACCAGTAAGCCGGTGGTCTCCCATTTCTAGGGTGACTCCGCACCGTTCCGACTGAAGGTACTCTTGGTACCGACATTAGAGCTAGGTCGACATCTGGTATAGCCAGTGTCTCTAGCAGGACCTGACCCTGCTGGTTCGTGAAACGGCTTTACCATTCCACGGCCTAGGCATTGAAGATACCCGCTATTACACGCAAAAAAATCCGTTCCGATTTACGTGAACTCCCAGTCACGGCAACGGGAACTATGCATAGCAACGATAACAACAATAAGAAATGTACACCGTGAACTAGAGTTCACGTTTTCTAGAACGCCCATATTGACAGCTGGAACTAGTTCCAGTTCACGGTGTATATTTGCTTGTTCTCATATTTGCGTTTGTTTGTTCACGTTTATCAGAACGGATTTCTGAGCGTGTACCACCGGCCTTCGCCCTGTCAGCGCTGTCGTCGTACAGCCAAGCATCTGCGTGAACTGCACGATCGACCACCGCACCGTGGAGGCACATACCCGATCAGAAAGGCGTAACAAAATTATAACCCATTGAGTTATTTATTTCAAAGATTTTTCATAACAGAATGAGTTATAAAATTCGCCGGTTAGGTGTTAAAATAACAAAAAATATAACTAAAATTGCTCTAGCCATAACATAATTATAACAGGTGTTGATACAATTTTAACAAATTTATAACAACGTGAGATATAATAAATATTGGGATGATCAAAAAATTATAACACATGTTGTTATAAATTAGATATAAAAATATTGGGCAAAAATTGAGTTGGGTAAATTTTAACTCATTTTTGGGTAATATTTTTTAAGAGTGTTATTTATTTTTAGCGAAAAGTTTTAGTATATAAAAAAAACCCTCACCCAGACGGGAATCGAACCAAGGACGCCAGCCTTCAACTGCAATCCGGCGCCTTTATCAATGAGGCCATTGCAGCCCTTGAAGTGAAGGGCGGTATATGATCAAGTGGTTCTTCGTTTTAGCGGCTGGTCTGTAAATAGACTCATTTGTCCAACGTATAGGGGAGAGAAAATATGACGTCACATAAAAGTGTTCTTGATAAAGTTGATCGCAATTACGTCATCTTAGGATATAATAACAAAACTGGATATAATTTGGTTATAATTGTAACTCAAGAATTTGCTCTGCATTTTGGCATGCTTTATCTCATGATTCAGACCAGAAATAAATGTCGTATCTTCATCAAAGTTGTAGAGATAGTTAATAGCTCTTAAATAGTGAAAAGAGTGGTATACAATTTCACCTTTTCTAGATGCTAGCGAGCAATTAAATCAGAACATTTCGACATGTGTTATTAAATAATTATCTAATGTTCCTCACCACCAAGGAAGTAATGCAAATTTCATCGCTTCGTGGCGTTAGTGTGCATTTCTGGAGATTGTCAGATTTAGATGGCTTGTGAAATAAAAAATTAAGTGTTTAAAGCACAATTTTAACATTACATGGTACTTGGTACAAGAATTGACATACTAAAGCAATTCTGTGGCGTTTGCTTTGCCTCGTGATCTCATATATAATGTTTTTATTTTCAGCAAAAATAGTTTAAACAAGAAATTCCCCCACTAGTTGACGGCACGTGTTCGGCATTTGTTCAAGATGCATGACGATGTCCATCAACATATCGGTAAAAAAGAAATAGCCTTCTGCTATTGATTGTTTTTTTTAATCTTTCAACAGTGTTTCTCATTTTAAACTACTGCACAGATTATCACATATATTTGATTTCAGTTGAGATTCTGTTTTATTGAGTAAATTCTATTTGAATAATCGCTTTAAAATTGTGGAAGTTAAAAGAAATCATTGAAGCCGGATCGGTATTCTATCGGGAGTGCCACAAGGATCGGTTTCAGGACCATTGATGTTAGCCTTATTTATCAACGGCCTTCCTCTAGGCCTTCCTTCATCTTTAAGTATGTAATATCTACACCACATATTTGCAGATAACAAGAAGCTGTATTTCTACTGAATTAATATGGACGTCAATTGCATGGCAATGAAACGTGACTAACGACATGGCGTGACCAAAATAGATATAAATTTCAAAGCTCCACAAATTATTTTGTTATTAATCAATTCTTCAAAAACTAAGGTGATTTTCATTTGCAGACGACTAATTGTTTCAGTTGTATCATGTTAATTCAATAACAATGATAAAACTGCTAATTTCTGAATAATTTATTAAAATAGTCTTGAATGGGACTACAAACTGCAAAACGTATGGAGGATTGTGAAGCTTAAAACTAACTTCAGGAATGTTAAAAGTTTCAATGAAAGTCATCCTTTTCATATCCATTTTGTTGCCTCGCTTATTATAGCTTCATGTGACCGTTTGAGAGTTGCATTAACCCTAGTAGGAAGTTGGGTTCAATATGACCCAGACAAGCACGCTGAACGTACACTACGCCTTCGTGGTGCAAAAACCTAACATATTAGGAGGGTTAAATCACTGCATACGTTGGGCATTAAATTTGACTAGATACTCTAGTGTGGCTCATCTACAATGACAACTGCTGGGATACTCATTTCTTATTTTTTTTTAACTACGTTGCGATGCTGCGATGCTATATAGAATCATTCGCTAAGGACCTAAATATAGTGGCAACATCACTAAGATACTGATGATCTTAAGGCTTAAGCATCCGTCATCATTTTTCGGAAAATAAAAAGCAGTATTCTCGCTGTAAATCAAAATATCGACCATGAAAATATATTCACTGCATTTTATTCCTCATGCGGAATACAGTGAATATACATTTTCATGGCAAAGACTTTTGTTTTGATCGAAAAAACTGCTTTCAAATGTTTAATGATGACATGGCAATTTTTTTGATTTTATTAATGTGTATTTTAACACAAAGCTAATTCTACACTTCAATGACGAATTGTTCAACGTTAACCAGCCGCAGTTTATCGCGGAAATATTGCCCCCGTTTGATTTGGCTTATACGTGATAACTCCCACCCGGCGGCTGCAAAAACAGTTTTAGCCAAGGTGCACAGATAATCAACAAATTGATTTTGAACTTCCAATAAGGGATAACCCTGAATCTACATAAATACAAGTATGTCAATAAATAAATTTAAAGGATAACCTGAATTTTCTTGAAGGTCTGGATCATGATTCGAACTTTTCAAAAATCCTGTATTTTACATGCGCAGTAGCACCAAACAGCGGCATAATTGCGTACCAAACACCACCTGTAAAATATAAATTTGACATAAACTGCATTTTCAAAACTATAACTGAGTTTGTTATAATGTTCATATAAAGATGATCAAAATTATTTTTTTTTGCATTATAACTGACCTTGTTATAATTCTGATATAATTAAATCAGGTTTTCAAATAATTTTTGTCAAATATATCTAAATATAACAAACGTTGATATATCTATCAACCACTGATATAATTTTGTTAGATTTTTGTTATGCCTTTCTGATCGGGTAGCAGCTACAGAAGAAGATCCCGTTTACTTTGGCGACCACGAAGCCCTCTTAGGTATTAGATACCAACTCCTGGACGGGGTATTTATTCGTCTCCCATTGCCGTTGCGGGCGGCTACTTGGTATGGGTCCGCTATGATGGCGATATCCGTCCCCCACTCAGAAACTGCCTGACAATACGGTTGCTGAGCTGCGCCACAGTGGTCCAGATTCAGCTGCGTTACCTGCACTGTGATTTATTTCTACGGCTTTCTTGAAGACCAGGCACCTTGGACCTTTCGTTGGGTGCCTGTAGTTAATGGATTTCCCGGAACAAGTCAGACAAATGGCTACCCAGACAACCAATTTGCACGTATAATGAAGTTTATGTTCATGTTATACGTACTTTTGTGCGTTAAAGTTACATCGCATAAGATGCAGTAAAAGTGCCTTATGCGTACAAAAGTGGAGGCGCTATACGTGCATTGAAGGAAAAATAATAACGCTATATGACTTAAAGCGATATCTTATGCGATGCACGGTGAGCACTATTGCGACGTAATATAGCATCTTATGCGACTTAATAATATTCGAATAAAACACACTTCACACTTAACACCAAACACTACTTATGAAACACACCGGCTAATTGTCATGACATTCTAACTCACCTCAGTGTTTGTTGGAATGCACTTGGTTTCCCTGCATTGTTCGTGTTCGGCAGGCAATCTGGAGCTCAAAATAATAAAGCGTGATTTCCCGCACAGTTATCACTACCTCTTTCTTACTAGCACAACCCATTGTTAATTATCATATCAACAAAACAAAAATGATGACTTTGTAACTTGTTTTTTCACTAAATGATGACTGCTCACTTTATTGTAGCTTTTTGGCACTCCAGGAGCACCTCTTTCATTGTTATCACGTATTACATCGCAATAAGTATGTGAACGTTAACGATTCTAACTTATGCGAGTTTGTATGCACATTTTAACGAGTTAAATTTTACTTTTATGCGATTCAGTTTGTACACCAATGCGAGATAAACTGACATAATAAGAAAAGTACAAGCGAAGTTGTATAACCATCGCAGTATGCAATAGTGCACTGCACTGTTTTGATTTTGTATGGGATTTTGACGTTTCTTGGCCTTGTTGTTTACAAAATTTCTGTAAGAGTGAAAGAGAAGGGGAGAATTTCATGCAGTTCCCTATTATGCGAATTCAATTGACACTTTGCGAGTTCGCTCGAACCCTTTTGCGAAAGAGCAAAGTTCATCGCAATAAAACATCAGAATATCGTCTACTACGATGTAGTCAGTGCATCGTAAAAGTTAATTTGCACTCTTATATGATTTCACCAGATACATCGCAATAAGTTCAAAAAATAACATGATATGCGATGAAAATTGTCCCTCAGTCGTACATATATGCGACAGTGACTTGAAATAATACTTTATACGATGTACAGCGTGCATCCTTATGCGATTCCTGGTTGTCTGGGTAGACTCGCGCATCCTTGTGCCTTGTGGCCCTCGGCGCCGCATTGCCTGCACTGTTTGCTCCTGTCAGGCACTTTGACGTCCCATGACTTGTGTCCTGGTTCCAGATACCTGAATCAAACCTCTGATGGCTCATGAAAGGTCAAATGGCGCACTGACCAACCCACCTTGATCTGTCCTACTTTAACGGACTCATTTACGTCCGCCACAGGTAGCTGTACCAAGGCTACCCGTGACCCTGCCGGCCCCTTCCGTAGCCGAACGGCTGCGGTGGTCACCTCGCACTGTTGCCACAGTGCCGTGACGAGCTCTTCCGCTTCAGTGACCTCGTCTAGGTTCTTTACCTTCAGAGTCGCCTCTGTTGTAAGAGCCCTCACCTCGACCCCTTCGCCAAGGATCTCTACCGTCAGACTTTTGTAGGCGGCGCTCTTACGTTACTTGTCACGCTTGAGATCTAGGATCATTTTATCCGTACGAGTACGGCTAATACAGCATTCATCGGCTCCCAGCTCGACGAACTTAGCGTCGCTTCGCATCGTCCTCAAGACGTCCGAGTACTTAGACTGTTCGGTCTTGATGACGAGCGCGTCGCCCCTCATGCGTTTGGCACCAACTCTCCTACGTCTTCTTGGTTTGGCTTCCCTAATCTCTTCCACTTGCGGTTTTTCACCTTCCTATTTTATTCGACTTCAAAAAATCATAACTACACTAACACTTGCACAAATTAAAAGATATCAGTAGGTCGGCTCCAGAGGCACGTTCTTCTCCATTTGGGAAAATGAAGGAGAACGTGCCTCTGGAGCCGACCTACTAATATACTTTTTGTCTACAAGTTCTGGGCAGGATGGGGCAGGACGGGTCACCTAAGAAATGGATCCCTATAATTTTCTGAATATAAATCGCATTTCTCTGTATTCTACCACGACTCTCAGATACACTAGTCAGCTATGATATAAGAGTATAAAAAGGTAATAAAGCTTGAAACCTGCTTCTTGACAAACAATTTTCAAAACATGACCCATCTTGCCCCACCTCATTTTAACGGGGGCAAGATGGGTCAGCTATAAGAAAACTCGATTTTCCTCCAACAAAAAATACTATATCTTCTAGTTTTTCTCTATGTATCTAAGCTTCATAGACGTACAGATTACATGAAGAAAGTGTTGAAACATATCGGTAGATTATTCTCAGAACCAGAAGATTTTTGTTCGGGTAGCCATAAACGGACTTTGAAAACCTATATTTTTTGAAGGAAAATTTAAAAAATATGTTCTCAAATTTTCAGTGCTCTCATCGCTTCAATAATGTAGGTCACAGAATAGCCTTTTCATGAAAAATAAAACATTTTCAAAAACTATGCAAACATACCGAAAAATTAGGGTGACCCATCTTGCCCCGTCTACACAATACACGTAGTTATATGGAGTGTATAGCATAAGGAGTATAACGAAAAAATATTTTGTTTTTTTTTTCTGTGCGAGGAACGTATAGAATTTTCAAAACAATATATCACTTTTTTGTGTATCCCCGTCGTTCATCTGGGAAAATTATTGAAAGATTCAAAACATAAATTGTGCGATTGAAAACGGTACTGACCCATCTTGCCCCCTGACCCATCTTGCCCCCACATACCATAAGCCAATAAAATAAATGAAAACATATGTAATTATCACATTTGTGATCGGAAAAACCCTAAAAAGTTGATTTTTCGATGGATTTTGTTCTGGAATATCCTAATATCCATACAAACATACATTTATTTAACACCACATTTAACACATACACCACAATAGTACGCCACAATACTCGGTGTGTGGCTGCTGCTCTCCATCCTCGGTCGCACCCAATGCTCGCCAGGTCACGCTCCACCTGGTCCGCCCATCGTGCTCTCTGCGCTCCACGTTTTCTTGTGCCAACCGGATCAGTTGCAAACACCAACTTTGCAGGGTTGTTGTCCGGCATTCTTGCGACATGCCCTGTCCACTGTATCCTGCCGGCTTTGGCCACCTTCTGGATGCTGGGTTCGCCGTAAAGTGCAGCGAGCTCGTGGTTCATCCTTCTCCGCCACACACCGTTCTCCTCCACACCGCCGAAGATCGTCCTTAGCACGCGTCGCTCGAAAACTCCGAGTGTATGTAGGTCCTCCTCGAGCTTGGTCCATGTCTCGTGCCCGTAGAGGATCACCGGTCTTATTAGCGTTTTGTGCATGGTGCATTTGGTGCGTGGGTGAATCTTTTTAGACCGCAGCTTCTTCTGGAGCCCGTAGTAGGCCCGACTTCCGCTGATGATGCGCCTCTGAATTTCACGGCTCACGTTGTTGTCAGCCGTCAGTAAGGATCCGAGGTAGACGAATCCCACCACCACCTCGAAAGTATCCCCGTCTATCGGAACACTACTACCCAGACGGATCCGGTCGTGTTCGGTTAGGGAACGTTAAAAAATTACGTCCAACATTTGGGGGAGAGGGGGGGGTCTAGGAAAGTGTGACAGTACGGGTATAAGGTATAGGTAGCGTGACAGAGAGGGGAGGGGGGTCTAAAAATCCCGAAAAACGACGGACGTAATAAATGAACCTTCCCACGCCTACAAGCATGTACTTTGTTTTTGAGGCATTCACCACCAGTCCGACCTCTTCTGCTTCGCGTTTCAGGCGGGTGTACGTACAGCTCTGCCACCGTTTCAAATGTTCTGGCGATAATGTCCATGTCGTTCGCAGAGCACACAAATTGACCGGATTTTGTGAAAATCGTTCCCCGGCTGTTGAGCCCGGTTCGTCGCATCACACCTTCCAGAGCGATGTTGAAGAGTAGGCATGAGAGTCCATCACCTTGTCGCAGCCCCCGGCGAGATTCAAATGAACTAGATAGTTCACCCGAAACCCTTACGCAGTTTTGCACACCGTCCATCGTTGCTTTAATCAGTCTAGTCAGCTTCCCAGGAAAGCCGTTTTCGTCCATGATTCTCCATAGCTCTGCGCGGTCGATACTGTCGTATGCTGCTTTGAAGTCGATAAACAGGTGATGCGTTGGAACCTGGTATTCACGGCATTTCTGGAGGATTTGCCGTACGGTGATGATCTGGTCCATTGTCGACCGGCCGTCGATGAAGCCGGCTTGATAACTTCCCATGAACTCATTCGTTTTAGGTGACCAACGACGGAAAATGATCTGGGATAGCACTTTGTAGGCAGCATTCAAAATAGTAATCGCCCTGAAGTTCTCACATTCCAAATGGTCGCCTTTCTTGTGAATTGGGCAGATTATCCCTTCCTTCCACTCCTCTGGTAGCTGTTCGGTTTCCCAGATCCTGAGTATAAGCCGATGCAGACTGATGGCCAACTTTTCTGGGCCCATCTTGATGAGTTCAGCTGCGATACCATCCTTACCAACTGCTTTGTTGGTTTTGAGATGGTGAATGGCTTCCTTAACTTCCCTCAGCGTGGGAGGTGGTTCATTTCCGTTCTCCGCTGCACTGCCGTCGTCGTTTCCTCCGTTGCCGTGGTGTCCCGTGCCTACATTCTCCACGCCGTTCAGGTGCTGATCAAAGTGCTGCTTCCATCTTTCGATCACCTCACGTGCGGCCGTCAAGAGGCCTCCGTCTCCATCCCTGCATTTAGCACGAAGCCGTTGCGGGATGCGTTGAGCTTCTGATAGAACTTCCGTGTTTCTTGGGAATGGCACAGTAGTTCCATTTCCTTGCACTTCGTTTCTTCCAGGCGGCGCTTTTTTCCCGAAAGAGGCGGGTCTGCTGTTTTTGCTTCTGTTTATAACGTTCCACGTTCTGTCGGGTCCCTTGCTGCAGCATTACCGTCTTCGCTGCGTTCTTCTTTTCCAGAACCGTTCTGCACTCTTCGTCGAACCATTCGTTCCGTCGATTCCATTCCACGTACCCAATGGTGGTCTCGGCTGCGTCGTTGATGGGTGGAGTTTGACTATTACCAGATAGTGGTCAGAGTCGATGTTGGCGCCACGATAGGTCCTGACGTCGATAATGTCGGAGAAGTGCCGTCCGTCAATCAGAACGTGGTCGATTTGAGATTCCGTCTGCTGTGGTGATCTCCAGGTGCAACGATAAGGAAGGCTGTGTTGGGAAAAGGTGCTACGTTTGGCCATGTTTTTGGAGGCGTAGAAATCGATGAGGCGTAGGCCGTTTTCGTTCGTCTGCTGGTGAGCGCTGAACTTTCCAATCATCGGTCTGAATTCCTCCTCCTGGCCTGCCTGAGCGTTTCAATCTCCTATGATGATCTTGACGTCGTGGCTTGGACAGCGGTCGTAACTGCACGTAAAATGCGTCCTTGTCATCATCAGTGCTTCCGGAGTGTGGGCTGTGCACGTTTATTATGATGAAGTTGAAGAATCGGCCCTGGATCCTCAAGCTGCACATTCTTTCGTCGATCGGCCACCAACCGATCAAGCGCCTTTGCATATCACCCATCACGATGAAAGTTGTTCCCAGCTCGCCTGTGTTGCCGCAGCTCTGGTAGAAGGTATGATTACCTCTAAACGTTCGCAACATGGATCCTGTCCAACACGCCTCCTGCAGCGCTTTGATGCCGAGCCCGCGGTCCTTCAGTAGACCGGCGAGTATGCGGGTGCTCCCAATGAATTTGAGAGATTGGCAGTTCCCCGTACCGAGAATGGACGATTCTTCACTGATGCATGATGACTCAGTTATCTGCTAGCCAGCCCCGATTCTACGCCCATGGTTTTTCCCATCATCCAATTTGACTAATCCCGAAACGAATAACTCTCGACTGCATTTCTCTGCACTGAATAGGCCAAATTGTTGGAACGTGTTTCAAAAACCTCCCTATCAGTTACAGCTGTTTGCCCTGTATCTTTGAGGTTGAAGTTGCTCCGGGATTGGCCCTTCCTCGAGGAGGAAGGGGCAGTTGATTTATGAACGATTTGAGCGCGGGTTTATCGTGGTTGCTCGCAAACGAACTTAATTAAATCATTCTGGATATGGCACCCACGTGCAAAACGTGCTCTGATTCAGCTCCGATGCCAAGCTTTTGTTCTCGTGGGTTGTAAAATTCGACCTCAAAGTTGCCGGTAATCCGCAATAAAAAGAAAGAATTTCCAACATCCATCGATTGCTCCACCGGGACCGGGACCGCCCATCTAAAGAGTGGTGGAACGCAAGCTGAAAGATTTCCAAAAGATAGCGCATCCAGATATTCACTTGACAGTCGGTAGCAACATTGTAATCCCTTGCACAAAGAAAATGTAACACCGACAGCAGCACCCTCATGGGGTAAATATCCACCGAAAAAGTTGGTGAGAAGTTTTGCTCTTTTAAGTCTGAAAAAGCTATTAAAACCACAGACAGCTCCGGGCACAGGGCGTCATCCTTTGGTGGTCGACGGTTGGTTGGTTGGTTGGTTGAAGAACAAAGCATTTCCTAACGTCTGCGAGTGCAAATGGTTAGCAGTGTGAAAGCGTCGAAATTCAATAAAAGAAAAACCGTTCGGAAATGTAAAATTTCGATTTTTATTCCGTTTTGGATAATTTGTGCTCTTTTGGGTTAACAATGTTTAAAAGCTTCAGCAAAGAAATGGAACGGGTGGTTTCTCATGCAGAAGGAACCTGAGATGAGACAGAATAATACATAACTTAGTTATCAATTTGTTGGTTTCATGCAAAGGCTAGGGTGTAGCAGTAACACAGTTACGACGAAGCAAATACAGCGGATGATGGCTGATTTCGATACAGCTCTTTTACGAGTCCTTCTATATGAAAAAAAATACACAAGGAAATTGGAAGTAATCAACACATGAAAATGTAGAATGTCCAATGAAAAGTTTGAGTAAACTGTGAAGAATTCAGAGTGATGGGCAGTGAGGAGTGACAATGGAACAGTGCCGTGTGATAAGGAAGGAGTTCGAAGTGATAAGTGAAGAGCAAGTTGTGATTAGACCTGTGCGTCGCCGCGCCACGCCGCCGTCGCCGACACTTTTTGTCTCACGCCGACGCCGACCGAGGTATCGGCGGCGCGCCATACGCCGCTGTTTGTCACGCCGCCGATTTTCATTTTTCACGCCGGTGATCAGTGCACGAACAAATTTAAGTTTGCATAAAGTTGAGATAAAATAAAATCTCACGATTACTATCATAAAAGTTTGATTACGATTTCTCAACTCTTAGAACACACTTTCACATCTCTTCAGAAGTTTTTTCTTCCAGAAGGATTCAGTGATGCCTACAAGAGATCCTCCCTGGATGATTTTTTAAAAATTCATTTAGAGAATTCAAAGAAGCCTCAGAGCAAAAATGCCAGATTATTTTTATCAAAAATCTGTATCAATACAGATTTTTCTGTATCGCCGTATTTGAGGGTATTGCAGACACCGAGAGCCCTACACACCTAGAAAAAATCATGTAATTTTAAGTGTCCTGAACCTGACATATACGAGCATCTTCAAAAACACAAATTTAGAGGTTATAACATGTAAATTTACGTCTTTCAACCCGATCAGAAAGGCATAACAAAAATGTAACAAAATTATATCAACGGTTGATAGATATATCACCGTTTGTTATATTTAGATATATTTGACAAAAATGATTTGAAAACCTGATATAATTATATCAGAATTATAACAAGGTTAATTATAATAGAAATAAATTTATTTGGATCATCTTTATATGAACATTATAACAAACTCAGTTATAGTTTTGAAAATGCAGTTTATGTCAAATGAACATTTTACAGGTGGTGTTTGGTACGCAGTTACGCCGCTGTGCGGTGCTACTGTGCTTGTAAAATACAGTAGTTTTATCAAGTTTGAATCATGATCCAGACCTTTAAGGGTCTGTTCCAATTCTCGAATTAAGATTAATTTTTACTTTAATTTGACAGTTCGATACTAAAACTTGAAAGTTCTCCAAAGGAAATAATTATCGAACTGGTAAAATTTGTATGGGGAAAATTTTTTGTTCGGGTCGATCTGTCACTTTATCGATTGAACTGTCATTCTATCCACGAAAATTAAAACTGTTTTGTTTCTTTAACCATCAAAATAAAGGTATTGGAATCCAATAAATTCACGTTATACTCTGAAAAATGAGCTCTTCAGATTAGGCTAGAGAAAATATCAATATTTTATTCACTAAACAACCCAATTGGAACAGACCCTAAGAAAGCTCAGATAGATATTGTCGCGCTTATCTTGGATTCTCAGCCGGCTGCGTTCGAAGCGCGCAGCATCAGATCGCGCCAGACCGCGCAAGTATAGTTTGTACACGGTGTGCACCTTGGCTAAAATTGTTTTTGCAGCCGCCGGGTGGGAGCTGTCACGTATACTCAGCCACCTTGTACAAATAAAACGGGCGCAATATTTCCGTTATAAACTACGGCTGGTTGAGGAATAGATGAAGTGAATATATTTTCATGTTTTTTTTCTTTAATAAAGAGACTTTCAGCCCTCGGCTGGTTCGTCTCTAGAATTTTCATGGTTGATGTTTTGATTTACAGCGAGGTAACTGCTTTTTACTTTCCGAAAAAAATGATTACGGGTGCTTAAGCCTTAAGATCATCAGTAGCTTAGTGATGAGGCCACAATATTTAGGTCCTTGGTGAATGACTCTATATAGCATCGCACAACAACGTAGTTAAAAAAAATAAGAAATGAGTATCCCAACAGTTTTCATTGTAGGTGAGCCTGAACCACACTAGAGTATCTAGTCAAATTGAATGCCCAACGTATGCCGTGATTTAACCCACTTAAGATGTTAGATTTTTCGAACCACGATGGCGCAGTGAACGTTCAGCGGGCCTGTCTGGGTCATATTGACCCCAAAATCCTACTAGGGTTGATGCAACTCTCAAACGGTCATATGAAGCTATGATAAGTGAGGCAACAAAATGGATATGAAAAGGATGACTTTCATTGAAACTGAAGTAAGTTTTAAGTTTCACAATCCTCCATAGGTTTTGCAGTTTGTAGTCCCATTTAAGATTATTTTAATAAATTATTCTGAAATTAGAAGTTTTATCATTGTTATTGAATTAACATGATACAACTGGATCAATTAGCAAATTAGAAACACCTTAGTTTTTGAAGAATTGATTGATAACAAATTATTTGTGGAGCTTTGAAATTTATATCTAATTTCGTCACATCATGTCGCTACCCAGGTAACCACTAAGCATTAAAACAAGCCGTATTTCAGCATTATATCTTCATTCCACCTGCTTTCTGCTCTATCATAGCAGTTCAATTGCTAAACTGTACTAAATTAGCAACTGAACTGCTACTGAAAATGTGACAGCTGTTGCGTAGCATTTCAAATGCACGATTTTTTGGGGTCTTCTAGCAAAAAATACTGTCCAGCACATTCAAAATTGCATGAATTACCTCTTTTGGAAGCGCAAAGTGAGGAAAAGAAAAATGGGAGAGAGATAGAAAAGACGGCGAGATAAGAAGTGTGGAATTATACACATATTTTCGTTTTCATTTTCGACAGTCTGAGAGATAAGCATTAAATCAGCCGTATATTGGGCCAAAACCTGCATTTAAGCAGCACTTATGGCGCATATACGACTTATTTCCATTTTTTGACCTGCTGTAAAGGCGCATTTCAACTGCTTACTGGTTACCTGGGTAGTCACGTTTCATTACCATGCAATTCGTTCATAATAATTCCGTAGAAATACAACTTCTTATCATCTGCAAACATGTGGATACACCCGATTCTTTTTTTTTTGCACGGGTCTGATTTTTGGTATAACTTAGTCATTTTTTAACCGATACTCATGAAATTTTGTACACATGTAGACACCAATATTACTATCCGTGTACAGAATTTCATGAGAATCGGTCAAAAATTGACTGAGTTATAGCAAAAACCAGACCCGTGCAAAAAAAAGAATCAGGTGTATTACATACTTTCAAAGATGATGGAAGGCCGTTGAAAAATAAGGCTTACATCAATGGTCCTGAAACCACCCGGGTAGATGAGAATATCTAAATCATATCTCAAATCGAGCACTTTTTGCTGTCATAGCTCGATGTGATTTTGATGAGTTATTCAAAAATCTAATGAATATCGCACGAAGAGCACAAAGTGATATGTTACCAGTTTTTGTTTTTGTCGAAATAGCTGAAAATTTCTACATAAGAACAAGTTTAGCTCTTCTGCACGAAATGGAACACATACACCCATAGAGATGGCTCAATGTTAGTGAAATGCCATGTGCTCCTTTCTGAGCTGTGGAAACGAAGAACCGCATGCTCTTATTCCCATGTTATTTACAACAACGAGCCACAGATGAGTGGTAAGCATCGCCGCCTGAGAATCCTAAGGTCGTAGGTTCAATGCTGGATGTTGGCATTTTTTTATTTATTTTTTCCTAGGAAAAAGTGTCAAATCTTGTCTGCTATTGTTTTGTTCTTGTAATATCTTAACGAGCTATTATTGAGTAGTTCACCATATTAGATTTTGCTATTATTTCTGTTCTTTTACCTCTTATATCAATCAAACCAATATCAGTTTTTGCTTTTCAGTAATTCAATCAATCATAACTGAATATGATATTCATCAGATTTTCCCACCTACTCGGGCAATCCTTGTGGCACTCGCGATAGAATACCAATCGGACTTCAATGATTTCCTTTAACTTCCACAATTTGAAAGCGGTTATTCAAATAGGATTTACTCAATGAAACAGAATCCTAACTGAAATCAAATAAGTGTGATAATCTGTGCAGTAGTTCAAAATGAGAAACTCTGTTAAAGCTTTTCAAAAACCAATCAATAGCAGAAGGCCATTTTTTTACCAAAATGTTGATGGACATCGTAATGCATTTTGAGCAAATTTCGAAGCAGATACCGAATAGGTGCTTTCGACTAGTGGGGGAATTGCTTGTTTAACTGCTGAAAATAAAAACATTATTTGAGATCACGAGGTAAAGTGAACGAAGAATTGCTTTAGTATGTTAATTGTTGTGTTGTATCATGTAAGGTTAAATATGTGCTTGAAACACTTATTTTTTATTCCACAAATCTGACAATCTCCAGAAATGCACACTAACGCAACGAAGCGGTGACATTTCCAATCACAAGACTACTGCATAACTTTGCCATAGGCAGGAACTTCCTTGATGGTGAGGAACATTAGACAATTATTTAATAACACATGTCAAAATTTTCTAATTTAATTACTCGCTTGCACCAACAGAAAGTGAAATACCACTATTTTCACTGTTTAAGAGCCATTAACTATCTCTACAACTTTGATTAAGATACGACACCTATTTCTTGTCTGAATCATGAGATAAAGCCAAAAGCTGAGCAAATTCTTGAGTTACAATTATAACTTAATTATATCCGCTTTTGTTATTATATCCTAAGATGACGTCATTGCGATCAATTGTATCAAGAACACTTTTATGTGACGTCATATTTTCTCTCCCATGTACGTTGGACAAATGAGTCTATTTATAGACCAGCCGCCAAAACGAAGAACCACTTGATCATATACCACCCTGCACTTCAAGTGATGAAATAGCCTCATTGATAAAGGCGCCGGATTTTAGATGGAGGCTGGCGTCCTTGGTTCAATTCTCGTCTGGGTGAGGGTTTTTTATATACTACGTGGGGCAAGTTTTTTATACAAAAAACTTTTCGCTAAAAATAAATAACACTCTAAATAAAAATACCCAAAAAATGAGTTAAAATTTACCCAACTCAATTTTTACCCAATATTTTTATATCTGATTTATAACAAAATGTGTTATAATTTTTTGATCATTCCAATATTTATTATATCTCACGATGTTATAAATTTGTTAAAATTGTATCAACACCTGTTATAACTATGTTATGGCTAGAGCAAGTTTAGTTATATTTTTTTGTTATTTTAACACCTAACCGGCGAATTTTATAACTCATTTTGTTATGAAAAATCTTTGAAATAAATAACTCAATCGGTTATAATTTTGTTATGCCTTTCTGATCGGGAAGACACCCCAAAATAAATGATTTTTTGTTAGCGTTTAGCAATCGCTAGAGTCGATTTGATAGATGAAACATAGAAAAGTAAAATACTGTCATGAGCCACGTCTCTTACCTCTCGGCTGTTTCACCGAGTTTGAAAGTGGCTGATGAACGTAATACTGATTCTACGTTTCTGGTGCAACGGATTTGTTGACATCTAACGAAACCAACCTGCACTTACATGATGCGAGTAAAATTGAGTCCAGTTTGTGATTTAGTCTTGAAAACGTTTACGTTTATTGGTGATTCCGTTTCGTGCAAATTTCAGAATTTCCAAGTGTGTAGATTTCAATAGAAACTAATGAAAATGTTCTACTTTTTGAGGGGTTTAATTTTTAATGGTATTTATTATTTTAAAATATATGTAAAAATGCATAAATTTTCATAAATTCTTTCAAGCTTAAGCAACAATTTATAAAGTTTTCATTGGATTTTTTTTGGAAATTACTTCAAATTTTATGCTTTCTGGAGAAATCTATATCACATTTCAAAAATCTGTATTTTTCTGTACTCTGTATCTTGTCTGTATAGAAGGTCAAAAATCTGTATAATACAGAAAAATCTGTATATCTGGCATCTCTGCATCAGAGATTCATCCAGAAGAAGATCCTTCAGGGATTCTCATAGGAGGTTCTTCAGAGATTAGTCTGAGAGTTCCTTCATGGATTCCTTCAGAAGTTCCTTCAGGAGTTCCTACATGAGTTTCTTTGGGAACTAGTCCAGGAGTTTCCTCAGAGATTCCTCCAGGAGATCCTTCAGAAATTCCTGGAATTTGTTCAAGAATCGCTCCTGAAATTTCTTCGGAGATTCCTCTTGGAAATACTTCGGGATGCCTAGAGATTTTTTTTTAGAGATTCTTTCAGGAGTTCTTTTAAGGATTGCTCTACAAGTTCCTTCGATGATCTCTAATTGCTCCAGGAGGATTTAGAGATGCCTCCAGGTGTTTATTAGGAATTACTTCAGAAGTTCCCTAAGCTATTTCAACGGGAGTTCGTTCAAGTATCCTTCCAGAAGTTCCTTTACAAATTCTTTTGGGAGAATTTATAAATGCCACCTGGAGATCCATCAAGATTCCCGTGAGAAGTTTCTTCATTAATTCCTACAGGAGGTCTTAAGAAATTAGTCTAGGAGTTCCTGCTGGGATTCTTTCTGAAGTACTTTTAGAAATACCAACTGGAGTTCTTTCCAGAAATTCCATCATAGATTTCTCCGGGAGTTTCAGAGATTCTTGCAGATGTTTCTTCAGAGATCCCTCCTGAAATTCTTCAGGAGAAGTTCCTTCAGAGAATCTTATACGAATACCCAAGGATACCTCCAGGGGAATTCGGGGATTACCCCAGAAGTTTATTCAGGGATTCCTATATAAAAGTTCCTTCCAAGATTCCTTCCGGATTCCTTAGGGGATTTCACGAGAAGTTCCTTTAGGAATTCTTCCAGGGATCGCTCCTGGAGTTCCTTCAGATTGTAGGTTGAGATTGAGATTTTTCCAGGAAGACTCACGGATGCCTCCAGGAGTTACATCATAGATTTCTCCAGAAGCTCAATCAGAAATTTCTACAGGAGTTGCCTTAGGGAATCTTGTAGGAGTTTCTTCATTAATTCCCTTAGGGTTATGACTAGGCATATCTCCAGGATATTCTTGAGGGATCTTTCAAGGAGTTTCCACAAGAATTCCTCAAGGATTTCCTTCTGGAAATCTTTAGAGGAATTCTTTAGAGAATACCTCCTGTAAATCCTTCCCCCTACCCGGAAAGATCCGCTGAAAATCCTTCGAGGATTCCGCCTGGAAATCCTTTGCCTAAGCAGCACACAAGTCACAAACAAGTGTCGACAGCGCACCCAGCCAACACGAAGTCGCATATGATGTAGAATAGGATGCTAAAGTGGAGGCCATATGCGTACATGCTTCCATTTACCTGCGTGTAAAGAGTACGCATATCGCCTCCACTTTTGCATCCTATTCAACATCATATGCGATCGTGTGTTGGCTGGGCAGGTTCTTGGTTGCACAGGAGCTACATTCATGTGATTCTAACTCAAAGGCAGAATAACTTGGAAAAGGCTCGTATACAACCAAAAACCTGCACTGTAGACACTCCTTCGTGACTTGTGTGCTGCTTGAGTGGATATTCCTACCGGAATACTTTCGGGCTTTCTCCTGGAATCCCTGCAAGGATTTCTCCTGCATTTTTTTTTTCGGGGATTCCTCCTAGACTTCCTTCAGTGGTTCTCCTGGACTTCCTTCGAGGATTCCACCTGGCCTTTTTCCTGGAGTTCTTTCAGGGATTCCTCTTCGAATTCCTCCGGAGATTCTTCCTAGATTTTCTTTCGGGGTTTCCTCCTGCAATTCTTTCGGGGATTCCTTCTAATATTCTGTCAAATTTCTTTGGCGATTCCTCTTAGAATTCCTTCAGAGATTCCACCTGCATTCCTTATGGAGTTCCTCTAGGGATTTTTCCTGCATTTCATTTAGGGATTCCTCTTGGACTTCTTTCGGTGATTCCTCCTAGAATTCATTCTGGAATGTCTCCTGGAATTCCTTCGGGTATTCCTCCTGGATATCCTTCATGGATTCCTCCTGAAATTTCTTCGGGGTTTCCTCCTGGAATTTCTTTGATGGTTTCTCTTAGAATTCCTTCGGAGATTCCTTCTGGATTGGTTCAGGTATTCCTCATGGAATTCCTTCAGGAGCCCTTCTGAAATTCCTTTGGAGTTTTCTTCTGGAATTGCTTCATTGATTTCTCCTAGAATTCCTTCGGGGATTCCTCCTGCTCCTGGACTTCCTATGGGGATTCCTCCTGGAAATCCTTCGAGTATTCCGCATGGAAATGCTTCGAAAATTCCTCCCAGATTTCCTGTAGGCGCTCCTCCTGGGATTTTTGCAGGGATTTCTCCTGTAATTTCTTCAGGGATTTCTCCTGGAATACCTTCAGGAATTCTTCCAGGGATTCCTTCGGGTATTCCTGCTGGACTTCCTTTAGCGATTTCTCCTGGGCTTCCCTCGGGGACTCGTCCTGAAATTCCTTCAGGGATTCCTCCTGGATTTCATTCGAAGATTCGTCCTTAAAACCCTTCGGGGATTCCTCCTAGAGTTCCTTCGAGGATTTCTCCTGGAATTCTTTCGGGAATTCCTCCGGAACTTTTTCGAGGATTCCTTCTGAAATTTCTTCGGCGATTACTCCTGAAATCTCTACGAGAATTTCTCTTCGAATTTCTTTGTAGATTCTTCCTGGAATTCTTTCGGTTTTTCCCCTTGGAATTCCTGTGGGAACTCCTCCTAGAATTATATCAGGGGTTTCTCATGCAATTCCTAAGAGGCTTCCTACGAAAATTCCACCTGAATATATTTCGATGATTCCTCCTACAAATACTTTGAGGATTTCTTCTCGAATTGAAAAAAAAAATCTGGAAATTCTTTGGAGATTTCTCCTGGACTTACTTCATCAAATTCTTCTGGGATTTTTCAGGGATTCCTCTTGATATTCCGTCGTGGATTCCTCCCTGAATTCCTCCGGGGTTTCCATCTGGAATTCTTTTGATGATTCCTCTTTGATTTCCTTTCGAGATGCTTCCTGAAATTCCTTCAAAAATTCCTCATGGAATTACTCCAGGATTCCTCCTGGAATTCTTTCGGTATTTCCTTCTTTAATTTCTTCGGTGATTTCTCCTAGAATTCCTTCGGAAATTTTTCCTGGTATTCGACGATTCTTCCTTCTTGAATTTATTTGGAGATTCCTCCTGAACTTCCTATGGGCTTTTTTTCTTAGAATTCCTCCGGGGTTCCACTTTGAAAAATCCGCTTGTAATTCCTCCGAAGATTCCTCCCGGAATTGCTTCGGAGGTACCCTCTCGGATTCCTGCAAGGATTTCTCCTGTATTTTTTTTCGGGGATTCTTTCTGGACTTCCTTCGAGGGTTCTTCCTAAAATTCATTGCTAGCTTTCCTCCTGGAATTCCTTCGGTGATTCTTCCTAGAATTCCTTCGAGAAGTTCTCCTAAAACTCTATCGGGGATTTCTCTTGGAATTTCTTTGGAGATTACTCCTAAAGTAATTTCGGGGATTCCTCTTCAAATTCCTTCAGGGGTTCTTCCTTAGAGGATTCTTCTTAATATTCCATAGGAATTCCCTCTTGGGATTCCTTTGGTGATTCCTCTTTGAATTTTTTCGGAAATTCCCCCTAGAATCCTTTCAGGGAGCCTTCACGGATTTTCTCCGGGAATTTCTCTTAGAATTCCTCCGGGGATTCTTCCTAAAATTCCTTTGGAGTTTCCTGCTGGAATACCTTATGGGCTTCCTCCTGGAATTCATTCGGAAATTCCTCTTAGTATTCTCTCAGGAATTTCTCCTGGAATTCCTTCTCGCTATTTTTCGATGATTCCTCCTAGAATTTCGTTGGGCATTCCTCTCGAATTTTTTTTGAAATTCCCGCTGGGATTCCGTAGGAGGTTACTCTTGGAATTCCTTTGGAAATTCCTGCTGTAATTCCCTTGGGGCTGAAAGTGTCTTTAATAAAGACAAATCAATCAATTCCCTTGGGATTCCTGCTTGAATTATTTTGGGGAATTTTCCTGGATTTCCTTCTGAAGTTCCTTGAATACTTCAATCAGGGATTTGTTCAGAATTTTCTGCAGGAATTTCTAAAAGAAATTCTTGAACCGCCAGAGATTCCTGCAGAAGTTTCTTCAGAGTTTCAAACAGCAGTTTCTGCAGAGATTAGGTCAGAATTTGCTTCATGGATTGCTTCAGGAGTTTCTTTCAGGCTCCTCCTGGGATTCCATCTGAGATTCCTCCCTGAAATCATTAGGGGATTCCTTAATGTAAATAGTGTGACCTTATCAACAAGTTTGATCGCTTCTGAAGGTTCTGAGACAACCAAATAAAAAAAAACTGTAGCAAAATAAATATTTTATTGCCCTTCATTTGCATTGGAGTAATGCAACGTGCATTACATTTAGGATACCGGTAATGTTTCAATATTCCTTTCCAATTATAGATATTTCTGGAGCTCGATTTGAATAGGTCGTATGTGCTTTTGTCGATTAAAAATTCGATCAGTTGGATTCGCTTATTATAGCGAAAACCGTTGAAATTGAGCAAAGTTGATACACTCATTGCACAATTATGGGTCACTCAAGGAACAACCATTTCATAATATGAATCGTTTTTCATACAAAAACAACACTTTCATTATTTTTATTTTATATTCTCTTCTTTGAAACCCCTTTTCATTGTTTTAAATAAAAATATGCTTGTAAAATTCACTTTAGGCTGTGAAAATTACTAAAATGTTGGTGAATAATGAAACCACAATAATGGGTCAAAATTGGCTGTGTAACAATTATGGGTCAATTTGCTGCCTATTATGGGTCACTCAAGAGAAATCGGCTCAACAATAATGTTTTGTCTATTTTTTCAATGAATGATCACTTATTATCGATAGATCAACTATAGTAGAATCCTAAACTGGTCTCAAACCTCTTAACGAAGCGTGTTTTCACGATTTGAAATCAATTTTTCAAAATTGGGACAAAATCTTCAACACAACCACCGATAAACGCCTAAAAGTATGCAATGCCCATGTACGCAGAACTGTCAATATTATGCTGCACAAAAAGTGACCCATAATTGTGTGATTTTCGGTGTTCCTTGGCACAATAATTAGTCACTTCAATTTTGCCTGAAATAAGCTTTAATTAGCTGCAGTCACATGAATTTCTACACTTAGAACGTAAATTATACCTTTGTTCTGGTGACGATACCATTTCGCACATGATAATCACTAAATCTCGCTTTTACAGAGCTTACGAAAGCAGCGCACGCACTGTCCGTTATTCACAATCCAAGCGTTACTTTGACAGCTAGTTTTGCGCCGAACAAAAAAATATTGAAAATATGTATTTTTTATGTATTAGCCCGTGTGTGATACGTATAGTGACACAAAACAAATCAACTTATGTACGAAAAATAATAATAGCTAACAAAAGCTTGCAATTAATAAGTATTTATTTATTAAAGTGAAAAGTGACTAATAATTGTGTGTGACCCATAATTGTGCAATGACTGTACATACAGCAGAATCCTCACAAAACAGGCTTTCTCTTCCATCATTAAAAGTTTGCAAAATATCTGCCATAGTGCTACAATGACTAAAATAAACTGATCGAATTTTATATCGACAAAAGCACATACGACCTATTCAAATCGAGCTCCAGATTTGTTATCCCTAACCTCGAAACAGCCGCGAGTACTTCGTCTCCCCAAACTATTAGTATTATGGCTGTTGACAATTTGAAAAAAGTAAACAACGTAAAAACGAAAATGTATAAATCATTTCGGCTCTGTTATGTCCATGTGGCACCCGAGCCTTCCAAATAAACGAATGAGTAGAAAAGTATCTCAGTAGGACCCGAACAGAAATAAAAAAGATATTAATTCTAACGTAATAGTTAATGTCATCAATAATGGTCATGTTTTTTGCTTTGCCTATGTTGAAATATGGTCGAATTTTGGTCACGCCGATTCACGCCGCCGCCGCCGGCCAAAAATGGTGACGGTGAGCAAAATATAGTCGGAGCACAGGTCTAGTTGTGATTAGTGAGGGGTGCAGTGAATAATGAAGAATGAAGTGAGGGCTGTGAATCAGTGAGAAGTGAGAGGCAGTGAAAACCGAGGAGTGAGCAGCGAACAGTATCAGTAAGCAGTCGTTACTTGAGCAATGAAGAGTGAATTGTGAGCAATTCGGAATGAAGGGTCAGTGAAAAGTGAAGAGTAAAGAGTGAAAAGCAAACAGTGTAAAGTGTGAAGAGAAAGAAGTGAGCAGTAGTGTGGGTCATCGGAAGCGTTTTCCCAGATCAAAGCTTTTTTGGTTCCGTTTCGGGTCCTGAGTATCTGTGCAAAATTTGAGCACGATCGGTTGCGTCTACACTTTGCGCATTGCAATTGAAATTTGTATGGGATTTTGTATGGGAAAACATACTTTTCTGCATTTTAGCCATAAGTTGAAAATTTTTGTCTAAAACTTTTTAACCGATACTGTAAAATGATAGCCTAGGATGTTCTGAAGAACTTTGTTGAAGACCGCAAAGCGATCCGATGCTTGAGAAAATAGTTATAACCAACGAACCGCATGCATGTGTTTATGTTTTAACATGTAAAGGAATAACAATAGCAACAAAATCATGATGTTTCACCAAGCAATGCCAACGTTATAACTTTTTTCATAAGCATCAGATCACTTCGCGGTCTTCGACAAAGTTTTTCAGGACACCCTAGGCTATGTTTTCACTTTAACGGTTACACGGTTTTAGAAAAATTCGAGCTTGTTATGAGAGAAATGCAAAAAAGTGTGTTTTCCCATGTAAAACCCCATACAAACTTCAAACGCGATGCGCAAAACGTAGACATAACCGATCGTGCCCAAATTTTGCACACTTATTTGGGGCCTGAAATGGGATCAAAAAAGCTTTGATCTGATGGGATACCATTGAATTTTTCACGTTTCCATATAAACGATGACCCACTCTAGACTGAGCAGTAGAGTGGGTCAACGTTGTATGGGGAAACTTTAAACTTGATCGCATCAACCCGGAACAAAACTTTTTTAATCTATACCTATTGCGCCCGAAACAACTGTGCAAAATTTGGAAACGATTGGTTGCGTCCCCGTATTCCGCATTGTGATTGAAATTTGTATGAAATTTAGTATGGAAAAACGTACTTTTACGCATTTTCCTCATAAGTTGATTTTTTTTGTCTATAACTATGTAACCGATAACGGTAAAGTAAAGTCTAGGATATGCTGAAAAACTTTGCCGAAGACCGCAAAGTGATCTGACGCTTGTGAAAAATGTTGCTTGGTAAGTTGGGCCAAAAATTGAGAGTTTAGTATAGATGTTATTCCTTTTCATGTTAAATGTTAACCATTATCAGATGATCTGCATGTAATAACTTTTGTCACAATTGTCGGATCACTTTACGGCCTTCGGCAAAGTTTTTCGACATGTCCAAGGCTAAACTTCAACGGCTTTAGTTAGATCGTTTTAGACAAAAAAATCATTTTATGAGAAAAATGCAAAAAAAACACGTTTTCTCATATGGAATTCCATACAAATTTCAATCGCAATGCGGAATACGGGGACGCAACCAATCTCTCCCAAATTTTGCATAGTGGTTTTGGTCGTTAAAAGGAATCGAAAAAGCTTTGTTCCAAAAAATCGGCTTTGTCGACCCAGTCTAGGGAGCAGATAAGAGTGAGAACTGAAATATGAGCAGTGAAAAGTAAGAATTGTACTGCTAAGAAAGAATAGGAAGTAATGATGGGTGAGCAGTGAAGAGTGAGTGGTGAGGAAGTTGAGGAGTGAGAAGAGATAGCGTGGAGTGAGTAGTCAGCAGTGAAGAGTGAGAATTGAGCAGTGATTAGGGAGGAGTGAGTAATGAGGAGTGTGGATTGACGAGAAGTGAGCAGCGAGGAGTGATTAGTGAAAAATGAGAAGTGATCTGTAAGGAATGGGCAGTGTAAATTGAAGTGTGAGGAGTGTGATATAGTGAGTAGTGACAAGTGAGGAATAAATAGTGAGCAGTGAAGAGTGGGAGATATAAATGTTTATCAGTCTTGGCTTATAGTGTAAATTAGTGAAGTGTGAGAAGTGGATAATCAGAAGTGAGTAGTAAGCAGTGAATAGTAAACAGTGAGGAGTGAGACATGGAAAAAGAGCGAAGAGTGCGAAGCATTGAGGAATGAAGACTCAGAAGTTAGAAGTTCGTGTGTTTCCTTATGTACGTACACTACCCGTCATAAGCACGGACTCACTTAAGGTTGAAGGATTCGTCATTGATATAATCGTCATCATTGATATTTTGAAAGCAGTTTTCTTATTCAGAACACAAATATTCGTTACGAAAATGCACTCACTGTATTTCAGATGGAGAGCGGAATGCAGTGAATACATTTTCATAACGAATATGTATTTTTAACGAGAAAACTGCTTTCGAAATTACAATGATGACGATGATATCAATGACGAATCCTTCAACCTTAAAAAAATATTGCAACACTCAGTCTTCAGCAATGTTGTTCGGAAGGTCGTTGACATCACAATGGCAAGCAGTTTGATTCGCAATGCTGCCGCTAGGCGATGCTAATGAGCATGGAAAAATGAACATTTTTAACTAGTTCTATCTCGTGGTTCTGATGAGATAGACAGTTCAAGAATTCAGCAAAGTTGTTCGGAAAGTCATGGACATCACAATAAGAAGCAGTTTGGCTCGCAACTCTGCCACTAGGTGACGCTAGTGAGCATGGAAAAATGAGCATTTACCAATGACAAATGATTCAGGTCTGTGTCATTTTGATCCAAGTGATTCAGGTCTGATTCACTTTATATTCACGAAATTCAAATCTGATTCACTTGATATTCGTGATATTCAAGTGATTGAGGTCTGACTTACTTCATAATCAAGTGATTCAGGTCTGATTCACTTCATGTTCAAGGGATTCAAGGCTCATTGACTTCATCTTCAAGTGATTCTGGTCTGAGTATTTTTAATCCAAGTAATTTAAGCCTGATTCACTTCATATTCAAGTGATTCATGTCTGATTTACTTCATATTCAAATATTCAAATATGAAGTAAATCAGACCTGAATCTCTTGAATATGAAGTGAATCAGACCTCAATCACTTGGATTAAAAAGACTCAGACCTGAATCACTTGGATTAAAAAGACTTAGACCTGAATCACTTGAACATGAAGTGAATCAGACCTGAATCACTTGATTATGAAGTGAGTCAGACCTGAATCACTTGAATATCATGAATATCAAGTGAATCAGATTTGAATCGCGTGAATGTAAAGTGAATCAGACCTGAATCACTTGGATTAAAATGACACAGATCTGAATCATTTGTGTTGTAACCGTACATTTGGACTTGATACATACGAGTTACACAAAACAAATTAAAACTTATTTATTGAAAACATGCATATTTACAAATTAAAACTATACATAATATCACGACACGAACTATTTGGGGCTGTCCATAAACCACGTGGTCATGAGGGGGGGGGGGGGGGTTCGGCCAATAACCATTTTGTATGGACATATAAAAAAAATTGTATGGAAAAATGACCACGCGGGGGGGTTGGGGTTGAAAAGTCCCAAAAAAATGACCACGTGGTTTATGGACAGCCCCTTTACATGAACTGCAAGTGGCCATCTTGCTGAGCGAGCGATGACAGATATTGCCGTCTTGTATGTGAGTATAACGCCATCTGGATGACAACCTGGTTGTCATCAGTGAGCCCACTGTAAAAACGATGTGCAACTTAGATGTGGGACCGTGTTGCCAGATGTATTTTCATTGATCCCAACAATTTGAACATGGAGTGAATCAGACCTGAACCTCTTGAATGTGAAGTGAATCAGAACTGAGTCACTTGAATATGAAATGACTCAGATCTCTCTCTCTCTCTCTCTTCTCTTCTTGGCGTAACGTCCTCCTGGGACAAAGCCTGCTTCTCAGCTTAGTGTTCTATGAGCACTTCCACAGTTATTAACTGAGAGCTTCCTCTGCCAATGACCATTTTGCATGTGTATATCGTGTGGCAGGCACGAAGATACTCTATGCCCAAGGAAGTCAAGGAAATTTCCTTTACGAAAAGATCCTGGACCGACCGGGAATCGAACCCGTCACCCTGACTCAGATCTGAATCACTTGAATATGAAGTGGATGAGCCTTGAATTTCTTGAACATGAAATGAATCAGACCTGAACCTCTTGAATATCTAGTGAATCAGACCCAAATCACTCAAATTAAAATGACATAAACCTGAATCACATGAACATTAATTGAATCAGACCTAAACCTATTGAATATGAAGTGCATGAACTGCTTGTCATTATGATGTCCATGACCTTCCGGGCAACTTCACGATAGAACTATGTAGTCATTTTCATATGCTTACTAGCGTCACCTAGCGGCAGAATTGCGAATCGAACTGCTTGCCATTGTGATACCAACGACCTTCCGAACAACCTTGCTGAAGACTGTACCTTTGCATATTTTCAAAAATTTCAGATATTGCAGCAGATATGTAGTTGTTTTGAGACAGGCTCGTGCACAGAAAGGTGTCAAGGGAGGGGTTTTTGCTAATTTCGGCAAAAAGCGGAGGGGCGCCTAGTACCTGGAACATAGATAATGGGAAGGGTTTAACCCCCAAAACCCCTCCCTTGTGCACGGGTTTGTTTCGAGGTGATGCTAACCTTTTCAAGGTGATGCAATATTCAACTGAGTGTTGCAATACTTTTTCAAGTGAGTCCGTACTTATGACGGGTAGTGTACATGCACAGAAAAAAAATTGAAAATGTATGTATTTTATAAGTTCTGATTCGGATTCATTTGTGCAAGAATCGAAATCAAGTGTAGGGGAAATTATCGGGATCGGCCCGACGGTCAAAGAATCTTACAATTACCACCGCAAAGGCCCATCATCAAGCAATCATGTACACTGGTGGTCAACGTCGGTCCAACCGTGGTAGTGACGACGAAGTGGTGTAGGTGGTGTATCAAATAAATCCAACTATTGGTAATTTGAAAACGCCTGAATGAGAATTCGTTTTCGGAATGTATACTTTATGCTTTTAGAGAAGGCACTGTACCTGATGTATCGATGGATTGAATTACTTATATGATTTCTCTTTTGTTTTTCCCAAGCAGCTTCCGACAAACCTCCCATCAATAATAAACCCGACAAACCAAACTTCAGTAATCACAGTACAAAACCAAATACATGCCAACATACTCTCTACTGACACTTTGGGATTCATAAAAGCACATGTTCTGCCATTTTAACAGCAGCCAGGGTGGTCACGAGAGATGGTTACTGACCAGCCAGCCAGCGGATCATCTCGAACCTCGACCAACAGGCCAAAGCTGATGAAGCTGAACCATATTTTTACGACCGCAATCCCTTAACTGTCTGTTTGGGGGTCTCACCGCGCCGCATTGCGTCCGTGTAGGTACAGACCTGAGTGAGAGTGCACCCGAGTGCCGAGTCAGAAAGCTGGAGCCGGATTGGTGCGTGCCTGTACGTGTCCATCCATGTCCGTTGTCCATACTGCTGCTCAGCAGAAAACTTTCCACCGCGAAGTATCACGCACACACGCAACGCACCACAACGTACCACAAATCACACATTCCGGATGATAAATGAGCAAACATGATTAATATTTTTATTCGACGCCCCCCGAACGGGACGTCGGAATTGTGATTGCGAGAATGGGAGGAGAGAGTACGTTCGGATCGGGTAGGGGAATCACGTCGCATAAATGGATGTTTCCATAATTACAACATCAGTGAGATACAAGCACACCTTACCTTGATCCTTGTTGGCTACAAAGTAACTTTACTCCAACGCCGAGCGTTTAGAAGGGAACCCTCTTTGTCGGTCTTGGGCATAGACCTGTGCGCCGATTATATTTTGCTCGGCGGCGGCGTGAGGGCCATTTTTGGCCGGCGGCGGCGGCGTCATCGGCGTCACGCTGGTGGCAGCTTTCGGCGGCGGCGGCGGCGGCGTGTATCGGCGTGACCAATATTTGACCATAATGTCAATATTTGCAATGCAAAAAAGTTGTCATTGCGCTCTGGAATTTGTATTCTGGGCTGTTCATGTTCATGTTCATGACCATTTTAGGGAATTTCCAGGGAAATTCGAAAAAAAAATCTCAAAAGGATTTTTGGAGGAATCAACGAAAAACACCCACGAGGGATCACTGAAAGAATTCCAGTCGAAATTAATGAGAGAATTCTAGGAGGAATTATCGAAAGAATACCACGAGGAATCCTCGAAGGAATTCCAGGAGAAATCTCCGAAAAAATTCAAAGAGTAATCACCAGAGGGAATCCCGAAGGAATTCCAAAAGGAATCCCCGACGGAATATCAGGAGAAATCCCCGAAGGAATTTTATAAAGAATTCTCGTAGGAAGAACCCCCAAGGAGAAATCTCCGAAGAAAATCTAAGAGTAATTTCCGAAAGAATTATAGGAGGAATGAAATCGGCGAAGGAATTATAGGAGGAATCTCCGAAAATATTATAAGAAGGGAGTCCAGAAAAATCTCCGAAAGAATTCTAGGAGGAATTCCAAAAGGAATCCCCGAAAGAATTCTGGGAAAAAATCTTCGAAAGAATTCCAGGAGGAATCTTCGAAGGAATTCCAGGAGCAGTCACCGAAGAAACTGCAGGAGGAATCTCGACAGGAATTCCTGAGGCAACCTCCGACGGAAGGAATCCCCGAAGGAACTCTTGGAAGAATCACCGAATTCCAGGAGGAATTTGCAAAGGAATTCTAGGAGAAATCACCGAAAAAAATCAAGAAGGAAATCCCGAAAGAATTCCCGGAGGATTCTTGGAGGAATTCCATGAGGAATTTTTGAAGGAATTTCAGGAGAAATCTCCGAAGGAGTTCTAAGAGGAATCACCAAAAGGAAATTCTGGAGTAAGCTCCGAAGAAATTTCAGGAGGAATCCCCGAAAGAATTTCAAAATGAATTCATGAAGGAAGTCCAGGAGGAATTCCCAAAGGAATTCCAGAAAGATTTTTCAAAGGAATTGAGAAGGAATCAATGAAAAATACCCAGATGGAATCTCTGGTGGAGTTCCAGAAAAAAAATTCTGATGGAATTCTACGAGGAATCAATGAAAGAATACCAGAAGGAAACATCAAAGGAACTCTAGGAGGAATTTTCGGAGGAATTCCATGAGGGATGCCTGAAGAAATTCCAGGAGGAATTCCCGTAGGAATTTCAGGAGGAATCCCCGACGGAATATCAGGAGGAATCCCTGAAGAAATTTCAGGAGGAATTCTCGAAGGAAGCCCACAAGGAATCCCTGAAGTAATTCCAAGAAGAATTTTCGAAGAAATTCCAGAAAAACATCACCAAAGGAACTTTAGGAGGTATCCCCGAAGGAATGCCGAAAGAATTACAGGAGTAATCTCCGAAGGAATGCCAGTAGGAATCCGCGGAAAAATTCTAGGAGGAATCTCCAAAGGAATTCTAGAAGAAATCTTCGAATTAATTCCAGGAGAAATCCTCGGGAGAATTCCTGGAGGAATCCCCTAAGGAAGTACAGAAGGATTTCCTGAAAGAAATCCCTGAAGAAATTACAGGAGAAATTCTTGCAAGAATCCTAGTGGGAACCACTGAAGGAATCTCCGAAGGATTTACAAGAGAAAGTCCTGAAGGAATTCCAAGAGAAATCTCCATAGGAAGTCCAGGAGAAATCTCCGAAGGAAATCCAAGAGAAATCCTCGAAGGAACTCTAGGAGGAATCTCCGAAGGAATGCTAGGAGAAATCACCGAAAGAATTCCAGGAGGACTCTTGGAGGAATTCCTGAAGGAAATCCAGGAGGAATCTCCGAAGGAATTCTTAGGGAAACCATCAGGGTAAATCCCCAAAAGAACTTCAGGAGGAATCCATGAAGGAGGTCCAGGTGGAATCCTCGGAGGAATTCCAGGAGAAATTCCAGAGTGAATTCTGGGAGGAATTTCCGAAGAAATACAAAAAGGAATCCCCGAAAGAATTTCAGGAAGAATTTCCGAAGGTAATCCAGGAGGAATTCCATGAGGAATCCCCGAAGTAATACCAGGAGAAATCTTCGAAGGAATTCTAAGAGCAATCACAAGAGGAACTCCAGGAAGTAACCGTAAAGGAATTCCAGGAGGAATCCACGACGGAATGTCCGGAGGAATCCCCGACAGAATTTCAGGAAAAATCTCCGCAAGATTTCCATGATAAATACCCGAAGTAATACCAGGAGGAATCTCCGAAGGAATTCCTATAGCAATCATAGAAAGAATTCCAGGAAAAAAACGCGAAAGAATTCCAAGAGGAACCCCCGAAAGAATTTTAGGAGGGATCTCCGAAGGAAGTTCAGGGGAACCCCTGAAGGAAGTCCAGAATGAATCCCCGAAGAAATTACAGGAGAAATCCCTGCAGGAATTCCATCGGAATCCACGAAGGATTTTCAGCGGAACCTCTCAAAGAGAACCTTTGTGGGAATTCTTATAGAAACTTCATGAAAGATCCCTCAAGAATATCCTGGAGATATGCTTGGTTATAATCCTAAGGAAATTATTGAAGGAACTCCTACAAGATTCCTTTAATACTCATGTAGGGGTGGTGGGGGTAAAGTGGACAGGTGGGGTAAAATGGACAGGGTACAGTTTCATGGCTTTTATTGTTTTTCAAAATGTTTCAACGATTGAAGCTTATGCTTAAGCATGAATCATTATGCTTTTGCTGATCTTGAACATTAAAATCAAATAAACCTCTTCAAGATGACAAAAACTTTAAAAATCACGTGAAAAATCGAAAATGATGTAAAATCTGCTTATAATTGCTAAGGTTTTCTCGTAAGTTATTTTCAAATTATTACAAGTTTTACACCCTAAACCAATAAAGTCCACGTAGAAGAATATATTTGACCGAAAAAAAATTTAAGTTTTGTAAAAAAATTTTTTTTTGTATATAATTTTAACAAAATCAGACCGTGGGGGTAAAATGGACAATCGGTTCAAATTTCACCAAAATTTCTTTTTTTTTTTGCAAACTTCAGAATCATCAGCCGTCATACCTATCGTGAGATAGTTGAAGTAAAAAGTTATAAAAAAATATTTTATATCAACAAAATATAATTTTCATCCAAAACAGTGCTTGTATTTTACACTATTTTTACAATAATTTTTTAAGTGTGTTTCAAAGTTTGTATTAAAAGTTTGAAAACAACAAAATAAAGGTTTCGTATGAAATTTGATAGTTTGTATTTAAAAACATAGAAACAAAACGCGGTTACATAACATTTAACGACTTGTTCATTTTACCCCATCGATTGTCCATTTTACCCCCACCAATTTTTTTCACGCTATTTTGATACACGATATGGTGAAGAAAATAATCAAAGAAAACAATATTTTTTAAATACAACCCCTTACAAGATTTCTAGAGTATATCATTACCTTCCATGTTACTCGGAAAAGCAGATGGATTTTGCCGCATTTCCGCGGGAAATGACCAAAATGCTTAGGTTGTCCACTTTACCCCCACCACCCCTAGGAATTCCTGAATGAGCTTTTGGAGAGATCTCTGCATCTCCTGGCTGGAGGCATCCGTGAGACAATTTACTATCTGAAAGAACCCCAGCAGCTATCTCTGGAAGAACTGGAAGAATACCTAAAAGAACTTCTCGAGGAATCCCCCAAGGATATCCTGCAGGAATCTTAGAAAGTACTCTTATGTAGGAATCCCTGAATAAACTTCTGGGGGTATCCCTGAAGTCTGTTGGAGGAATCTTTAGATTCTTCTATAAGATTTTTTACTCCTGAAAAGATTTCTGAAGGAACTTCTGCAGGAATCCCTGAAAAAAAAAAACAGGAGCAATCTCTGAAGAAACATCTGAAAGAATCCTTGAAACTCCTAGAGCAGGGCTGCCCAACGTACGGCCCGCGGGCCGGATGCGGCCCAATTGAAAAAAAATCAATAGCGTTCTACTAGGATGTAGTAGATTTCATTTGCTTCCAAGAAAACTCAAATCGGTTGACAGACGGCTGAGAAATGTGCGTGACTTTTTTGTAACGCACATACACACACACACATACACACATACACACACACATACAGACATTTGCTCAGTTCGTCGAGCTGAGTTCATTGGTATATGAGACTCGGCCCTCCGGGCCTCGGATCGAAAGTCGGTTTTCCAAGCGGTGTTTATACCCTTCTTATGGGTGTAAGAAGGGTAAAAATAGCAGTTCTAAGAGTTGCGTATTTGAATGGACACTCTGAACTTCCGCTTGAATTTCTTCAGAAGTTCTTAGTAAGAGTTTTCTGTAAAGTTTGTCTAAAACAATAGAAAGAAATTATTACATAGTCCGAAGTTCCAATGGTCAGATTTCAAATTGTGTAGTGGCATAACTTTCATGATTATTTTTTTATATTGATGTTTTCCTAATATTATTATTTTCAAAATACAATCCGTTTTTAGATAATCCCATGGTTATCTGCTAGAGAATGGTATTGAATAACGTCTTTATCTGCAAAAGTAGCCGAAATTGAATAATCAATTTACTCTTTCGCTAATACGACTATTACATTACATTTACATCGATAAGGAGAAATCAATTATTGCAGTCAAACCTTTATAATAGTGATCGAATTTTATCTCAACTTTATATAAACTAAATTTTGTTCGTGCACTGATCACCGGCGCGAAAAATTAAAATCGGCGGCGTGACAAACAGCGGCGTATGGCGCGCCGCCGATACCTCGGTCGGCGTCGGCGTGGGGCAAAAAGTGTCGGCGGCGGCGGCGTGGCGCGGCGGCGCACAGGTCTACTTGGGCATCGCACATCATTGACAGTTGCATAAAACCTTCGCATATCGTTCCAATCCATGCTTTCCTGCACTTCAGCTAACACACTCTCTTCGTGTACCGCCGTTCCTTGCTGCGGCGGATTGGTTTCTCTTCTCTTCTTGCATTTCCGAAGACTATTTCGGCATCTTGTTTTGAGCATTTTTCAAAGGCCTTATCAAACTAAATTCACAATTCTAAGCTGGTGATTTTTTTTTTCATCGACTGACTAGTGGAGTCATGAGATAGAAAAGAGTGCTTCTTCCAGGTTGTTTACTCATTATTTGAGCCCCAAAAAAAAACGTGCTAAATGCATCATTACATTTTTACACGTCAGATCGAATGTGTGAAACTTTTGCTTTTTGCACTCTTGTCTTCCAACGCTACGATTTGCAGTACAATATTGTTCAAACAATTACAAACGATCCATGTCAGATCGGCGTCGGTATCATCGTCATTCACGCCGGGCCATGCCATGTAGCAAGCACAAGAAGATGCTGATTGTTTATTGGCTGCACTGCAAAGCTCGCAATCATGTGCCACACCGCCTCGCTTGGTCTCGCGTCTCGCTCGGTGGATAACGGAATCATTCTTCGCTGTGTCCACATATGTACATACACTAGACAGCTTCGGAACGAATTGAAACAAGACTTTGGTTTCACCATTCATAACACAGCATACATGATTCATTTTCAATTTCAATTACCATCGACATTCCTCGGGTCGGCGCCGGCCCGGCCCCAGCTCCAGCTTCCTTCTATTGTTGTAATGTCGCATGTTTCCGTCCTAGCTAACTGTGGAGTAGGGATGTCAGTGGGAGTTTTTTCCCTGGAGCTCAGATGTTCCTGATCATCCCAACACCGGATCCGTGCCCCGACATGGAAGCTACTCACGGTTGCATGAAATTGGTAGTAAATATGATGCCGCGCGATGTGCATTGGAGCACACACATAACCGGAACCGGGATAGAGACGATATGGAAACGCTCTGGCTGCTAGACAGTTGTAGGTACGGCGAAAGAAAGCTGCTACTGCTGAACACTAGCTACTGGTGCGATGGCAATGCTATCCATAAGACATGAGCTACTCCCGACGACGTCAACGTCTTCGTCAGGACTGTTTTACCTTGTTCCTACGATGATGACGGGTGATGGTGACGAGGATATGGCAGCAAACGAAGACCTCGAAATCAGAAACACAGACGGGGAGTGGAGTGAAATGGACCTCCCGGAAATATTATTTGTAAAACTGAATCGTTTGCAGAAGGTCCTCGTGGTGGGCAACATGCAGAGGCGCGTGATCGGTTGGTGACCGATCAACGAAAGAATGTGCAGGTTGAGGATCAAGGGCCGATGTTTCAACGTCGGCATAATAAACGTGCAAGCCCTCACTCCGCAAGCACTGATGATGACAAAGACGCATTTTACGCGCAGCTCGCTACCCAAGCCACGACGTCAAGATCATCATAGGAGACCTATACGCTCAGATAGGTCAGAAGGAGAAATGTGACCGACGATTAGTGTCTGCACGTACCGCAGTGCGAATATAGATTCAAGTCAATATCTAGTCGCTGTATGCATGCGCTTAATACTTTCGACAGTTATCACCACGCGTCGAAGTCGAACGTTGCGGCTCAACATTGAGCAGCTGCGTAACGTAGAAGTGGCTCAAGACTACGCGCAGCAGTTAGCAGTGGCCCTAGCAACGGAAGAGCACCTTGGCGCAGCTACACTTGAAGATGGCTGGAGGGACATTCGACCCGCCATAGGTAGTATCTCGGCTGTAGCACTAGGCTTCGCGACTCCGAATCACAGAAACAACTGGTATGACGGCGAATGTGAACAATGAGAAGAATGCAGCATGGGTGAGAATGTTGTAACACCGTACGACGGTGAATGGTAATTATAGACAGGCGCGGAACAGGCACAACTCAGTCTTCCGGAGGAAGAAGCGCCAACAGGAAGAACGAGATCGGAAGAGCTGTGCCGCGCTAAGGACACACGGAAGTTCTACGAGAAGCTGAACCGCTCGCGCAGAGGCTTCGTGCCTCAAGTCGACATGTGCCAAGACAATTACGGAATTGTTCTCACGAGCGAGCGTGAGGTGGTCGAAAGGTGGCGGCAGCATTACGATGAGCACCCCAATGGCGACGTTGCCAGCACCAAAGGTGGCGTGGTAACAGATCTAGGAGTACGTGTGCAGGACGATAGACATCCGGCCCCTAACATCCAAGAGATTGAGGAGGAGGTTAGCCGGTTGAAAACCTACAAAGCCACTGGAGCAGATCAATTACCAAACGAGCTTTCAAAATACTCTGGAGAAACACTGGTGAGAGCATTACACTGGGCCATTTACCAAGATTTGGGAGGAAGAAGTATTACCGGAGGAATGGATCACACGATCACACTACTGAACGCTGCCTACAAGATTCTCTCTCAAATTTTATGCCATCGTCTATCACCGATTGCAAGAGAGTTCGTGGGACAAATTCAGGCAGCATTCATGGCTGAACGCGCTACAACGGATCAGATGTTTACCATCCGCCAGGAGTTGCAGAAATGCCACGAATACAACGTGCCCACACATCACCTGTTCATCGATTTAAAATCGGCGTATGATACAATCGATCGAGATCATCTATGGCAGATTATGCCCGACTACGGATTCCCGGATAAACTGATACGATTAATCAAGGCGACGATGGATGGAGTCATGTGCGTAGTTCGAGTGTCAGGGACACTCTCGAGTTCCTTCGAATCTCGCAGATGGTTACGGTAAGGTGATAGTTTTTGTGCTTGCTGTTCAACATTGCGTTAGATGGTGTAATAAGGAGAGCGATGACGATCGCTATCGATTTACATTATGAACGTCTTTAAAGATCGTGGTAAAAAATCGTAAAGATGTATGAAGAAATGGTTGACCGGGATCTGTGTGTTCCTCCGGGAATTCCTCCGGCAATTCCTCCGGAGATTCTTCCGGGAATTCCTCCGGAGATTCTTCCAGGAATTCCTCCGAAGATTCTTCCAGGAATTCCTTCGGAAATTCTTCCAGGAATTCCTCCGGAGATTCCTCTTGGACAGGGGTTCCCAACCTTTTTGAGGTGGCGACCCCCTTCAAGAATTGTCGAAACATCTGGGGCCCAATGATATTTTTTGGAAAAAAAAAATGAATTAAATGAACGAAACCGAGTTTTTTTTGGGTACAGTTATGTAGCCAGAAATTTACTGTGGGTATCAGGTATCAGAAGGCCGGCTCCAGAGGCACGTTATCCTCCATTTGGGACATTTGTGCCATCGCCATACATATGAGCCTATTTCATCATTTACCTGAGGGAGAATGGGACAAGGGATGGGATTTGCGAAAGGGAAAGGTAATGAAATAGGAAGGGGTGCCCTAGAAGAGGGAATGAACGCATAAGCGCAACGAGAGCTCATAGCTCATACCACAACGGGGTTAATCAGTGCCCTGAAAAGGACACTGTAAAACGCATAGGCGTAAAAAGAGCCTATAGCTCATTGGAGGTAGCTTGCGACGTCATGCGACTTTCAATATGACATAGGCACGTCATCAAAAGCATCCTCGAATATTCAAGAAATCACCCAAGCAAAAACTACGTTTGAGCGAGTGCTTTCTTGAAAACGTATACAACTTTGTGTAAAAGAGTCACTGTGGACATCCCAAATTGGGAGACATGTGAGTTCACATGAACAGGCATGTTAGCCAGACGAACATCACATATGTGATAATCGACAATGCGTTTCGAGCATTTCAGAAAGAACGACGTAACCAGATAAATCTGGAACTTATTCCTTCTTTTTACAACGCACGCATCCTTTCGGGATAAAACTACAGAGTAATTTCACGCCATGAAAATACCCAATAGAAAATTACAAGAGTTCAAAACATGTATAAAAAACTCAAATCCCTCTGGAGAAAAATAGGACAAAGCCCCATTTGCTCCAGGAGATTTGAAGTAAGCAGAGCTTTTTAGTGCCCACTAAATCGATTCTATAGCTACAATCCTCGGGGTAGAAGCTAAAGATTCGTAGCTATACAAAAGACTGGTTTATCCGAAGATATTTAGAACTTGAACAGGTCCGAGTTCCATTCAGGAATACCTCTTTCGGTCCGCACAGACCGCAGAGGACAAGCTTCTTTCAAAGCAGTAGTTATGGTATACCACAATGAAGGGCGTTGTAATAACAAAACCATAATGAAACTCTCTTGGAGTAGCAATGGAATCGAGTTATCCATAAAATGTGATCGCAACCAATTATTACAGGTTCCCTAGCTTGTTGAGCAGGGACGCCTGAATACGCAAAATTTGCGAAGGAACACTCCAAAGTGCAAAAAGGTCAAATGGAGAGTCCTCATCTGACACATGCCAATCATTCAACTCATGACAAATTCTGCTCATGCAGAGTTGGGTTAGGTGCAATTCTATGTTAAGTTAACCATGAACTGTACTACCTAAGTATTCCATCAGAGTGAAGCATCTCAAACCAATGTTTGAGCTACTTCAGATGCCAAATATCAGCGAAAAGATGCTGAAAACAAGAGCTTGCTTGAAGGCATCCATAAGGAAAGGTTGAAACATACCGTGATTTCGGGGGAAATTGATCAGTGGGGTGAAATTGATCGACAAGAGGTCCATTTTCATTTTTTAAAAATAACGCTTTAAACTTTAAACAATTTGTGGAAGAAGACCATCACCTTGCTCAAGGGTTATTGAATGATGAGTTTACATGTTTTACAGCCAATTAGTTACATATTTCGGTATTAAAGTCAATATTTTCCGGAACTGCGTGTTAGGCGATCTTCATAGACACTTCCAAACTTTTGTTACCGTAGTTATATCACACATGCAATGAATATTCGAATGAATGTTTATAGCTGCCAAGTGTTCGCTAAACCCGATTTCGTCATCAAAAGTTCTATAAATATTGTAATTTATGCATAAAATTGCACTTTTTCGAAAGTACAATATTGATATACATAGTGAGAAAATTGCATACTTTTAGGCGTTTTCTTTCGATTTATTAAACTTTAAACTTAAATAATTAAAAATTTAGTAAACTTATAACAGTTTTGCATTCTAGGGTGGTTAATTTAGCTGGAACAATAATTTTCAGCATTTACAAAGGCATTTCACTGACTGATCAATTTCACCCCGAAAGTAAAATTTTTGATTTTTTATTTAAAATGATATTTATTTTAATAAAATGATTTGCTGTAAAAATTTCAACCTCATTGACTGATGAAAACCATGGTCGTACTTGTTTTAAAGCATTGAATTTAACCATATCGACTCACTCTTTGGCGAGCGTTCGTGTGAGACAGTCGCAACTTTTCGTTCGTCCGGTTTGTCTCCAGATATTCCCAGTTCGGTAGCTAATTTCCAAAGCGCTAGTTTTCCGAGTGATCAAGTGTTTAAGTGGTTATCCCTAGTGGGACGCGTGCGGTTGGCTAGGCCACTATTTTTGCCGCAAAAGTTCAATTAGTTTGAGAAAATTTCACGTTTTTATTGTAACACGTGGCGGATTGACCGATTATCGAGCACAGCAGTGCAGCACCCCCCGCATACCACGCCGCTCGCGCGGCCGTGATCGGGTTCTTCCAGTGAGTACCCAAGCTCATCGTCGTCGACAGCAGCAGTCCACCGAGAGAAGAGCAGAGAGCGTGACGGACGCTCAGCAGCAGTTCGCCTCTTCCCAGTGCGGGCGATCCGATCGCTGTCGTCGTCGAGCCTGTGGCTATACAGAGTGCACAAAGATAAGTACATAAAGTTACCCTTCGTTGTTCCCCCTCTCCACTGACTCCACTCCACTGACTTTCGATTATTCCTCGTCCCCGTGATAGTGTTAATTTTTGAGTGCCCCGTGGTGGTAGTTAGCTACCACAATGGGCGATGATGAAGATGGCGGGGGTACGTCGTACCGCATTAACGAAGCTACATTATTGGCATCGGATTGCTCGAGCCAACATGGCGATGTAAATGCTAATCCCTTTGTCTCCCTTCACCCTGACGCTTCTGCAATGGACACCAACAGTAAATCTGTTTCGACGTCCCCCCGCCTCAAGGCCTACCCTCCCGACTTTGGCGGGCCATATGTTGTTTTCTTCCGACCCAAAGGCAAACGTTTGAACACCGTTCAGATTAGCAAGGACTTGACAAAGCGGTTTTCTTCTGTTATCGCCATTGACATGGTTGGTACAGGAAAGCTTCGGGTTTCGGTTGGTGACCGAAAGCAGGCTAATGAGATTGTGGCCTATGAGCTCTTCACACTTGAATAAGGACTGTTCAATTTATAAAACGGACAACTTTACAAGGCTATAAAATGAAGACGCGTAGTTCAAATTTAACCACCCTTGCTTCGTTGTTCAGTACATCATCTTTCATTATTGTAGTGATTTTTGAATCGAATAAAAATAGTTTTAATTAATAGAAAATCGGCCAGGTGTTAAATGAGGGGAATTTTACTATTGCTGAAAATTGAAAATATATATAAAATTACTGTTCACATATGGTATATCGTTTTAAATATCAGATAAGTATGTGCCATGCTGCAGCAGCATGAGTAATAAACATTCTGGTGAAGTTTGAACTCAATTGGAAAATTAGTTGTTGAAATATTAAAGTCTCAAGTGAGATTCGATTTTTTGATTAAAATTCAATTGTAAAGCAAACAGGACACGAAAATATTCAATAAACAATTTTTTTATGCATCCAGTCGAAAATAGGAATGATGTGGTTTCAAATGCAGAAAACTGCTTCTTAATAGCATTGTTGGTTTAGTTACTGTGCGCCATTACAGACACAGTAATCAAAACAGTTTCGTTCTTTGAAGGTTCTCCCAAATAACAATGCAACCTAATGCAAATTTTACATTACATTGATGTTGGAAATAAAAAATTTTACATCCAATTGTTATTAAATACGGTGTACAATAACATAGGATCAACTTTGTTGAAAATAAATAATAACAAGAATCGCTAGAGTCGAAAATTTGCATCAATGGAGTAAAAAGAATGCATTTTTTACAATGACCATCTTTATGGATTAATTTTTTTATGAAGAACGCAATTAAAGTATTTTTTTTCTTCTGCATCATTCAAAAAACAATATTCTACTACTCTGGACAAATTTTTAGCCGAATCCGTTGTGCTATTGCATCACAGGACTTAAATAAATATTTTTTAATAATTTCTTTGTAAACAAGGCAACTCACTTTATCAAGCTGAAGGCTAGCTTGGTGCACTATTACTAACCAACTATTGAGCTTTACCTTTAGTAGAATAGTATAAGATTCCAATACATTAAAAACTTCATGAAAATATGCATGTTTAGTATGTGGAAAGTTATGTCGAATTTTGAGAAATGGGTTTTTATTGATTTTTTACGAAAATCGCTACAGTTACACAATAAAGAACATTTTGCTTAATGTTATATTTTTACTACATTTGAGAATAGCTATAGAAAGTTATGCAAAAAACTGATAATGATTTTATTGAAAAATAAAAAAGATATCGCACAAGCAAGTTGTCCGTTTTATAAATTGAACAGTCCTTATGTCGTTTACATTCCAAGCCATCAGGTCGAGATCTCGGGGAAGGTCGCCGAAGGATCTTTGACCTGCGAAACGATCATGCAAGGCTGTGGTCGCTTCAAGAACCCTTCTCTTCCTCCTGTCCAGATACTGGACTGCCGGCAACTGCATTCGGTCTGCCAGGAGGGCGAGAAAAAGGTTTACACACCATCGGATGAGTTTTGTGTGACCTTCTCCGGATCAGCATTACCAGACCTGCTGGTGATTGGCAAACTTCGGCTACCTGTGCGGCTGTATGTACCAAAGGTTATGAACTGCACCAATTGCAAGCAGCTGGGCCACACTGCCCAGTACTGCGGCAACAAACCTCGCTGTGCAACATGCGGGGAGAGACATGTGGACGGTGCGTGTAAAATGCCGCCCAAGTGTGTTTATTGTGGCAGTGACCGTCCACATGATCTCAATGTCTGCCCGAAGTACATACAGCAAAAACAACATCAAAAACGGTCGTTGCAGCAGCGTTCAAGGCGAAGCTACGCCGAGATGCTGAAGAAAGCTGCTCCGGTCGTTGAATCACGCAACATCTACTCGTGTTTGTCTCTCGATGATCAGGGCTCTGACTCTGAGGTTGGAGACGGGGTTCCCTTTGTTTTCAAAGGTGAAACGAGGAAACGGATGAGGCTCCAGAGACCAACCAAAAAACCTCGGAATCTGCCTAGCAGTGACCCCCAACCCACCGTGACAAATTCTAGGAGTGTTAAGAAAGGCACCAAACGTTCACCTCCTGGATTCAAAATCCAAGATGAACGGGACTTTCCTTCGCTCCCAGGAACATCAAAAATCCCAGATGTTCCAATTTTTTCGACTTCTCAGCCAGAGGGACAGCATTCAGAGAACCAGGAACAACCCCTTGGTGCTCCGATGTTTACGCTGTCTGGCATCGTAGACATCATTCTGAACTTCTTCAATGCTCCCGACTCAGTGAAGAACATTATTAAAGGACTTCTTCCTTGTGTGTCCCCTCTTTTGAAGCAGCTGGCTTCTAAAATGCCTCTTCTTGCGACAATCGTATCTTTCGATGGCTAATTTAACCACCGAGGTCGAAGATATGATTTCTGTGCTACACTGGAACTGTCGTAGTATAGTACCGAAATTAGACGTTTTTAAATTTTTACTTAGTAATTTACAATGCGATGTTTTTGCGCTCTCCGAAACATGGCTGACACCTGATGTGACCCTACCTATTACCGATTTCAATATCATCCGCCTTGATCGATCCGACTCGTATGGAGGAGTGCTTTTAGGGATCAAAAAGCAGCACTCATTTTATAGAGTCGATTTACACCCGATGACAGGCATTGAAGCCGTCGCATGTGCAGTGACTATCTGGGGGAGAAGCCTAAGTTTCGCCTCCATTTATCTTCCACCGAGAACTGTGATATCTCGCAGAGATCTCGCTCACATCTGCTCGGTTATGCCTGAGCCACGGCTGCTGATGGGAGATTTTAACTCCCATGGTACAGGCTGGGGGGAACTGTACGATGATAGCCGTTCATCTTTGATATATGACTTCTGCGACGACTTTAACATGACAATTTTGAACACTGGGGAAGTTACGCGAGTGGCACCTCCAGCTAAAGATGGCAGTCCTAGAGACAGCCGATTAGACCTCTCAATCTGTTCGAGCTCACTATCGCTGGAGTGCACATGGAGGGTTATCCAGGATCCCCATGGTAGTGATCATCTGTCGATCGTTGTTTCTATTTCCAATGGCCCACAGCAGCCTCCATCTATTGACATCACCTATGACCTCACGAAACACATTGACTGGGGGAAGTACGCGGAAGCAATCATCGACGGTGTGCAATCTGTAGAAGTCCTTCCACCGCGGGAAGAGTATCAGTTTCTCTCAGAACTGATCATCGGTAGCGCGCTTCAGGCACAACGTCGGCCAGTACCAGGTCCGTCGGTTCGTAGGAAACCCCCCAATCCATGGTGGGACAGTGAGTGTACAGAAATCTATCGCGAGAAATCCGCGGCGTTTAAAGAGTTTCGTAAACGCGGTACGGTCGAAAACTTTGAGCGGTACGCTTCCCTTGAACGCAAGTTTAAGAACTTGATCAAGGCGAAGAAAAGCGGTTATTGGCGTCGCTTCGTCGAGGGCTTGTCGCGCGAGACTTCGATGAAAACTCTTTGGAACGTCGGGAGAAGAATGCGTAACGCGTCGTCGGTTAACGAGGATAGGGAAAGCTCTCCCCAGTGGATTCTCAAGTTCGCAAAAAAAGTTTGTCCAGATTCCGTACCCGTGGAGCGAATAATTCGTAACGTTTATGAAGATAGGGATGACATGGATAGACCGTTTTCGATGGTGGAATTCTCACTTGCTCTCCTTTCATGTAAAAATTCTGCTCCAGGGATGGATCGCATCAAGTTCAACTTGCTTAAAAACCTCCCCGACGTCGCTAAGAGGCTTGTTCTTGTTCAACTGTTGAACTTGTTCAATCAGTTCCTGGATAACAACATCGTTCCGGATGATTGGAGGCAAGTGAGAGTGATAGCTATTCAAAAACCAGGGAAGCCCGCGTCGGATCATAACTCGTACCGTCCAATCGCGATGTTGTCTTGCCTACGGAAATTGTTGGAGAAGATGATTCTCTTTCGACTGGACAAATGGGTTGAATCGAAGGGCATGTTGTCAGATACACAATTTGGTTTCCGCAGAGGCAAAGGAACGAACGACTGTCTTGCGTTACTTTCTTCAGAAATTCAGCTTGCCTTTGCTCAAAAACAGCAAATGGGCTCAGTGTTTTTGGATATTAAGGGGGCTTTTGATTCAGTTTGTGTCGATGTTCTTTCCGACAAACTCCACGAAAGTGGCCTTTCACCAATTTTAAACAACTTTTTGTATAATTTGCTGTTTGAGAAGCAGATGAGATTTGCTCATGGTGACTTGACAGTTTCACGAATTAGTTACATGGGTCTCCCCCAGGGTTCATGTCTAAGCCCCCTTCTTTACAATTTTTATGTCAGAGACATAGATGATTGTCTCATGGAAAATTGCACGTTAAGACTGCTTGCGGATGACTGTGTTGTTTCTGTGACGGGATCAATAGCAGTTGATCTGCAAGGACCATTACAGGATACTTTGGACAATTTGTCCACTTGGGCTCTCAAGCTGGGTATCGAGTTCTCTCCGGAGAAAACTGAGATGGTTGTCTTTTCTAAAAAACACAAACCGGCTAAGTTTCCGCTCGTTCTAATGGGTAAGACAATCACTCATAGCATGTCTTCTCAATATCTTGGTCTCTGGTTCGACTCTAAATGCACCTGGGGGAAGCACATTGTGTATCTGATACAAAAATGCCAAAAGCGAATCAATTTTATGCGAACTATTACCGGAACATGGTGGGGAGCACACCCGGAAGATCTGATCAGGCTGTACCAAACAACCATTCTGTCGGTTTTAGAATACGGTAGCTTCTGTTTTCAATCCGCGGCGAAAACACACTTACTGAAGATTCAACGGGTTCAGTACCGTTGCCTTCGGATCGCGTTAGGTTGCATGAACTCAACTCACACTATGAGCTTAGAGGTACTTGCTGGTGTACAGCCTCTGACAGACCGCTTTGCGGAGTTATCGTTCCGGTTCCTCATCCGATGCGAGGTTGTGAATCCATTGGTCATTGAAAACTTCGAAAAGCTGCTTGCACAGAACCCTCAAACTCGTTTTATGAGTGTGTACTACTGGTACATGACGTTGGAGGTAAGCCCATCTCCGGTTAACACCAATCGTGATAACTTCTCAGACTTCGACAGTTCCTCTGTGGATTTTGATCTATCCATGAAGGATGAGATCACCGGAATACCAGAATCTTTTCGTTCCGTGTGTATTCCACAAATTTTTGCAAGTAAGTTTGGGCATGTTAGCGGGGACAGACAGTTCTTCACAGATGGTTCGAAAACCGATGATTCGACTGGTTTCGGTGTCTACAACGAATTTCATAGCGCCACCTTCATGCTTCAAAAGCCATGCTCGGTATACATTGCTGAGCTAGCGGCTATATACTACACCTTAGAGTAGCGAATGTACTCTCCCACCTGAGCACTACTTCATTTTTACCGACAGTCTAAGTTCTCTGGAGGCTGTTCGGTCAATGAAACTGATGAAGCACTCAGCGTACTTCCTGAATGGAATTCGCCAAGTCTTGAGTGCTTTGTCCAAACGCTCATACACCATCACCATAGCTTGGGTCCCTTCACATTGCTCAATTCCGGGTAATGAGAAAGCGGACTCTCTGGCTAAGGTGGGCGCTAGCGAAGGCGATATTTACGAGCGTCAAATTGCCTTCGACGAATTTTTTGCATTAGCCCGTCAGGAGACCTTGATCAGCTGGCAACACAAATAGAGAGATGGAGAGATGGGTAGATGGTTGCACTCCATCATTCCGCAGGTATCGAAGAAGCCATGGTTCAAAGGGTTGGATTTAGGCCGCGATTTCATTCGTGTAATGTGTCGGCTGATGTCCAACCACTATTTGTTAAACGCACATACCTTCCGTATTGGACTCTCGGAAAGCAATCTCTGTGTCTGCGGCGTGGCTTACCAGGATATCGAACATGTCGTGTGGGGATGCGATGAGCATCGTGAAGTCAGATCTGAGCTTTATGAAACTCTCCGGGTCCAAGGAAAACAACAGAAACCCGTTAGAGAAGTGTTGGCAGGCCTTGATTTGGAGTACATGGATCTTATTTACCAGTTTTTGAAACGTGTTGATGTCAGAATTTGATCTCGTACGTTCCTTGTTTTCGTTGCCCGAAATTTGGTTTTGTTGTTCGCTCCCTGTCTTTCGTTGCCCCCCTTTCCGTTTGTCCTCTTCTTGGCGTTGTCTTCCGATAAAGCCCTTTCTGTTTAGTCCCGTTACAGATCAGGACAGTCGGTCCCATCAAGGTTTTTAGTATAAGATAGCAAGTAATTTAGTATAAGTCCCTTAATTCCCTCCTTTCCAACTTTATATATTTGTTATCCCTAACCTCGAAACAGCCCCGAGTACTTCGGCTCCCAAAACTAACCTAGTATTAAGTCAGTATAAATTTAAAAAACAACATGTAAAATCAACATAAAAAAAATGTAAAGATGATTTCGGCTCTGTTATGCCCAAGTGGCGCCCGAGCCTTCCAAATAAACGAATAAGTAAAAAAAAACCATATTGACAAACATTCAAAAATTAGACGCAAAAAACTGTGAAAAGTGATCAATTTCACCCGAAATCACGGTACTGTTAACGTTATTCTAAAATATAGCATGCTCGAGGCACGACAGTTCATCTAAAATGAAAAAAGCAAAGCTGGGTTCACAAGGTAACCTATACAGAAGTTACCCTACGAAATTGAACTTTTTGAAGTAGATCCACTTAGGCTACATACGCTTTTTACGCTGACAATTGATCTGAGGTTTCCTTGTCGTAGCCACTACCCAAACTAGACAGGATTACACTCTTCACAATCACAGCACAAAAAGGAAACATCAACAACGAACCAAATCGGTGTCAATTGAAAAACGCCAATGGCGAAAACGCATTAAGCGAACCCATATAGGCAGTAGTGTAAGCAATTTAACAACATTTGAATAACCCCGCCCTTATTTAGCCTCAAATTTGAGACTTAAGATGGGCAACTGATTATCTCGGAGAAACGCAAGGTCCACTGCACCATTGCTCCGGTTAGCGCAGTAAGGGCGTAATACTGTGGAGGACGCCCTAATTCTCCACAGGCTCCGTTTGTGGTTAGGTTTTTATTAGACCCCCCTAACCATTCATTCTTTGGCACGGTAAGCATAAAGCCGCATAACACCATGAATTAGGGGTCACCTGTTTAGTGGACTCTTACCACTGGATCAGGCGGTCCGTAGTGTTATTCTTAGCCAATTGAGACAACCGCTACCGACACTACACAGCTATCTAGGCTGATCGGGAAAAGAAGTTAACATTGATGGTCAACTTTCAAACGAACCCGAACAGCCGGCTGTGTGTTCCTCCGGGAATTCCTCCGGAGATTCTTCCGGGAATTCCTCCGGAGAATCTTCCAGGAATTCCTCCGGAGATTCTTCCAGGAATTCCTCCGGAGATTCTTCCAGGAATTCCTTCGGAGATTCTTCCAGGAATTCCTCCGGGAATTCCTCCGGAAATTCCTCCGGGAATTCCTCCGGGAATTCCTCCAAGAATTCCTCCAAAAATTCCACCGGGAATTTCTCCGGGAATTCCTCCACAGGTTCCTCCAGAGATTTCTCCGGGACTCCTCCGGAGATTCCTCCAGGAATTCCTCCGGAGATTCCTCCAGGAATTCTTCCGGAGATTCCTCCAGGAATTCCTGCGGAGATTCCTCCAGGAATTCCTCCGGAGATTCCTCCGGAGTTTCCTCCAGGTATTCCTCCGGAGATTCCTCCAGGAATTCCTCCGGAGATTCCTCCAGGAATTCCTCCGGAGATTCCTCCAGGAATTCCTCCGGAGATTCCTCCAGGAATTCCTCCGGAGATTCCTCCAGGAATTCCTCCGGAGATTCCTCCAGGAATTCCTCCGGAGATTCCTCCAGGAATTCCTCCGGAGATTCCTCCAGGAATTCCTCCGGAGATTCCTCCAGGAATTCCTCCGGAGATTCCTCCAGGAATTCCTCCGGAGGTTCCCCCATCAATTTCTCCGGAGATTCCTCCAGGAAGGCGTCCGGAGATTTTTGAAGGAATTCCTCCGGGAATTTTTCCAGGAATTTCTTAAGAGGTTCTTCCAGACATTTCTTCGAAGATTCCTCCATGAATTCCTCCGGAGATTTTTTCAATTCTGCCGGAGATTCTTCCAGGAATTCCTGGAGGAATCCCCGGAGGAATTCCTGGAGGAATCCTTGGTGGAATTCCTGGAAGAATTCATGAAGGAATACTCGGAGAAATTCCCGGAGGAATCTCCGGAGGAATTGCTGGAGGAATCTCCGGAGGATGCTCCGGAGAAATTCCCGGAGGATTTCGTGGAGGAATCTTAGGAGGGATTCCTGGAAGAATCCTTGAAGCAATTCCTGGAGGAATCTCCGGAGAAATTTGTGGAGGAATCTCCGGAAGAATTTCTCGACTAATATTTGCAGGAATTATTGAAGAAATGTCAGGAGGTATGTCTCAATGAATCTCCGGAGGAGTTTCTTGAGAAATCTCCCGAAGAAGTTTTGCAGGAATCTCCAGAGGAATTCCCGAAGGAATCTTCAGAGGAGTACCTGGATGAATTAGGAAAAGAGGTTTCAGGAAAAATCAGCAAAGATTATCCGGAGGAATTTCCAAAAAAAAAATCCTGAAGGAATCCTCAGAGGAATTCCTGGAAGAATTGGCGGAGATAATCCAGGAGGAATCCTCGAAGAAATTCCTTAAGGAATCCTCGGAGGAATTCCAGGAGGAATTCCTGGAGGAAATTTTGTAGGAATCTCCAGAAGGTTTTCCCTGAGGAATTTCCGAAAATATTACTTCAAGAATCTCCAGACGAATTTATGGAGGAATTATTGGAGAAATCTCCGGAGCAATTCCTGAAGAGGATTCTCTAAAGATTAAAAAAAAATCTAGAATGTTTACAAAAAGAAGATTACAGCAGGATTTTTTTAGAATGATTTTTGCAAGAATTCCTTCAAAAATTATGATTGGTCTTTCTTCAAAATACGTCCTGTCCATGGATTTATTTGAAAAAATTTTCAGGGCTTCTTTCAGAGATTCGTTCAGTAATTCCTCCAGGAATTACTTATTCAGGAGTATCTCTAACAATTCATCTTGAAACTGGTCCACGGGTTTCCTCCAATATTCCTTCAAACGTTTCTTAAAAAGATGCAATTCCAGGAAAAAAAATCACAATTATTCGGGGATTTTTGTAGAAATTCCCCGGTTTTCGTTTAATAATTCATATGTTTTTTTTTTCTAGAAACTATTCCAGAAATTATTGCTTAAATTTCTACAGAGGTTCCTTCGGGTATTACAGGGTGCGGCAGGAAAAAATGCGAAAAGTTCAAGGCACTATTACACGCTAAATATGGGATATATATGACTATTTTTTCATGACAGTGTATCAGTCAATGTCTATATTCTAGCACTGAAAAATAAAAATGAACACATTTGATGTTTATCATGTGATAATGTAGGCCTAATTAGCGGATATCAATAAACTGCGCGCCCAATGGTCATTAAACAAAATGACTATAACAGTAACAAAATTAGCTCAAATTCGATGAACAACCAGACCACACTGATCCAGAGCCATGTAGTTTCACATAGCAGATGAAATAAGTACATATATTTGATGATATTGTAGAGAAAATCAAAAATTTTGTTTTATCAGATGCGAAATTTAGCGACCTGTGCGATTTTCTGCGGTTTGAAAATTCTGGTTGTCTTCATCTTCAGGCGCCGCCCTGTAAAGGTTAGTGACCAAAATGGGAATTTTTTTAATTAACTTTTCAGAAAACTAGCCTATTATAGATCATGGAACGTTGAAACATAGATTGGTTAATGTCAAATGGACGAAAATGAGGTTTGAAGTTGAAAAACACTTTCGCATTTTTTCCTGCCGCATACTGTATTCAAGTTATTCAGAGTTTTCACGGGCATTTATTATGAGATTCCTTTAGAGAATTCCCAAGAGATTCTTCCAGAAGTTCTTCCGGAGGTTTCTCCAAAAAGTCCTTCAGCTATTCCTCATGGCATTTCTTTGTATTTATCCAGAGTTTCCATCAGGAATTGTTTCAGATTTTTCTTCCAAAGACTCACTCAACAATTTCTGCAAAAATTATTCCAAAATATACTCCTTAGCATTTATTATGGACTTTTTCAAGTTAATTTTTCTATGATTACTAGCAGAGGGTTCTCCATTTTTTCTAAGTAGTATTTCATAGATCCCTTTTTGGAGAAATTAATGAGGGAATATCTTAAAGAGTCCCTGGGGAAATATTTTAAATAATCTTTGCAAAAATTTCTGAATAAAATCGTTGGAAGAGTTTCTGATAGGAACCTTGGTAGATTCAAATACCCAATTCAGGCATTATTTTTAGAAGAAATCTATAGAATCCTTGGACAAACTTACGGTGGAATCGGATTTGGAGTTTTAAGGACAAGGTATTTGGAGTACATAGCCCAAAATTTCTAGAGCACCGTTTTTTAGAACCGTTGAACGGATTTGGATTAAAATGCATCACGCTAATGGTTCAGTGGTTGTCAACAGCGTGATGCATTTTAATCCAAATCCGTTCAACGGTTCTAAAAAACGGTGCTCTAGAAATTTTGAGCAATGTACTCCAAATACCTTGTCCTTAAAGGAATCTCTAAAAGTTTCATTGAAAGAATCCTCTTAGGAATTTCTGAAAGAGTCGGTGTAGGAACCGTTGACTTTCTTAAAGGATCGCTGAAGGCATTTCTGAATGAATTAGTGGATGATTTCCTGAAAGAATTCTCGTACGGATTCCTGAAAAAAATATTATGAAATCTGATTTTCAACAAAATCTGTACAAGTTCCGAAAGGAATTCCTGGATAATTTTCTACAGGAATCTATGGAGCAATATCGGAAGGAATCCAGGGAAATAAAAAGTTCCCAAATAAGTTTCTGGGGTAATTATTAGAAAACTTCGAAGAAAATCCTGATGGATATTTAGATTTTTCAAAAAGAATCAATAAAACAATTCGTGAAGGATTTCTCAGGGAAATCTTCACTGTCAATCCTGGCTTTTTTTTAATTCTCTGGAAGATTTTCTGAAGTAATTACCGGAGATTTTTGGTAGAATTGCTGAAGATTTTCGTCTATATGTTTTTTTTATCAATTCGGTGTACAAAATCGTGCCACGGTCACGCATTTGCTCAATTTGCAGACTCACCATATGTTTAATGATTCAAGGGCGGTGTTTGATTCAGTAAAATGGAACGAACTATGACAGAATATGATACAATATCGTTTTCCGGCGAAACTGGTTAGCTGATTCAAGCAACAATGCTTGATAGATCATAACCAAGTGTACGGATCACTTCTGAGGTTTGGACGTCCATCGTTACCTCAGACAATTTGATGGAAATGTATTGTTCACATATGTATTGTGAAGTAGCTATCATAAGATCTGCCATGTAAAGTGTATTTCACACCACTCCCTCCTCCTACATTGCTCGTCCGGAAAATGGAGCAACGGCAATTGAAGATGATCCCACCACGTACGTACAAACGACGAAATATAGCTGACGACTACATACACATAGCTACGTGCACCATCTATGCACACCGAGAAGCAAGGGATTGTCGAATCATATCCGTGAGAGCTACCGCAGCCATCGTCTGGCATTATTCGCGATGTAAGTGATGTTAGTGGAACCGTGCACGTGCACGTGAAATTGTAAATGGATTAGTTACTGAATGCATGGTGAAAATCTAGTACAATTTCGTCGATGTCTGACGCAATCCGATAGAAGGGTAGATACCTACCGATGCGATGTCTTTAGGGCCAGCTTTTGGTCGGTGAGTAAGTCGAACTGAAGTGAAAATCTGATTTTGAACTTTTGGTGCCGGGCTTTTGGGTGATGAAAAGTAATCCAGGTTTAATTGCTGATACATGCATGCATAGCATACATTTATTTGTTTTACATCCAGAGGTGTGCAAGTACATTGACAGATATGGGCTTTCTGCCACAGGGCTTTGGGACAGAAGGTCGAAGGACAAATGGTCGAAGGACAAAAGGTCGAAGGACAAAAGGTCGAATGGACAAAAGGTCGAATGGACAAAAGGTCGAATGGACAAAAAGTCGAATGGACAAAAGGTCGAATGGACAAAAGGTCGAAGGGACAAAAGGTCGAATGGGACAAAAGGTCGAATTTTAGTAGACCAATTTACCAGCTGGTATTTCTCGCTTATAAGACAAACATTTTTGAGAAGTCTTTGTTGCCGCCCATTGAAAGAAACATTGTAGTGCTGTTATAGAAATCATATGCATTTCAGTCACTAACATTTCCATAGGAAATTTTTCCTTCTTTTGTTTGTAGGCTGTTCTTTCAAGTTCTGTTAATGTAGTATTTATTTAATGCCAATTTAGTTTAGTTTTTTGTTCAGGATTTTTTCCTTCTAAAATTTATAGGCTGTTCTTTTAACTTTTGTTAGTGAAATAATTATTGACTCCTTAGGGACTTATTTTTCAATCAGAAATTTTGCTTCTTCTTTTCAATATCTGTTCTTTCTAACTGTACTGCAGAAACATTCATAAACTACTTGTGCTTAGTGATCATCTCCTCTTGGATTGATAGGTAGATCCTAATAATTATACTGTATAAGTAAACAATTTCATTTTGTTTGCTCATACAGGCGTTACGCCAAAAATTGAGAATTTTCGATCCCGCTCTCCCTGTCCTAAACTAACTATATTGCTTGTTACACTTTTGCAAACCACCCTCCCCCTATAATCGTGACGTACTTCTTGGATCACCCCTATAATACCCAGAGATTTGTCCTTCTCTAATTTATAGACTGCTTGACTTTATTTAATCGCATTAATGATTGGAATTTTAAATGAGAATATTCCGATCTATGATTCATTCTTCTTCAACCCATAGGCTGTTCTTTCAAGGAATCAGAGATGGCATGCTCCTCAGTTTTCACACACAAACCGGGTGGTTTGACCCTCAAAATGAGTGGTCAAACAAATGTTACCACAAACATGTTTTTTTGACGTAGGACTACGTCTCTCTTTTCTATACCGGGTGTCATTCTAAATTTTCAGAAATCGGCCGCGTTACGTTTAAAGTGGAGATTTTGAACTTTAATAACTCAGCCATTTCTTGTTGAATTTTCAAAATTTTGGCACCAATCGATTGCAAATCTTTACACCAATTATGTCCAATAATAACTTTAGCTGTTTTTCAATAACAAACTATTGAAAAATTGGGAAAAGTGAACCCATGTTTATTCCAGCCAATCACGATCGAGCACATTTTGCAGGCTCCCGTCGAATATAAAAGCTACTGCTTCTTCGCATCTTCCCTCATTTGTCTTTGTCGTCTCGAGGTGAACGCATCGAACGAGAGCTGCCCATTTTCTTCGTTTGCGTTTTCGCGCATTCTTCTTTGACGGCCGTGTCGACTCGGTGGCGGTGGTTTTCGGCAACGGTGCTGTTGCACATTCACCTTCTAACCGTCCAACGCGGCAGACCAAGGAAGTGTTTCAACATCCGATTGATCGACGGTGGTGGCAGAGGCAGCAGCAAAATCCGGAATCGCACCCACGACAGCAAGCGGCGGGCCAATTTTCGACGGCGTCCAGCAAACAGCACGGAGAAATCCAACACGCATTGCGTGGCATGATGAATCCATGTCAATTTCTATCTAAAATCGACCAATATTCAAACGGTTCTTTTCGGGACCATCGAAAATTATTACTCAAGAGTTGTGAATCAGATAATTATTTCGAACGAGAAAAGTGTGCAACCGAAAAGTGAAAGATTGAATGCTTGGTGGCCCTGCAACAATGCTGATGCCGGCCACTAATGGTTTCATGCGGAATTTAGCAACGCTTCATCCTATCCGGACCATTTTTCGGGAATCATTATTTAATTATAGCATTTTTAGAGTTAAAATGATCTAAATCTTCCAATATTTTGGTTACTTTATTCGGTCAATGAAACTTTTCTCATTTCTTGGTTGATTAACCGTTTCAAGCATCTGGTGCATGCGGGGCGGGTCATGCAAACGAAATAAATTGGAAGCCAGCCAAATGGGAGGAGCTTCATCTGCTAATCTAGGGGTATAAAAGCTGTGCCCTTTGTTTTCTTTCGTCATTTTCGTTGCATCAGTCAAGGAAGTTGGTGTCACCTCCAATCCGGCAGAAGCACACACCAACCCAGTGACGACTTTCTCCTCGGCCAGGAATCTCATCCACGGCAGCAAGCTGCCGGTTAATTTTGGAGGGCATCCAGAATTCAACGCGAAGAAAACCAACACGCATTGCGTGGCATGGTGAGCTCATCAAAATCGTACATTATACAAAGGGTCCTTTTCAGGACCACAGAAAATCTTTCTTACAGAGTTATGATTGAACCTCCATTGATCGAGAAAAGCTTAGTGCAATCAAAAGTGAAAGACAGCTCCGCTTTTCAGCAAAAGTGATGATCGTTGCGTTGCGTTGCGTTGCGTTGCGTGGTAACAGAGTAATTCGTAGATTGCATACTGAAAGTTGTCATGTTAAAACTTTAATACTCCTATTCTAATTGCTTATGGAATGCTATTTGGGAAGGAACAGCTATCCAACCAGAGGTTGAAGTAAAAAAGACATGAGAACTTCCATTGCCGGCCACGCCCATCTTCTCCGTTACGAGGATAGGAAAGGATGTGATGATATGACACCTACTTTACAAGAGGTCAGCGACTCACCGAAACTCCCATAGGTGTCAAGGAGTTGGATATTTGGAATGGATTTGGGAATCACTATAAGCGAGTGATGCGACAAGATTCAGATTGTGTAAGTGTATTTGAGTAAATCATGTAGATGTGTTTAAGTGAGTGAAGGTGATTTAGTATATTCAAACACCAACGTTGGGAGTGACATAGCTAAGAAATTTTGTCACTCCATGGGCCTTTTTGATTCCGGGATGGGGCACAGGCATTTACACTGTGTCCTGGCTAACAAGCCTAGGCTTAACCGCCATTGATCGGTCTCTGAAACGATAAGAAACACGTGATGTGGATGGGAAAGGATAGTAAAGAAGGGATAACTATTCATCGAGGTGCCAGCGACTCACCGACGCCCTCGAAAATAGAAAGGAAATGGGATTTTGGTACAGGAATGATCAGGAATTCAGTATGATTAAGTTATGCGTTAATTTGTAGCTTAATATGTTAAAAACGGTCGCTTTAATTGATTGATAGTTATGTAAAAGACCTCCCCAGAAAGTATGGACGCAGTAAGAAAATACTGGTATTTCAAAATTATTGGTGACTAGTTATTTTTGAAGGCTACATCCTGTTCGTCAGTCTAACTTCTCTGCATTTGAATAGGGGTTTATGCGATCCCGACAGTTTGTTTCAAAATACATGAACTTACAGGGGAACATCGTCGAAAAAATGTGAACAAACGATGTACAGTGCTTGAGAGGTCACTTAGGAAATGAGCAAAATATGGATGGAATAAGTGAGAAAACCATGCAAGTAGCTAGCAGCAATCACGTTGGAGATAACACGTTTGATCATAAGCAAAAATGGATAAAAAAAATAAAGGTCCTGCTGACTCTCGTTTGGATAAACATATAATGATGGCAACTGATCACAAGAAAAAACCTTATAACTTAAAAAGAGCGGGATATGATCAAAAAAATTAAATTTCTAAATTCTTAGGGTCTGTTTCAATTGAAAAACCAAAACCAATCTTCACTTAAACTTGACAGTTCGATAATTATTTCATTATAAGAACTGTCAAGTTTAAGAGTCGAACTGTTAAATTCAAGTAAAAATTAATTTCAATTCGCCAATTGGAACAGACCCGTACAGATATGAACACAAAACTAAACAAATAATTAGAACCCTCTCACCGGATTTATGCTGCATGCTCCGCCAATAAATCTGCTCCGCTCACATCACTCGCGTATTTCACTCAAAAAGTCCATCCAGCCAGAACACTCCACACTATTCACTGGAAACTCTTTTCCGAAAAAAAATATGACAGGCGTAAGAAAATACGGAGGTGAAAATTGTTGCGTCCGTATTCGGCCGCCGCACACTACGATCTCCTTTTCAGCAAAAGTGATGATCGACACATTAATTTGATCCAGCGCACCAAGCAGTGGGTCAGACTTCGGTTGCCTAGCATTTAGCGTGGCGAAAACCTAAGTGCATTGCGTGGCATGATGAATTCATGTCATTTTCTGTCTAATATTGTCCATTTTTCAAACAGTCCTTTTCAGGAGCATCGAAAATTATTCCTCAAGAGTTGTAAATCGAAAAATTATTTCATTCCATCGATCCGGAAAAGTGTGGTGCAACCGAAAAGTGAAAGAATGAATGCTTGGTGGCTCAGCAACAATGAGGATGCCGGCCACTTATTATATTGTTAAATTCTAAATATATTCAAATTAAAACGCTCTAAATCATCTAATATTTTGGTTAATTCATTCGTTAAATGAAAAATTTTACGTAAGAGAAAATTTCTCGTTTGATTAACCGTTTCAAGCTCATTCCCAATTGTGCATTTGGACGAGTCGGACGTGTGCTCCGTATCTCACCACGCGATAGACCTCGTATAAGTGGAGTTTTTTCCCCCGCAAGTGCGGAAGGTTTTTTATATCGTACGTTTTCCTGCTTGTGCGAAGTGTAGTGTCGCAAGGTGGTATCCAGCGCAACCCGGGAAGCGAGGTGCTTGCATCATCGTACATCAAAGAAGAAGCATCGCATCCAAGAAAGTCATCTTTATCGCCATCATCAGCCCCTCCGTCATCGAAGAGGACGGCGGCGACGGATGCGAAGGCAGACGCGACGGACAGCTTTACCATCGACCTGCCTGTGATAAATATCTACCTGCTTCGGTCAGATAAGTATCACTCTTTCGATACACTCTTTTGTCCGCCCAATTTGTTTTGATCGCTTTTGTCTATTGTATCCCCAGTCCACATTCGACCACGTGTTTTTTTTTTTTTGACATCCATAACAGTGGTTCCCAAACTACTGTATACGGGTAAGGGTGTACAAACTGTAAATAACGGACCATTTTTTTTTTTGTTTTTTTTTATTAGCTATTTTTTCTTTTTTTTTTTCAATACCGTTTTTTTGCATCCTACAGGGTGCGCTAAAATAAACATAAGAATTGAATTCGTATATTATTACTACAAGTTTTTTTTTTTTTTTGCTTTATTTTTTTTTTCTATATATTATTAACATTGTTTGGTTTACAAACCAAACAGTTGTCGCCCTAAGGAAGAAAGTGCACTGTAAATACTTTAAGGTTTTTCTCTTCCTCTTTTGCACTTTTGAGTTATTTTCCATAAATTTGTTTCCACATGGACGATTCGATTGGAGGCGAAACGCCTCCTAATGATATCATTGCTCGTACGCGGTTTTATCAGCCATCTTCGCCTGGACCTTGGGTTGTCTATTTCCGGCGCAAATGCAAACCATTGAATATGCTTTCGATTTCTCGAGAGCTGACGCGTAAGTATCCTGGGACCGTTATTCACCAAGTGAAAGCATCCAAGCTGCGTGTTACCGCACCTAGCTACAAAGCAGCAAATGAAATTGCTCAACACGAAGCGTTTACTGTTGAATACGCCGTCTATGTGCCAGCACGAGAAGTGGAGGTGGAGGGGAAGATCCTCGACGAAATGCTGACATGTGAGGACATCAAGACCGGCTTTGGTCGATTCAAAAATAGGTCAATTCCTGATGTGGCTATCCTAGACTGTAAACGCTTATCTAAGGTTTCCATGGAAGGAAATAAAAAGGTGTACTCGCCTTCAGCGTTTTTTCGAGTGACTTTTCCAGGTTCCGTCCTCCCGGAATTTGTTGTAATTGATGGTGGTTTTTACCCAGTGCATCTTTTTAGGCCGAAGGTTTTTAATTGTACCAAATGCAAGCAGTTTGGTCACAGTGATAGCTTTTGCGACAACAAGCCCCGTTGTGGCAAATGCAACCAAGCTCATTTGGAGGACTCTTGCACACAGGAAGCGGAAAAATGTAGCTACTGTGGCGGAGATCCACACGACTTGCAAGTTTGCCCGGCTTACAAAAGACGCATTCGAAATGAGAGTCGCTCTATCATAAAGCGCTCCAAACAGACATATGCGGAGATGGTGAAATCTTTTAAAACACCTGATTCCGTGTCTGAATCAGCTGTCCCAGTTGAAAATCCCTATCAGGAGTTGTCTTCCGATGATCAGGACGATGGCGAAACTGATGAGGGTAGATCTCTTTCGGAGGTACACGCACCTGGAAAAAGGAAGTCATCATCTTCCCCGGGATTGCGCCGAAAGGTCTTTTTAAAGTCTTCCCTCAAAAGTTTGCCTAATGTTAAAGGAGACGGGGTAAACTTAAAAACTCCGAAGAATCAGGTTCCTTCAGCTTCAGATCCATGTTGTAGCAAGAACCTGTCACCCCCGTCTCCGCCTGTTAAATACACTTCAAAGAGAAATAATCGACAAGGTAGCAAGAAAAAAGCTACCAAAGTTCCTCGCAGTTCAAACAAGCCTCCTAGACCCAAGCGAGGACTGTTTACTTTTAGGGTTCTCGTGGATCGCTTATATGAAGCCCTCAGCCTTCCAGAAACATTTAGAGGCATTATTGATATGTTTATACCTACAGTAGAAGAATATCTTCGGAATCTGACACAATCATGGCCCCTCCTTGCAGCGATCATATCTTTCGATGGATAATTCATCAAGTGAGGTACAAGATATGATCACTGTGCTACAGTGGAACTGTCATAGTCTTAAACCTAAATTAGACCTGTTTAAGTTTTTGATTCACAACTCTGATTATGATATATTTGCCCTTTGTGAAACATGGCTTTCTTCTGAAGATGAACTCAACTTCCACGATTTTAACATTATACGCCAGGATAGAGATGACCATTATGGGGGAGTTCTTTTGGGGATCAAAAAGACTTACTCATTTTATAGAATTCCAATCGCGACTCATCCTGGCGTAGAAATCGTCGCTTGCCAAATAAACGTAAAGGGTAAAGATCTTTGCGTAGCTTCCGTTTACATTCCTCCAAGAATTTCAATTAACCGCCGTCATCTTTGGAATGCGGTTTCTGCACTATCACATCCAGTTTTAATTCTGGGTGATATGAACGCGCATGGTACAGGGTGGGGCGAACCATATGACGATAATAGAGCGGCCGTTTTCTATGATTTGTGCGACGATTTCAATTTGAACATTTTAAATACAGGTGAAGTGACACGTATTGCATCTGACGGCAAAGAAAGTCGTCTCGACCTATCACTGGGGTCAAGTTCACTATCATTCGATTGCTTGTGGAAGGTAATCGAGGATCCTCATGGTAGTGATCACTTACCCATTATAACCACCATAAAGCATAATAGTGAAAGGTCAGACCATCCAATTCAGGTTCCTTTTGACCTCACAAGGAATATCGATTGGCAAAAGTATGCGGAAGCGGTATCTTTTGGCATCGAATCATTCAATCCCCTCCCACCTTTGGATGAGTATCGATTCCTGTCTGAACTGATATATAAGAGTGCATTAGAATCACAAAAACGACGTGTTCCAAGTGCAACCTTCAAAAGAAGACCAGCCACACTAGGCTGGGATGATGATTGCACCCAGTTGTATCTTAAAAAATCTGATGCTTTCAAAACTTTTCGTAGGCACGGTACCTCAGATCTTTATCAAGAGTACGCAAAGCTCGAAAGACAGTTGAGAAACCTGCTGAAAGCGAAGAAGCGTAGTTATTGGCGACACTTCATTGAGGGTCTCTCAAGAGAAACTTCAATGACAACGCTTTGGAGAGTGGCTCGCAACATGCGAAACCGCTCTTCTTCTAATGAGAGTGACGAATACTCCAACCGTTGGATATTCAGCTTCGCGAAAAAGGTCTGCCCAGACTCAGTCCCAGCACAACCGATTTCTTGGGAAACATCCCCAAGAGACGGTTCTCTGGACAGACCCTTCACTATGCTGGAACTTTCTATGGCTCTTCTTTCATCAAACAATTCCGCTCCGGGACGCGATATGATCAAGTTCAATCTTCTAAAGAATCTCCCGGATATCGCGAAAAGACGATTACTGGACCTGTTCAACTCATTCATGGAGAACAACATCGTTCCGCATGAATGGAGACAGGTCAAAGTAATAGCTATTCAAAAGCCTGGTAAACCAGCGTCTGATCATAATTCATACCGCCCAATTGCTATGTTATCATGTTTAAGGAAATTGTTGGAAAAAATGATCCTATCACGACTCGATCATTGGGTCGAATCGAATAACTTGCTTTCAAATACACAGTTCGGGTTTCGCAAGGGCAAAGGAACAAACGATTGTCTAGCGTTGCTTTCAACAGATATTCAACTGGCCTTTGCGGAAAAGGAGCAACTGGCTTCAGTTTTCTTGGATATTAAGGGCGCCTTTGATTCAGTTTCCATAGGAATATTGTCAGAAAAACTGCACAATAGTGGACTTCCAGGAATTTTAAATAATTTCTTGTATAATTTGTTGTCAGAAAAACATATGAGTTTCAATCTCGGACAACTGACAACTTCCAGAATTAGTTACATGGGCCTACCCCAAGGCTCATGTTTAAGTCCCTTGCTTTATAATTTTTACGTGAAAGACATTGATAGTTGCTTGGAAGGACAATGCACGCTAAGACAACTTGCAGATGATGCTGTGGTTTCTCTAAAAGGCCCACATGCAGAAATGTTGCAAAGACCATTGCAATATTCTCTAAATAATCTGTCAATCTGGGCAAGAGATTTGGGGATCGAGTTTGCTCCGCAAAAAACTCAATTGGTTGTGTTTTCTAGAAAGCGGAACCCAGCCCAACTGAAACTCAATCTTTTGGGAATAGAAATCGACCAGTCTTTGACTTCGAAATACCTTGGGGTCTGGTTTGATTCAAAAGGCACTTGGGGTACCCAAATCAAGTATTTGGTGCAAAAATGTCAACAAAGGATCAATTTTCTACGCACAATTACCGGAACATGGTGGGGTGCTCACCAGGAAGACCTCATAAAACTTTACAAAACGACTATTCTCTCTGTTATTGAGTATGGCTCTTTCTGCTTCCACTCAGCAGCAAACTGCCACCTAATAAAGTTGGAACGAATTCAATACCGTTGTTTGCGTATTGCTCTCGGCTGTATGCACTCAACGCATAATGCGAGCCTAGAGGTCCTGGCAGGGGTGAAACCTCTCCAGAACCGATTCTGGGAGCTCTCGCTAAGGTTACTTATCAAGTGTGGAGTGAGCAACACACTTGTCATTGAAAACATCGAAGAAATGCTCAGTCTGAACACTCAATCAAAATTCATGAGAATCTATCTGTTCTACATGTCATCTGACATAAGCCTACCAAGTTATAATCCTCCCCGTGTACACTTCACTAATGACAGTTCCTCTGTTAAATACGATCTGTCCATGAAACAAGCTATTCATGGAATACCAGATCAACTTCGATGTATATCTATTCCTCGCATTTTTAACGAAAAGTACCAAAATGTCAATTCCTGTAAGAGATTCTTCACTGATGGGTCTCGCATAAATGGATCCACTGGTTTCGGTGTTTTCAATGAAAATTTCACCGCCTTCCGCAAACTTCAGGAACCTTGTTCGGTTTATGTTGCTGAGCTGGCAGCAATCAACTTCGCTTTGGGGATGATTTCCAACATGCCCGTAGACCATTTCTTCATCTTCTCGGATAGCCTTAGTTCGATTGAGGCACTCCGGTCGATGAAACCTGTAAAACATTCATCTTACTTTCTTACAAAAATAAGGGAGCAGATGGGTGCACTCGTCGAAAGATCATACAAGATTACCTTTGTATGGGTCCCCTCACATTGCTCAATTTATGGCAATGAGAAGGCGGACTCTTTCGCAAAGGTGGGCGCACAGGAAGGTGAGATCTATGATAGAAGAATTTCACATGATGAATTTTTCCATTTTGTTCGCCAGAGTTCTCTTCAAAGTTGGCAAAATGATTGGCGAGATGGCCAGCTGGGACGGTGGTTACATTCCATTATTCCTAATGTTTCTTTGCGAGTGTGGTGGTATGGTCTGGATGTAAGTCGCAATTTCATTCGCGTGATGTCAAGACTTATGTCCAACCATTACTCGCTAGACGCGCATTTACACAGGATTAACCTCGCGTTGAGCAATGTTTGTACTAAGTGCGGTTCCGGTTATGATGACATCGACCACGTAGTTTGGCAATGCCCGGATAATGACGCCTCCAGAGCGCTACTTTTGGATACCCTTGAGGCCCGAGGTAGACAACCCTTTGTTCTTGTGAGAGATGTGTTGGGGACCCGCGATGTCACATACATGGGATGTATTTTCGACTTTCTTCGCTCTGCTGGTATAAAAGTTTAATTTGCTTGTGTTTTCTTCTCCAGTTTTTTTTTTCTCTGTTTTGTCCTCTTTGTGTTACCAAGCTGCTCCTGGCCATTCGGAAAACCAAGTCCCACAACAAGTTGGTACCAACACCACAAGGCACCGAATACGCTAGCAAGATGCGATTCACCCCCGGATGAGCAGCAGTGAAACCTTTGGCCCAATCCTTACCCTGTCCATCCCTCAAAATGTGACCTTCTAACCTCGAGCTGCCACGAGTACCCTGGCTTCCACCCATTACTAACAGATATCATTAAAAAGTTATTACTCTGTATAATGTATACTATTAAGTACAAAGAAAGATCCTCGGCTCCGTAAAGCGTTATACGCGATTGAGCCCCAAATAAATGAACTAGATAAAAAAAAAAAAACCGTTTCAAGCGTCTGGTGCATGCGGGGCGGGGCATGCAAACGAAATAAACTGGAAAGTCAGTCAAATGGGAGGAGCTTGAACCGCTTATCTAGGGGTATAAAAACTGTTCCCTCAATTTTCTTTCGTCATTTTCCTTGAATCAGTCAAGGAGGGTGGACGTCACCTCCACAGCTGGGCAGTGGCACACGGATATTGTGCTGATAGCACCAGGAATCTCATCGACGGCAGCAAGCAGCGGGCCAGTTTTTGGTGGAATCCTACATTTAGCGCGAATAAAACTAACATGTATTTGTGGCATGGTGGATTCATTCAATTCGCATTTGTTGAATGGATTCATGCCATTTCCTTCCTAAAATCGCCAATAAATGAAACGGTCCTTTTAAGGGCCACCGATAACACTAGTTTACAGCATTTTTGAACTCGGTAAGCTGATGATCATTTTTGGTGTAGAATCATGCCCTGAGTTCGAAAACGCGAAGGAAAAAAATTACAGTAGAGCGGAAATTTTTTCGACTTTCCATACAAGGTTGATGATTTGAAATCGATTTTTGTTCTATTTTTAAGCAAAGTCGCTCACTTCAAACATCTCATTCTCCGTAATCAATGCTCCGATTGAGCTAAAATTTTTACTGTAACCCGCCTACATATGATATGTCAAATAAACGTCGAGAAAGAATTTTTCAGTTGGTTTTAGCTTATTGAAAAAAATACATTTCTTCAAAAATTTTTGGGAATTTTGCTAGAATTTAAGAAGATCGTCCCCAAAATTCGCCAATATCTTGAATTTCATCAATCTGACGCAAATCCTGTATTCAGATGATCGAATGGTATTGTATTCAGCTTTTAATTCATGGAAAAAGATTTAAAATTGGTTGAACAAAACGCAATATATTTGAACTTTAGTAAATTACATATTTTGAAAAGTTACAAAACTCGATATTGAGCTAAAACTCAAACATTGTTCTACTTTAAATTTTTTGAAGGTCGGTTTCGGAATCAGCACTAAATCGTGCTTCAAAAATTTTGGTCGTTCACAGAAGTTCACGACTTTCGTTTTATTTTGTAAACTTGTGTAATTATATTATTATAGAGTTGTAAATCAGATAATTAATTCCATCAATCGCGAAAAGTGTGGTGTAATCGAGATGTGAAAAATTGAATGCTTGGTTGCTCAGAAACAATGATGAAGCCGGCCACTTATGGTTCCACACTGAATTGAGCAACGCATTATCGTATCAGGACCATGTTTCGTAAAACACTGTTTATTTCTAACATTTTTCGAATTGAAATAATCTGGATCTTCCAATGTTTCGGTTACTTTATTCGTTCTATGAAAATTTTCTCATTTCTCGGTTGATTGATTGATCCAGTGTCCGTTGCATACGGGGCGGGTCATGCAAACGAAATAAACTGGAAAGCCAGCCGTATGGGAGCAGCTGTATCTGCTAATCTAAAGTTATAAAAGCTGTTCCCTCTGATGTCTTTCGTCATTTTCATTGGATCAGTCTAGGAGGGTGGAGGTGGTCACCTCCACCGCTGAGCAGCAGCACATCAACTGCGTCGATTCTCGGCTGATAGCATCAGGAATTTCATCCTCAGACCACGGCAACAAGCGGCAGGCCAGTTTCCGACGGCGCCTAGCATTGAGCACGGATAAAACCAACACGCATTGCGTGACATTGAAAATTCATCAAAACCATCCATTATTCAAATGATCCTTTTCAGGACCACCAAAATCATTCCATTAATCAAGGATTAATTGGATTATATTCCTCCTCAATCGATAAAAGTTTAGTGCAATCAAAAAGTGAAAGATTGAGAGCTAGGATATTGAGAGCTACATTGCTCAGCAAAAGTAAAGCAAGATATTATTATTCTCATCCACGGCAGCAAGTGGCGGGCCAATTTTTGATGGCAGAGCAGAGAAAACAACACACATAGCGTGGCATGATGAATTTATGTATAATTTTCTTTCTAAAATCGTCCATTACCTAAACTATCTTTTTCAGAACCACCGAAAATGATTTCTCAAGAGTTGTGAATCGGATAATTTTAATCCATCGATCTGGAAGCATTTATTTACGATGGTCGGACAACAATGTCCCGAAAAATCTGCTGATTTAAGACTTCAAATGAAGGGCCTATTTTGATATATAAAAGTCGGAACCTCATTCCAGCCTTTGTCCTACGTCAACATTGCGGTTATGTCTCAGACATTACCCACCCCTAGTTTTTTTCAGTTTCTGCGTGCACATTTTGTGCGCGCAGAAAATGTGCACACAAAGATTCGTGTTGAGAGCGCACTCAGTCGTGCTTCCAGTGCAATACTGTGTGTACCACAAGAGTATAAAAGTACTTGCTTGTCTAAGACATCACATAAATCACAGACAAATAGATGTGACACTAACGAAATTTCAATCTCATATATCTCATGATCCTGATTACTTAGAAAGTTGGTGTCTTCGGCAAAGTTGTTTGACTGGTCAAGGACTAACCGATAATAAGATTTAAGACTCAAAATTCCACCGCTAGGCGGTGCTAGTGAGCTAAAAAATTTTGTTTTTCATAAATATCAGGAAAATTTGCCAAAAAATGCAACTAGCGCCGCGTAGCTGTTGAAACTTGAACCAAACGGTAATTATTCTGAAAGCCCTTGATCTACCAAACCATATTGCCGAAGACACCATCTTTCTACAAAATGAGTATCCTGAGATATGCGAAATTTAAAATTTGTTTGCTCTCTAGCGCTGCCTAGTGGTAGAATTTTAAATCTTAAGTCTTATTATCGGTTAGCCCTTGACCAGCCAAACAACTTTGCTGAAGACACCAACTCTCTAAGTAATCAGGATCATGAGATATATGAGATTGAAATTTCGCTAGTGTCACATCTACTTGTCTGTGATTTATGTGATATCTTAGACAAGCAGATGCAACATTGACAAAATTTCCATCCCATATATCTCAGGAACCTGATTACTTAGAGAGTTGGTTTCTTCGGCAAAGTTGTTCAGCTGGTCAAGGGCTTTCAGAATATGGGCCGTGTGATTTGTGATTTCACCGCTAGGCGGCGCTAAATAGCGTACAAATTTTACATTTCACATATCTCAGCATTCTGATTCTTTAGAAAGATGGTGTCTTCGGCAAAATTGTTTGGTAGATCAAGGGCTTTCAGGATAATTATCGTTTGGTTCGAGTTTCTGCAGCTAGGTGGCGCTAGTTGCATTTTTTTGCAAATTTTCCTGATATTTATGGAAAACATAATTTGTTAGCTCACTAGCACCACCTGTTGGTGGAATTTGGAACCAAAATATTCATCAACTGTAAGTCCTTGACCAGCTTAAGACGTCTGCTTGTCTCTAATATCACAGGATTTGATACCCCTTAGCGGGTTTTGAACTTACTGGCATGCTTTCGGTTCACCAAATGCTCACACAACACTGACCCCTTTAAACACACTGCCTGTGCACTGAGTTCTGTTTTTTCTGCGTGCGCGCAGAAATTGTGCACTGGGATTATGATCTGCGGGCTCTCATTGCTCTCACGCAGCACTCTAATCACCCGCACAAAATTTCTGCGTGAGAGAAATGATGTACATTTTATTGTGCGTTTTTTCTCTTTCTTTTTTGTAAGGTAAATGAAACTGAGAAGTTCAGTGAAAGATGAGCGTAAATGGGCACAATTTCTGCGTGACATGCCATGCAAGGAATATTATTTTCCATATTTAACCTTAACTTAACATTACTTTTCATCATTTATGAGCATCTATTTCGAATTGCAATGCGGTAAAAATTGCTGCATATAAGCTATTGCAAGTTTTAGAAGACACTTTCCTATTTTCCAATAATGATTGTTTTGAAGTTGTTGAATAATTTTTCTATCACTCGTTCTATTTTTTAATCGTCGTTTTTCTGTTGAATTCTGATCACTTTTTCATGTCTTCCAATTTGTCTTTAGTCTATTTAACCTCTTTACCCTTTTAGACCTTTTGTCCATTCGACCTTTTGTCCCATTCGACCTTTTGTCCATTCGACCTTTTGTCCATTCGACCTTTTGTCCATTCGACCTTTTGTCCATTCGACCTTTTGTCCATTCGACATTTTGTCCATTCGACCTTTTGTCCATTCGACCTTTTGTTCATTCGACCTTTTGTCCATTCGACCTTTTGTCCATTCGACCTTTTGTCCATTCGACCTTTTGTCCATTCGACCTTTTGTCCATTCGACCTTTTGTCCATTCGACCTTTTGTCCATTCGACCTTTTGTCCATTCGACCTTTTGTCCATTCGACCTTTTGTCCATTCGACCTTTTGTCCATTCGACCTTTTGTCCATTCGACCTTTTGTCCATTCGACCTTTTGTCCATTCGACCTTTTGTCCATTCGACCTTTTGTCCATTCGACCTTTTGTCCATTCGACCTTTTGTCCATTCGACCTTTTGTCCATTCGACCTTTTGTCCATTCGACCTTTTGTCCTTAGACCTTTTGTCCTTCGACCTTATTATGTCTTTCGACCTTTTGTCATAGATTCTGCCACAGAGCTGGCAACGTGCGCAGCAACTTGACTTCATCATTGGCTTTGCGTCTTCGAGGCCGAACATCAGGCCCTTGTTGAGACTTCATAACCCAAGTAACAAAATTAATTTTATAATGCTTTTGAAGTATTCTTAAACACCTGTTCTTTAAAACCATGCATAAACCAAATTGCTCTGCAAAACGACATCAACTCAACCATAAACCCGCCATAAGACCAAAGGGGCCCATCCTAAGATGCTCTTGAAGAGTTGTTTTTAAATTGCTCTTAAAACTTGTTGTTCTGCCCAAGTTGTCCTCAAGGCGAACTGCTCTCTCCTTGTAGAATTCTTCAAGTGCACGATAAAACGATAATGAATTTGTCAGTGAGGGGTGGGTTCGTCATTAAAACAGAAATGTTCAAGTACTCGGAAGTGCTGGAAAAACTTGTAATTAGAAGGCACGAAATGTTACTAATTGGCCGTGCGGTCGTAGAAGTCATGTTCGTCGCTGCGCCCTTATCGGTACACGTCTCGAGCTTGAGCTTGATTGACCGCCCGTAGATGCTACTCCAGTATCGCCAGACCAGCTACACCCACACAAGGAACCAATGAGATATCTGCCGGGAACTAGCAGGCATCTTCAGTGTGTGAGCGTTGGTGATCTTCTATTTGTAGGCGACAATGGCGCCTGCCACGTCAGATTGCCGGTCACTGTGGGGAAGGGGAAGGAAGTGATGATTGCAATCGTTTGTATCCACATCTGACCGAATATACCTCTGCGTGAGCACACATTCATGCGGATGACGGAGTGTTGGTGGGACTTGGTTGGCAGAAGGTTCACACATTGGTGAGTGGATACCAGGGTAAGGTGATAGAATACTGTGTTTTTATTATGCGTTGCGCGAAAATTTGTACGCGCAAGCGCCCATACATCTCCGCCTGTAAGAAAAATCATTTTGGTGTTTTCGGCGCAGTATTCCTTGGCCAATTCGCGCACTTATTGTAGAAGACACCATAACGATTAGACATACCAGCGGAGGACTATTAACGATTTTGCACCATTTTCGCTCTCTATTTTCTTGCAACGGGTAATATTATTTTGAAGATGTGCGGCACAGTTCGCTTGATTGCATAACTTGTAGGCGTTTTCTAATAGGATTGAGACACTGTGCTGTGAAAGTTTGGAAGGAAGGGGAAACGGGCTTTCTCAACCCGTTTCTGTTCTAGCGATGGCTATGAACATGCCCACGTAACAATCACCATGCCTTGAAGGTTTATTCATGTTTTATCCTGGTTTTATACGAGCATGTCAAAAAGCTAGTTGTTCTAAACTAGTTTTATGTGGTAGTTATTTACTTTGAACCTTTTGCGTTCCATAAAACTATCATATAACTTCTGCTATAAACATCTTCAGTTAAAGACTTGCAAGTAGACATGAATTGGTTTTATCACTTATTATATACCATTTCAATAAAACTTGCATTTGCGGTTGTTGTCGGAGAGATTTTTTTTTGTAAACAAATACACAAAACTGTGAGGCAATGCATAAAACCAACAAAAGATTTCGTGGCCGTAACATAAACCAAAAAAATGCTGTGATAAAACCGCTAGTTCTATCATGAGCTCAGTTATGACTACCTCAGGAAGGTTAGCCCTATTGGAGGAATCATCAGGAACACAGAGTTTTATCAGAAAAATATGTCGCCTAGCCGGGATAATTTATGTAAATACAGAAAAATGATTACTCAATTTTATGATTTCACGTACAGCTTAAGTTAAAATTAAACCATACAACACGTTTTCGTCATTTTATTTTGTCAGAAAAATTACATAATGTCTTCTAAACTCCGCTGTGTTGAAAAAACCTTTTTTTCACCCAACTCCACCGAGTAAATTAAATGCATTTAACTTCCAAATTATGCATAGTTTGTGTGGCGCACTTAGTTTTTGTCATTATCACAATCACATTCACCACAAATTTTCCGTGACATGTCTCCTGACACGTATTAAATAGGAAAACAAATCTGAATTCCATATCTGCATCTTTCCAATTGATGGCTGGATGAACAACCAAGCATAATTTATTCTAACGATCGAACATTGAGAGTGAATAATAATCAAAACAATTATTTGACAAGTCAGAAGATGATTTTATTTAAAAGATTTATAAAACTATGATACAACCCGAAATCCTAAGCCGGTTTGCATACGAAGTCCTGTAGACCCTAATAAGACTGGGCCAACTAGCCAGAACGTGGGCTTATTGAGGCATACAAGAACTCGAGAGCATTTTCAAGTCGGCATCAATGGTTTTATGTTTAGGATTTTTGCATCGCTAAAAAACTTTGATAAAATTAAAATTGTTACTTGGGTGTGAATATACATGAGTTGTATACAATGTATGTATAAAATGTTGTATACAATTTTGTATACAATGTTGTATACAATGTTGTATATAATGTTGTATACAATGTATGTGAAGAGCAGAGAGAGAGTATATAGAAAGATACAAAGTAGGAGGAAAGGGACGGGCCAGGGATTGAACCCAGGACCTTCTGCATATAAATTAGAAACGGTAGCCACTAGACTACCAAGCCCGTCTATGTCTCGCTGGAGGATACAGTCTGAGACAAAACCGGAACCGTAATTTGATGGGGGCGTACAAGTAGCATAAAGGAGGAAGCAGTCTCGATCGGGAAAACGGAATCTGAAAAATGAGACAGAGATTATGAAGAAGCAAGAAGAGAAGAAGGAGAATAAAAAATTTGTTAAAGAAGAAGGAATAAAGATTCAAGAAAGAAGAATGAAGAAAGAAGATGAGAAAGTCCGACGAGGAAGAAGCAGTTATCGATCCAGTGAAATGTGAAGTTACCTGGAAGCAAATAGGAAACAGTGATTAAAAATGAAGAAAGAAGCTATAAGGAAACCAAGAAATGATCAACCAACACAACGAGGGTGGCCGTGCGGGCGTAGATGACATGGCCGTCGCAATGCCCTTATCGGTACACGTCTCGCTGGTATACGCTTTTTATGACACGAGGATGGCTGTGCGCTTCTTCCTAATCGGTACACATCTCGCTGATCAAAAGCATACTGTCTAGACGAAATCAGAAGAGACAAGAATGAGAAGTCAACAACGGAAACCATCGAGGTAGTAAAAGCGGAAAAACAGGAAGGAGGAAAGAAGGAAAGGAGGAGAAGGAGAAAAGAAAGAAGATTTGAAACTCAAATAGAGAAGAAAGAAGGTAATAGTGACTAATATAAAGAAGGAAGCATGTGAACAAGTGCAAACAAAATGGACGAATATCAAAGGATAAGTAATTTTAGTTTTAAGTTTATCCAAAATCGAAGGCCGCCTCAGGCGGTAAACATTAAATAAATAAACAACAACAAATTGAGGGATGAAATTTCTGAAAAAAAAACCTGCTCTGGTGGGATTCGAACCCACGAATCCGTAATCGCAAGACCGGCGCTTTATTCAACTAAACCACAGAACAAGTAACGATTCTGCGAAATAAATAGAAAGCCAAACTGACTCTGAAGCAAAGCCAAGGTCGTGGATCTTGGAGCCGACATACGCAGTATAAAACGTACTGGTACAGGTAAAGTGTTACTCGAGATTAAGCGCGACAGAAAGCACAATGACGCCGCCTTCAAAAGTGTGGCTAAAGAGTTGTCGAGGGTTCTTACGGCGGAGGCGACTCTGAAGGTGAAGAACCTAGATGAGTTCACAGACTCGAGATGCAGGTGGCCACCGCAGCCGTTCGGCTCCGGAAGGGCCCGGTAGAGACACAGGTTCCCTTGGTACAACTACCTGTTGCGAACGCATATAAGTTCGCCAAAATAAGGAACCTCAAGGTAGGCTGGTCAATATGCAAACTGACCTTAAACGAGTTTCCGGAGGTTTGCTTCAGAGCAATGCGATGGCGAAGGCCATAAGACACAAGGCCGCTCGAGTCCACCTACGTGTTTAATTTGTACTGGGAAATCCTCGAACAGCAAGCAGCCAACGGGTGGTCCAGCCGCAGCGCACAAATCAAAGTGCAGGTAACGCATCTGAGCGTGAACCACCGTGACGCAACTCGGCAACTGCTTTGTCAGGGAGTTTCTGAGTGGGGGACGAATATCGCCAACATCGCGGACCCGTACCGGGTGCCCGCCGTCAACGACAATTGGGTCGCGGATGGGTTCAACAAAATGGCGGCGATATGAACGACGGGTGAATGAAATACGTCCAGGAGTTGGTGTCTACTAGCTTTGAGGGCTTCGTGGTCTCCAAAATAAACGGGGTCTTCGGTCTTCATCTGTAGCTGCTATGCGCCTCCGCGGTGGCCGATCGAGCAGTTCACGCAGATGCTGGACTGTATGACGACCGTGCTAATAGGGCGAAGGCCGGTGGTAATAGCGGGTGACTTTTATGCCTGTGCCGTGGAATGGAGAAGCCGCTTCACGAACCAGTGGGGTCAGATCCTGCTAGAGACACTGGCAATACTTGATGTCGACCTGGTTAATGTCGATACCAAGAGTACCTTTAGTCAGAACAGTGCGGAGTCGATAATTGACGTTACTTTTTGTAGTCCTTGCCTAACAATAAGATCGAACTGGAGAGCTATAGCTACACTCACAGTGATAATTGACGTTACTTTTTGTAGTCCTTGCCTAACAATAAGATCGAACTGGAGAGCTATAGCTACACTCACAGTGATCACCTGGCGGTTCGCTACAGTATCGACTACAACAACAGCTGGCAGCGGATAGAAGAAGTGGTGGCTAGGGCAAGACAAAGCCTTCTATGGTAACGACGAAGAATTTAGGGAGGCATTCCGCCGTGAGCGAAACCTTCTCGGTGTAAGCGATGGCTAGCTGGTACCGGTGCTCTCGCGTGCGTGCGATGCGACCATGCTTAGGCGAATCTACCCCAGAAATGGGAGGCCACTGGTTTACTGGTGGACCCAAGCGATTGCGGACAAGCGCCGCGCCTGCCTACGGACTAGGCGGCGGATGTAGCGAGTTCGATCTGAGGAAGAGCGAAACAAACGATGGGTGGTGTTCACCGCTGCAAAAGCCGCGAAGAAGACCGAGATAAGGGCAAGCAAGGAGGGAAGCTTTGAGGGTCACTGATGTGGAACTTGCGGGTAAGCAAAGTTCCTTAGCGTAGGTAAGGCTAAGGCTCTAGTTCTGGATGTAGTTCCGAACCTGGCCCTAAAAGTAGCTATTGCAGAAATCCCCGAGATGTTAAGATCTGCTTTGCAGAAATTCCTGGACGAGGGAGTTTTTACAGAAGTTTGAAATAGGCAGAGCCTGGTTCTATTGCCAAAGGTGGGGAAACCACCCGGAGACCCGTCGGCGTTATAGACCATTATGCTTGATCGACATGGCGAGGAAGTGCTTTCACATATCCTCAGAAAACCCGCAAGGTTCTATCCTGGGTCCGGTGTAATGGAATGTCATCTACGACGAGGTGTTGAGGTTAGAGTACCCAGTGAGGATTGTCAGATTTGCCGACGACATTACACTCGAAGTCTACGGTGAAACGATCGAGGAGGTGAAGTTAACTACCGACCAAAGCGCTCCGTCAAACACTTGGGCGTGATGATCGACGATAAGCTTACCTTCGGTAGCCACGTTGATTATGCCTGTAAAAGAGCCTCCACAGCTATTGCGGCACTGTCTTGGATGATGTCCAATAGCTCTGCGGTGTACGCCAGTAAGCGCAAGCTTCTGGCTAGTGTTGCTATGTCCATACTTAGGTATGGCGGCTCGGCGTGGGGCACCGCGCTAAGTACTCAATGCTACCAACGGAAGCTGGAAAGTACTTACAGGCTTATGTGCCAAAGGGTTGCGAACGCGTACCGTACCGTGTCACACGACGCTCTCTGCGTCATTACTGGTATGGTGCCTATCGGCATTCTTATCAGTGAGGACATGGAGTGCTTCGAAATGCGCGGCACAAGAGGCATACGCAGGACTGCCAGGATGGCCTCCATGGTCAAATAGCAGCGCGCGTGGGACAGTTCCACCAAAGGAAGGTGAACCCATAGGTTGATACCGAGGGTAGATAGTTGGATTAACAGGCGCCATGGGGAAGTAACATTCCACCTGACACAGGTCCTTACAAGTCATGGTTGCTTCCGACAGTATCTACACCGTTTCGGGCATGCGGATTCTACCGAATACCCTGTTTGTGCTGGTTCAGAGGAAACGGCGGAACACGTTTTGCGCGTGTGCCTGTGTTTTCGCACAATGCGTGACCACATGATTTCCACATGCGGGGAGGACATAACTCCGGACAATCTTGTCCAGAGGATGTGTAGAGATGAGTTTGGCTAGAATGCCGTTTCAACGGCAATCGCCCATATGGAGATACAGAAGAGGTGGCGCGTGGACTCGGAGAATGGATAGTTCAGATATGGTACAAGAAGTGGTCCAGGAGTTCGGACTCGTCTACGTAGGTCATACCGGTGCCCTGCGTTCGAAATCGATCACAGATTAAGTGGCCGCGGAGAGAACATCTTGGTAGCGGTGCTGTCGTGGCGTCGGTCAACTGGTTTGGATCCGAGTCCGCGGTTGAAAAGGGGTCCCCAGTTAGGGCCGGGACAGGTGGAGACCCAAGAGTGAGCAACCTTCTGATACAGCTGAAGGTAGGGACTGAAGGGTAGTGATACCCTTGCCTTCAGCAGGTCAGACCTGGTTGCACGTAGGCATCAGTTCTTGATGCATGCAAAGCGTTTGGGCGCGGGCATCGGGTTGGACCTGCCCACCTTCCGAGGACAATGGGAGTGATGAGGGTCACTCGGGAAACTGGCTAAGCGCCAGAATGTTACCATGATGGACTCTCCAAAACTAACTGTTCAGGCGCAGTTCATACGGATGCCCTGCGGTCGACCCTTCTATCGAACAAGTAATCGCGCGGATAACATTCTGGTAGCGTCGCTGTCGCACTGGGTTAGATCCTGCCCGTGGATGGAAAAGATTTCTCGGAAAGATTCAGACAGAATCTCTAGATTTTACTATCCACCAAAAAAGAACGCTATATCCCTTTCGTGACGGAGCGCAAAAAAGTGAAATCTCCATACAAATGGCTCAACTTTGGTTCTCCAGAACTCTTAGATTTCCCAACAAACCAACAACTAAAGCCTGTATCCGCAATAATCGGGACACAAAAGTACGGCAGTAACTCTGTGCTGAGTCAATAAAAATTGGCCAAAAATTAACTGAGAACTCTTTGATGTATGTTTATTATTTGTGCAAAATTTCATAAAAATTGATGCATTACTTTTAACTGTGGATGAGAAACAAACAGACGACGTTTTTAAGATTTTGTACAATCATCACCAATTTTTATTCGCATACTAGATGGTTATTTTCCGCTACAATTCAAAGTTCTGTGAGGATAATTATGAAACTTCGTGAGCAGTTATGATACTTATAGAGACACTTTCTTGCAAAATTTCATCAACTTTTATCAATTGGATTGAAAGTTACTGGTGTTAATAGGAGATAGTGTTAGTGAAAATGTTTCATGTTTTTTATGTGCGATGTTTGCCCATTCATAACTTTTGAATATCTCTGTCAATTTTCATGAAATTTTCAGAGAAGGTAGTTGATTATGTGTATATTATGCCTGCAAAATTTGATGAATATTGGTGTTGTAGTTTCAACAATACAATCGAAACAATAAGGGGTGCTCACTAATTGTTGTCTGAAGGGCTAAAATCACGGTCAGCCCCAATATTTGTTTCGACTATGAAATTGTTGATAGTGCATCGATTTTTTTGAAATTTTGCCTATGTAAGTAAAGTAGATTGAAAGGTTTGTGTTCAAAATTTCAGTCATTTTCTTTATCAAATTCAAAAGTTACAGCGCTGACAAGCTAAACCAGAGGCTGTACAAAATTGAATTGCTCGCGTTCTAGTGTTTCATTGCTACAACAAAAGGTACTTCACCGATTCACATGAAATTTTGCAGGTGAAATGAACACATCTTAAGATATTATCAGGCAAAATTTGAGCAATTTTAATGTATCTATTGCAGAGTTACAGCCATATTTCTGTGTCCCAATTATTGCGGATACAGGCTTTATTTTTCCTCATTTGAAAGATCTGCTTTTTATCTTTCGATTTCTAGCTTTGCTTGCCTATATAAATCGGAAATAAAAAATATGCGACAGATAAAACTTTTTCATGTTTTTCGGTTTTTGTCCACTTTTTGTTTACCTTGTTGTGGTAAATAACACAGGCAATGTAAACAAAAGATTATTTACACACATACAAGTACAAGTAATGGCTGATTTATGGAAACAGTTTACATCACTTGGAACAAAGTCTAAACAGATGAAAAAAATATGCAAACCTGTTACTGCTCAACAGCACAATTGTGCTGGTTCGTCACGAAAGGGATATGCATCAGCCGGAGGTAACGTTGCAAGTCGTAACAAGTAGCAGCAATCAATGCCACTGCATATTCATTACTACTTTGATTTCCTCCACTACTGACAGCGACCGGTAGATACCTAGATTCCGACTCTTTGTTCAACGCCTTCGCTAAGTTATGCAAAAATCCAACAACTAACGAACGGCAGAAACTTCTCCTGACGACGCCATCCGGCCTCCAGCACTCAGGTGTCAATCGTAATGATGGGGCGCAATTTTCCCCTTTTTCTGTTCCGTCGATCCTTCGTCGCTTCCGGTGTATCGTTTTTGTTTCATCAAGGAAGAATGGGAGAACGAAGGCTTCCCAAGTTTAGTTGAAAAAGATAAATTTGCACTCGAGTTTCACAATTTGCTGTGCAACTGAGACCTTACGACACGACGCGACGATACGGTTCGAGGATTATCGTTACATCTGATTGAACTGTGTGGAGCGAAGAAGGTGTTCCATCTCTCGGAGCCACGACGGGGGAATGCACAATGAAACTATGAATGAGTTGATTGAATGGGTTCGTCCTGTCGTCGCTAGGGGGTGTGGGGGCTTAAAGGCATATAAATGATTGCAACGAGAACCATTTGTTTGACGGGAAATGGATAAGTTTACCCACGGCAAACAGAAGGGGCTGGATCGATGGAGAGCAACATGTTGACAGAGCAAACGAAACGCTTTGAAGTGAGATCAGTTTGTTGTTTTCTAAGAAGCTATAGGTAGGTACTGCTCGACCGGTCAGAGAGCCTTACATCTTACATCTTACATAAGATGCATCAGGAGCAACTATATCTCATCAATCTTCACCTTGCCGTTGAAAGACTCAACCTCTCTCGCCATCATCCATCCATCCGGTCCGGTCCTTTGTTCATCGAATTACCCAGCTGATGTGAGTGCTGCTGATGCTTGATGGGATCCCAAGCATCCATCCTAGCTAGAGAATGATTTATTGGCAGATTTGCTTCCAATCCAACCGAGTAAGGTAGTCAGTCAGTCAGTCAGTCAGTCAATTTCACTCGCTTAGGTCACCTTTTTGCCTTTTGACCGGGAAACAGTCAATATTTGCATTCTCCTCAATCAATACATCAATCAGAATCGTTCCGACCGGGGCACCACACGTACGGTCAAACTGTGTATTTGGATATGAGGACGAGCGTGTGGGGTGAGTTTGTGAGTAGAAAATTTCGTTGAAGCTATGTAGTTCGTACATACTTGGGATGGCAATTTTATGAAATCTATTGAACTTGAGTAAATATTAAAGGTAGTGTTGAAGAGCTAATCAATTCTTGGCCCTTGTCGTCACAAAGTTGGGTACATCTTACTTACAACTTCAGTGTCGTAATGGGATAATTGCTTTAAGGAAATCTTATAATATGAAAGTGTCTGAGCTTCTAAGCCTACAATCTTGTATTACTTTTTAGTTACCCCTATATCACGACTGCAAACAATTAGTAATTCATAAGTAGTTCATCGTTACTTGCAATTACAAAGTTTCATTTACGATGAAAATTTTGACGGCTTTTCGGGCCCGATGAAGTTGATCATCAATATTAACTTCATTTCTCGATCTGCTTACATGACTGAGTAGTGACAGAAGAAAAGAGTTTAATTTTGCCTGATTTGGGTAGTGGAACAGCAACGATCAAATTTTGCAGACTCATGCAAATTAGTACAGCCCAAATGGCCTTAGTCCTTACTTTCGTAAGGGGAATTTATATCTAGGAATCCTTGTGAACTTGGTGTTCGTAACTTTCAGTAAACATGAAATGGCAAACTCGCGTGCCATGCCTCGAGCATGTGTGCCTGCCAACAACGCAATCATTGCTACACTTCGCTCTGAACTATGTGTCAGAGATCTATGTGTGATCATCATTGATGGTTCTGTTGGAAGCCTCAACAGGAAATACGTCTATTGTTCGGTTTATTTGCCGCATGATGAACCATCCCATAAGGCTGCTTTCAAGCAAGTCATCGCGTACTGCACTTTGAAAGGCCTTCCACTAATTGTTGACAGTGATGCTAATGCTCACCATCTGGGGCAGCTCATACATTAACTTGAGAGACTCCAGTTTGATGGAATACTTAAGTAGAACAGAATTGGTCACAAGTTGACCAATTAGTATGTGTCAGCTTAAGAATCTATCTGATCAATGCTACATCTTTTTAGAACATTTAAATGATATATCGCAAACACTGCGTTTCAGGAATCCCCGGTTCACCAACTGGGATCTCTTTACTGATTTGGTTGCGGCCACATTTCATGGATACTCACCATCCATTGTCACTCCAAGTGATTTAGATGATACCGTTGATAGAACAACGGACTTCATCATGGAAGCTTTTGAAGAAGCTTGCGCTCTGCGGTCTGTGACGACCACAAGAGGAACCCCTTGGTTGAACTCTGATCTGACGAAGCACAGGAAACAATGTAGAAAGATATGGAACAGACGACATTCTGCTGGATCGGAGACTTTCAGGACAGCTCGCAAGGCCTACCAAAGAGCTCTTCGGTCTGCTGAACGATCCGGTTGGAAAAAAAACATTGTGAACATGATTCAAGATTTAGTGAAGTCAGTCTGTTAAACAAAATCCTTGTGGAATCAAAGGATTTTCGAGTGAACGAACTTTGTTTGTTAAATGATAATTTTACTTCCTCTGATGAGGAACTTCGGGAATGCTTATTCAGCACACATTTCTCCGGGTGTGTGGATATTACATCTTCGGATGAACCTGAGGTCTTTGTTGTAGTTAGGATTCCTTGGCTTCGGCGCGTAGCATTGTAGCTGTAGAATCAATTGTGTGGACACTAAATAGCATTGCTCCTTTCAAATCGTCTGGGGCATATGGGATTAATCTGTAGTAAACTGAACCGGGAAACCCCGCCGAAGCAAACTTCGGAGCACGAAACACAAAATCGACTGTCCGACGCAAAAATACTTTCCAGAATGAATCATCTTTTTCCCATTCTCAACACAAGAACCTGGCTCTTCAATCGCAAAGCATCTTCTTTCCTTTTCTGATACACAACATTTCCATTCTTTCTCATTCATTCCGTCATGTCACCCATCAGCGAACGGATGCGTCTGTATCTTTTTTGAACATTTAAATGTTATTTCGCAAACATTGCATTTCAGGAATCCCCGGTTCAAAAAAGATGTGCGAGATACATTCATCGTCATCAATTCCTGTTCCTCTTCTAGTACTGCAGATTCGAAAGCATGTTCGTTAAATTTCAATCGAAAGCATGTTCGTTAAATTTTAATCAGCTTTTTGACAGAACACCCTATTCACTACATCCTTCCTCTTCTCTACTCTTTGTGTACTGATAACTGACTTGATCTAAAATTGTTGGCTAATTTCGCATCGTACACAAAAAATAGTATGTCCACTTCAACTCAAATTTTAGGCGAAAACACACATTCTAATAAATATTCAATATAAATTTAAAGCAAATCCAATCCCAATGTAATTCATAACTAAAACCAATCACCACACAAATCCAATTAGGGTAAAAAATATAATTTGGACATGCACGGCGATGTATGCCGTGTTCCGGAGAGCTAATAAAAGTAGATACTTGTCAATATCGATTATTGAATCAAACAGAACCTATTCTGAAGACTTACGTTGAAATTACGCTTAACAATTACGAATTTACTTCAAAACTATTGAAATAATTTGTTTTCACTAAAACCCCTCAAATGCACAGGTATGCAAGACGACATACACTTCACAGTCACATACATTATTCACCCCAAAATCGATGAAATAATAATTGTAAGTAATTTAAATGCCTTATTACAATAAAAATGTTAAATAAAGAAGCATTGGGCAGCCAATCTCTTAACATTCATCTAGAACGCCTAAAATAGGTGGTGTCCAAAATACATTGCATGTTTTCTACTGTTAATATATTTTGGTCATCTGACGAACTACATGGGGATGATGTGCGATTGCATACTTGGAGGCTTATTTTGTGGGTCTGGCGATAGTTTCTCGATTTCAACTAAAACTGCAATAGTTATCAAAATAGATGCCTGTTAAGCGGGGAAATTTGATTATTTGTAAGAAAATATTTGTTAATTTATGCTACTTCCATGATTTAGCAGTATTCAAGGCTAAACATAGAGATAATTGCCCTGTGCAAATTATGTATACCTGAGGGTGCCCAAAACATATATTCGGTGTTCAAGACAGTGATGCCACATACACAGATTTACCTAGAATTACACAGATTTTTTCCCATTTTCGCCTACAGATATCTGTGATCACAGATCAAAGATTTTTGCAATAAAAAAGATTTTTGAGATTTTTAAAACAATGACAACCATTTTCGTGAAAAAAGCCTTATTATAATTTTCAGGTACTCAAATTTAAATAATAGAAATTAAATCTTCTAGTTGGATGGCCTCAGGCGCATTGTTTTCAACGTTCTTGTAATTTTTTATGCTCTTCAGATGCAACCTGGGAGTGTTTTGGTCGACGTTATTCTAAGAACATTTTTTCCCGTTACAAATTGTTCAAAAATATTCGGTTTTGGAGACATTAACCTATCACAGATTTTTACTAAGATTTTCTGAAATTTCCTACAGATGAAAAAGATTTTTTTGACCAAAATCACAGATGAAAACCGAAAAAAATGTGGCAACACTGGTTCAAGATGTAATTCTTACAGGTGATTGGAGGTTGTGATTTTTTCAGCTTAAATGCTTTCGTTAAGGTTTTTGTCACCAGGAACGCAAAGTAGAATCATATTATAAGCGTATTAGTAACTTTGTAAAAAAAATAATTGCTTTCTAAGGAAGCTATAGCAGCAGGAATGAATAACTGCCACATAACTGGAGCATACCAAAGTCAGGTATCATACCAAGACAAGGTATTGATCGGTTATCCAAGTATTTAAAATAACTTATTTTGGTATTTTGTAGGTATTGATACAATACCTCAATGAGTTCTTGGTTTGGTGTTGAGAACTGCTTGAGGTATTATTCAGTTATGGAAAAATCGCTATTTGTATGGAAAAATCACCGATGATTATTTAGGTATTGCCATACCTGAGGCCATTATTCACGTGTTATGCTCAGAATATACACTCCCGTTCAAAAGTTTGGGGTCACCCCCTCAAAAACATGTCATTTTTTTAGGCCCATATCTCCGCCAATTTGCGACCGATTTCAAAACCCTAGGTTTCATTCAAAAGATAATAAGTCAAAGAAACTTTGAACATGATTTAAAAGAAACTTTTTCAAAAAATTGTATGTAAACTTAACCCAAAGTTGCCAAATTTTCTAAAAAATGAATATAAACTTACGGTAGTGTCGCTGGAAGTTGGGTCGACCAAATTTTAAGATGAGAGCGGTAATATAACCCATTTTCTATTAACTTTCAACTGCTTTTTACAGAACTTAGCTAAAAAATCTAGAAAAAAAGTTATTAAGTAAATTAATCCTTGATGTCATCGACCAAAAGTTTGGGGTCACCCCTCAATATGATGTATCGGCCAAAAGTTTGGGGTCACTTTCGTAAAACATGGAAAAGTGATTTGGTGATATCTTCGTCATCTATAGTTCAATTTTAATTATTTTTGGCTCATTTCAAAGATAATTTATTAAATTTACGTTTGATGTCTTCAACTTAACGTATTTAATGATTTTTGTATATAAAAATGTTACGTAAAGCTAGCACATTTTACCACGCTTTAAAAAATGATGCAACTTTACGTTAAGTTTTAGTATGTAAATTTCAACAAATATGTGTGGTTCAATGTCTATGCAGTAAGTATCATTCATTTTGTTTCAAATAAGCCAAGAAGAATTAAAATTGAATGAAAGATGATAAAGATATTAACAAATCACTTTTCCATGTTTTACGATAGTGACCCCAAACTTTTGGCCGATACAGCATTTTGAGGGGTGACCCCAAACTTTTGGTCGATGACATCAAGGATTAATTTACTTAATAACTTTTTTTCTAGATTTTTTAGCTAAGTTCTGTAAAAAGCAGTTGAAAGCTTATAGAAAATGGGTCATATTACCGCTCTCATCTTAATATTTGGTCGACCCAACTTCCAGCGACACTGCCGTAAGTTTATATTCATTTTTAAGAAAATTTGGCAACTTTGAGTTAAGTTTACATACAAAATTTTTTGAAAAAGTTTCTTTTAAATCATGTTCAAAGTTTCTTTGACTTATTATCTTTTGAATAAAACCTAGGGTTTTGAAATCGGACGCAAATTGGCGGAGATATGGGCCTAAAAAAATGACATGTTTTTGAGGGGGTGACCCCAAACTTTTGAACGGGAGTGTACATCAGTTATTATTTTAGGTATTTTACCTCTTATGCAGGGCTTCTCAATACCTCATTCAGGTTGTAGGTTTTCGGTTTTCCATACCTGAGTTAGTTATTCTTCAGCTATTTTCTCCTGCTCGGGTAGGGGACGATTTTTCCAACGTTGTCCTCAGTCTGTCTAAAATACATGAAGTACCGTAAAACGGGGTATCATTGATCAGTGGGGTAACATTGATCGGCTTGACCGACCTCATGAAATGTTCAAACAAGCATTTTACATTGAATCAGTTTCTGCTTTCGAATGGTATATCGTAATCTGTTATTATTTAGCTATTAAATGACATGTAATTCTTGAAAATTGGATTTCTTAAACATTGAAATAAATCGATTTTGTCAAAGGTGTGTTTCGTAGCGCAATGAGATACATTGTCAAACAATCATGCATGGCATGAATACTAGATACAATATGAGGTTCGAAATCACTGTATAACTTCAATATGATATCTTAGAGTTGGTTTTAATGAACTAAAGTTTTAGGAAAATGTTTTTTTTTTTTCAATAAAATATACGAATTATTGAAAATAGACTATCAATTTCTTAAGCCATTAACTACCTTTAGGCGTTATTCGCAATTTTCAGAATTTTAATCCTAAAGTAACTCAAAAAGTGCAAAACTTCGAAATCAGCGACCCCGAATTCAGTAAGTAAGGGTATTTTCAGCACAAACGAACATTGTTAACTTAGGTGATCAATGTTAACTCAAATCAACAAAATCAAAAATAAGATTAAATAGCCTATTTAAACATGTTTAAAAGTTTTACAATTCTTTTTCGAGTAGCTTAACACATAATCAGAGGGCCAGTACTTGTTTTAAAAATATCAAACATGTAACATTTGCTTTAACAAGAGAATTATTCAAGAAAGATCGAAAATTCTGATCAATGTTACCCCGGAATGTACCCTAAATTTCAAAGTAAATCCAGCCCAAAATGTTACGTTTGCATTTAGTCGTTTTTTGCCTTTCTCGTACACCAAGGTGTACCGAAAGGCTATATGTTCACTCCAAAAACGAAAATTTGATAGAGCCCCCGGAGGGGTCAAGTGTAATATACCAATCGACTCAGCTCGACGAGTTGAGATGATGTCTGTGTGTATGTATGTGTGTGTGTGTGTATGTGTACAAAAAAGGTCACCTCATTTTTAGATAGTAATCATCAACCGATTTTAACGACCGACGGTTCATTCGACGCGGAATCTGGTCCCATTGTTTCCTATTGAAAATGGTTCAGATCGGTCCAGCCGTTCCGGAGTTATGGCCATTTAGGTGTTCCGGATCGCTACCCCAGGAAGGGGCCAGATATAAAAATGCAGCAAACCCATGCATGCGACCCATCAAACCACGGCATTTTCGATTATCTGATGAACGGGAAGTAGGAAAATAATCTCAGACTATATCTGAACCGGTAGTGTTCCGGAACCGGTTCCGGGTGTTCTGCCGGAAGTGGCCAAATGTAAAAGTGGACATAACCCATGCATGCGACACATCAAAGAGCGGCTTTTTCGATAACCAGTTGAGTGGTAAACAGGAAAGTAGTTTCAGACCATATTTGAACCGGTAGTGTTCCGGAACCGGTTCCGGGTGTCCTGCCGGAAGTGGCCAATAAAAAAAATGAACCAAACCCATGCATGCGACGCATCAAAGAGCTGCTTTTTCGATAACCAGATGAACGGTAAGCAGGAAAATAGTTTCATGCTGTATCTGAACCGGTTGTGTTCCGAAGCCGGTTCCAGGTGTCCCGCCGGAAGTGGCCAATTAAAACAGTGAGCCAAACCCATGCATGCGACACATCAAAGAGCGGCTTTTTCGATAACCAGATGAATGGTTAGCAGGAAAATAGTTTCATACCGTATTTGAACCGGTTGTGTTCCGGAACCGGTTCCAGATATCCCGTCGGAACTGACCAATTAAAAAACTGAACCAAACCTATGCACGTGACACACCAACTAGCGGCTTGATCGATAATCAGATGAACGGTAAGCAGGAAAATAGTTTCAGACCATATCTGAACCGCTTATGTATATTAAACTGACGAAGTTGAAGATGTGAATCCAACTGAATGCGTCTGACGATGACCGAAGAATAGTAGGTCGAAACGCGTAACGCTTAACAGGCTGTTTCCGATATTTGTCACCGATAATTACCAATCAATCCACAAATAACATATCTGAACCGGTTGTGTTTCGGAACCGGTTCCAGGTGTCCCGCCGGAAGTGGCCAGTTAAAAAAGTGCCATGCAATCCCATGCACATGAAACATCAAATCATCAAAAATGTTGGATAACCAGATAAACGGGCAGCAAGAAAATAGTCTCTGACCACACCTAAGATTACCAGCAGTGTTGTAGAATCAGGATTAGATGCATCGCTGAAATTACGAAGGAGAACAAAATCAATGCACGCGATAAATATGAGTAACTAGCTGCCCCGGCAAACTTTGTCTTGCCGTCTTGTGTTGGTTTGACAACTGTTGAGCTCAAAAAAGCACCGCACTCTTGATTGATTTCATTTCGGTCGTGTTGATTTCCTTCCCAGCTCATGAAAATCAGTACTTTATCAATTTTGATACTTTTCTAGTTGATTTTCGTAAGTTTTTGTACATATAAACACAGCCACCATGAATACGAACCTAACCATGCAAAAGTCATCTGGATCGGAACAGCCGTTCATTAGCTTTGTTGCCTCAAAGGGACTTCAAACTCATTTTTATACATAGAAATAACAAAATCTCAATAAAAATTTAAGCGATCTTGTCAAATCACACCATTTTAAATTCCTGAGACGTAATTATACAGTAGGATGAATCAACGTTGTATGGGGAAATTTTAATTTTATAACATCAACCCCCTTTTGTGGTTGAAATTACTACGCACAATTTTGACACAACAGGTTGAGCCCTCGCGCTCTGTAACACGGTTGATATTTAAATGGGTTTTATTATGAGAAATTTCACTAGCTTGCACTTTTTTTTGTCAAATTTTACATAAATCTTATAACCAATGATAATAAAATAAAGGCTAACGTGTGCAGAAAAAAATTGCCGAAATATCTTGATAATGATCGGCATCCAGTGCTAGTGAAGGTGGTCAAGCAGTTAACTGGGTGGATTGATATTTTCCAGCTCTGCTTATACGTTTAAAATTATACATAACTTCGGAATATGCCATCAATAAGTTTTCAAATTCGATTATGGCTCTGATATAATTGTTGCTTTTCTGAATAAGGCTGACACAAATTTCGATTTTCTCATAAGTCATGAGGGGTCCCCCTTGGAAATTTTATTCGGAATTCATCATTTTGAGGAAGGGCACAAATAAATAGGGGAGATCGGGGCATAATGGACACCCGGGGCGAAATGGACACCCCTATTTTTCTATTTTTGTCGAAACCGTTGACTTTTATGCTAAACTTTTAATGCATAAGTATAAAGGAACTAGTCATCGTTCTATTTTTCCAAAAGTACCATTCATATGCCTCCAAAATAACCTAAATATCATTGAAATTGAAATATGTTTTTCATATGGTGAAATTCTTATAATTTCTACGCAGCAGCAAATAAGGTATTACGAGTTTTTGAGTGTCTCCACCATAAAAACAAGTGAATTACTATCTTACCTGCATGTATACGTAGATTTAGCAATGGATAAAGTGTTTTATTTGTGATTAGAATTTACTCAAAATAGAAATTTCAATGTTGTAGTCGATTTGGGGCAAAATGAACACTGGCAATTACGATTGGATGTACGCGCATTGCATACTGTTAGGCGCTTAAGAGTGTTTGGAAAAAAAATCAATTCGATTATTTTAGCTTAAGGTTTATTTAATTAACTTTGATGTTATGTAAACTCGTCTGAGATGGAGTATTTAAGCTGTGGTGTCGATCTCCGTGGGCAAATTACTTAACTGATCGATGTAATCAAAGAAATGGCATAAAATATGCAGGGGTGTTCATTTCGCCCCGTACCTTCTCTGCCAGCCCTAAAAACACACGATTTACCATTCATTATTTCTTCACAATAAATACATTCTACCTGCTGTAAATCATTGAAATACGCAGGAAACAAACTAAAGTTGTAAGCCAACTGATAATATGTTAAGGTTTTCTCTGTTATACAGGCCTAACGTACTCATTTGCTTAGAGTGTCCATTATGCCCCTAATCCCCCTTAACCAATACATTTTCAAATTTTAAAGTGAAATTAGAGTCCTCCAGAAAATTTATTATCAAATCCTATGAGTTTGGGTATTTTTTCATCAAATACATTAATTATTTATCAAGTCCCCCATTGATAAGTTAACGAGCACTGTGACAAAAGAAGAAAATGAGATTTGTTCTCTTGAGTACATATTCGACGAGAAAGGCACTATCACCACTAGGTGGATTAATCTGGTTTTTTTTTGTATCGTATGCTATACTCTGGCTTGTGAAACTGTCCCTATATTAAATGTGCATTTGTAGCGCTTCAAACATTTCAGGAGCGATCCAGTACAAAACACGGAAGCCGTCCTCTAACACGGACATCAGATTGTAGATGGTCTTGTGTTGGAGGATGTTTGAATATCCTAAATGTCATTTCGAATTGTTAAAAAATCGCACCGCAGTGCCGCTCGCAAAGAGAAAATCACATTTAGAATATTCAAACATTCTTCTATCAGGTATGATAGGAAGATTGCATTAATACGATGGTTCTGGTGATGTACATCAAAAAAGCAGAATTTCGAAGATTGATACTTCAATGTATTCACTTTGATAGCTAATGATGTATCCCAGTTTTTGACGTCATTTTGCATAAAAATGCGTGCTAATGACCGGGACATTATGAACCGGCCCTGTTGTCATACAACAAAGGGCACCAAAAAAAAAAACAAAGAAAGCACTTTCTTTTATCTTGGGCGTGTATCTCTCCTATCACCGTTTAGAAATTCAAATTCTTGATGAGAAACACAAAAGGAAAAATATCTGCTTTGTACTTGTGCACTATCAAAATATTTATATAAATCACTCAATTCTCGACGATGTACAGCAGATATTCTTCCTTTAAATTTCTCAAGAAACTCTATTACCGTTTCAATATCACGCAAACCATTCAAAAAGAAAAGTGCTTACTTTTAGTCTTGTTGGATAATTCATATCCGGAATGGCAATTAAATTCAAGATGTTATCAGGCCATAGTCTAATGGGACCAATAACATCTTGAACATACCACAAGACATTTGTAAACAACCGCGGTGTAACGACACAATTGTCATACATTAACCCAGCCTGACGCAGTTTTGTCAAATTTGCCTCCATCTTTCTCACGAGACAGTTGAATCGACAATAAAACAAAATAATAAAAACATTAAATTGCGAAATGCGCGCACACGCGAAGCGCATCTCCTTTGATACCGTAATCCGGGGTAACATTGATAAGAATTTTCGATCTTTCTTGAATAATTCTCTTGTTAAAGCAAACGTTACATGTTTTATATTTTTAAAACAAGTACTGGCCCTCTCAGTACGCGTTAAGGTACTCTAAAAAGTATTGTAAGACTTTAAAACATGTTTCAATAGGCTTTTTAATCTAATTTTTGATTTTGTTGATTTGGGGTAACATTGATCATATCAGTGATCAATATTTGTTTGTGTAGAAAGTACCCTTACTTACTAAATTCGGCGTCGCTGATTTAGAATATGTTGTCCAAATTCTTACAAAATATGTACTTTTTGAGTTATTTTAGGATTAAAATCCTCCAAATCGCGAATAACGCCTAAAGGTAGGCAATGACTTAAGGAATTGATAGCCTACTTTTAATAACTCGTATATTTCATTGAAAAAGAGCATTTTCTTAAAAGTTTCGGTTATTAAATCCAACTCTAGGATATCACATTGAAGTAATACAGTGATTTCGGAACTCATTTTGTATGTAGTATTCACACAAAGCATGAATGTTTGACAATGTATCTCATTGCGTTACGAAACACAGTTATGAAAAAATCGATATTTTCAATGCTCATGAAATTCAATTTTCATGAATTGCATGTCATTTAATAGCCAAATGATAGCAGATTACGATATACCATTCGAGAGCAGAAACTGATTCAATGTAAAATGCTTCTTTGAACATTTTATGAGGTCGGTCAAGCCGATCAATGTTACCCCGCTGATCAATGATACCCCGTTTTACGGTACCTCATACAGCTATTACAAACACGTGGACGGATCATAACTGTAAAAGAACCACAGGGCAGCGCGTTCAGTAACGTCATGGTGGGTTCCGTACCACCCTTGACTGTCTAATTGACGGATGACGGTACAGAGCGTAAATGCAAAAGGTTGACATTGAAAGGAGAAGAAAGCAAAAGTGCTGAGTAATAGTAAACATACTAGGAAACTAGAAAGAATCTTGTTTAGTGGATATGCTGATTGAAACCAATTGTTTGAATACCATTTGAATTTGTTAGCGATCGGGTAAATTTCTTATTCTACCTAATAAGTTAAAATGACCTAATCTTATATATTAAACCTTAACAGTATCTTAATCCTAATAGTACGGCATCATTACGAGTGGATTATCGCAGTTGATTGTAACATTAAACATCTATTGTAAGTTATGCAATCACATTGAATTTAGTAAAGGTAACTGTTGAATTAAAATCTTAATACTAGGCAGTATTCAAGCATTAACGAGTCTATGCAGCTGAAGAGTTCCGGTTGAGGAAAGAAGTACACGAAAATGTGAGTACCGTAAAACGGGGTATCATTGATCAGCGGGGTGACATTGATCGGCTTGATCGACCTCATGAAATGTTCAAACAAGCATTTTACATTGAATAAGTTTCTGCTATCGAATGGTATATCGTAATCTGCTATTATTTAGCTATTAAATGACATGTAATTCATGAAAATTGAATTTCATAAACATTGAATAAATCGATTTTTCCATAACTGTGTTTCGTAACGCAATAAGATACATTGTCAAACATTCATGCATGGCATGAATATTAGATACAATATGAAGTTCGAAATCACTGTATTACTTCAATATGATATCCTAGAGTTTGATTTAATGAACGAAACTTTTATGTAAATGCTCTTTTTTAATAAAATATACGATTTATTTAAAGTAAGCTATCAATTACTTAAGCCATTGCCTACCTTTAGGCGTTATTCAAAGTTTGGAGGATTTTAATCTTAAAATAACTCAAAAAGTAAATAACTTGTAAGAATTTGGACAACATATTCGATATCAGCGACCCTGAATTTAGTAAGTAAGGGTATTTTCAACACAAACGAATTCTGATCACTGACATGATCAATGTTACCCCAAATCAACAAAATCAAAAATTAGATTAAAAAGCCTATTTAAACATGTCTAAAAGTTTTACAATACTTTTTCGAGTAGCTTAACACATAATCAGAGGGCCAGTACTTGTTTTAAAAATATTAAACATGCAACGTTTGCTTTAACCCTTTATAAGGCCGAGAGAACCAGGCACGGAATCCACTTGTTCTATATTGGAATATCAAGTACATGTGGTGTAATGAACAAAAACGTTTTTATTTTCAAAAAATTCGATGGTCGATTTTGTATGAAAAAAATTGGTCTAAATTTCAACTTTTTGTCAACAAAGTTTAAAATGTTGTTATTTTGTGATGCGTTAATCAATCATGCTGAATTTTTGACAGGTTATTGCCCTAATATTCATGAGTTACTTGTGTGGATTTGAGCTCGATTGGTCAATTATTTTGGAAGTTTTGGCAATTTTAGTACATGCATATTTTTTATAGTACATTTTTTCAAAAGGCTGAGTTTCTAATAATAATGAAGCAATCAAGTTGAAATTTTGTCCACAAATAAAAGGAACATAGGCCTTTTATTCCTCATCATTCGATTTTCAATTCGCTCACCATAACAGAATTTCGAGCTTATAAACCTTCATGCACTCAAAAATGGATGTTTTTGGAGAGACATTTTGTTCTAAAAAAGCCCATTCATATTTGTTATGGCTCAAAAAAATCATGAGTGTTCACAAAGACCTAATGTGTCCATCAGTTAAAACAGAAGTTGTAAAAATTTTCTGAACGAACAGAAAAAAATATGTGTATAAGGTGGCAATATAGTTGCCACTGCCTTATAAAGGGTTAACAAGAGAATTATTCAAGAAAGATCGAAAATTCTGATCAATGTTACCCCGGATTACGGTACACAGATATATAATTTGTATAACACTAAACTAATGTCGAATTCGTTTTTGAACCTGGGTTGGAACTGGATTGGCGGAAAATGTGTAAACAAACAAACGTCAAACAAACTCAAACAAACTTTAGTACAAGCGAAACCGAAGTCGGGTTGGGGTTGAAACTGTGATCTCATCCAGTTCCAACCCAGGTTGGAACTGAATCAAAAACGAATTCGACATAAAACATCAATATAATTACAGCTTTGAAGCTGCAGTTGCTGCTATTAAGACGTGTAGCGATTCTCTTCACTCTATCCGAAACATTTCTTCAAAGATTTTCTTTTTTTTTAGTCAGTGTAGTTTAATTCAATGGAAACATGGAATTACAGTAATGTATTGATAATGGGAAAGATTATGACCAAGGTAAGTATAAGGAAGGTAATCCAGTATGCCAGATTATATAATCCGCCATATTGGAAAAGTGAACGACAGCTGGCAAGTTTGTTTTAGTTTTGGGCTATTTGAAATGTAGCAAGCCATGATTGGAAATCTGACGGTATCTCATCGAGGATTGTAGGATGGTACCTACCATATTCTCAGGTTCAGCTTCTAAAAAGAGCTGTAGGTGATTGAATTTAGATATGACGAAATGAATTTTTCAGCACTGCATATAACTCAGCGAGGTAAGAAAAATATACAATGAAAAAAGCAATATCATTGGTCCACCTATGCCATCAGGCTCGGGAATAACGAAGTTCCACCCATGACCTCTCTCATGGGAATTACCGAACTCTAATCGTTGGTCCACCTATGCCTTAAAGCATAGGAATTATGACTAGCTTCTTTTGCTCCTAATCACTGTCAAGGGAAAAAAACAACCAACTTCATCAGAAACTTGCTGGAAATTTAGACCAAGCAACGAAGTTATGTCTATGCTAATATCGTGACAAAAAAAAAACGTCAGATCAGCAGCCGAAAACAACTGTTCAAAACCATCAACTCCTTATCCTTCCTGTAAATGGAACTCCGGCATCCAATTAACCTTCACGAAATTGTCCAATCCGAGCTATACTGCACCGTTTTTCCCTCTCCCCACTTCAAAGAGTGAACCATCAGAGCAGTCCTGCAGTCCGCGAGTACAATAATCTATTGAGATGTTACAATTTCGAAGTCACCAATACATACACCACGAGACCAGCGAGTAACAACATTTTGGATCATGTAGTTTGCTCAGATGCAGTTAAGCGTAATGTACTGAATGAAACCATTCTTTCCGATATAAGCGACCACTGCCCTATCTTATTGACATTCACACTGAGTAGAGCAATTGAGAAGCGTACCTTAGAAAATGTAATCGTTAGTGCTCCGAAATTAAGTGAAGCTGCGATCTCAAAGCAGTCAGAAATGTCCCCTACGAATCTGCTGAAGATAGGCTGTGCAATGTGATAGATTCATACAAAAGGAACCATATTCGAAGAAAGTGGTAGTACAAGCAAACATTAAAGGCTACTGCCCTTGGATGAATTTCGAACTGTGGAAGCTACTTCGAATCAAGGAAATGTTCTGGCCAGCTGCAAACGACGTCCATCTGCAAGAAGATCGAGGGAACTTTTAGCTCACGTTTCTAAAATGGTGCAAAGAGCTAAAGATAAATGTAAAAAAGAGTACTACGGTAACCTATTTCGCTCCAACAACCACAAACAAAATTGGAGTAACATAAGCAAAGTCCTTGGAAGATCTACCGGCGACGCAGAAGAATTAAAGCTGATATTGGACGATCTACTAACAACCGGCCGTCCAGTAGCGGATGCGTTTGACAAGTTTTTCAGCACTATTCGGCCCCAGCTCGCCTTAACGATCAACAGCCGTCGAGAGATAAACAAATATAATACGCTTACGTCTCTCAACACTTCAATTTTTTTAACGACCGGCAAGTGAGGAAGAGGTCGTGGTCGAGATAAGAAACATGGATGCCAAAAAAAGCAGTGGTCCAGATGGAATACCGGCAAAATTCGCCAAGGATCATCATCGGACCTTCTCAATATTGATTCGGGACGTCTTCAACGAAGCTATTAGCACGGAAGTATTCCCTGAATGTTTGAAGGTTGCACGTGTGACGCCTATTCTTAAATCAGGATCTAAAACTGATATCAACAACTACCGATCAATATCTGTACTGTCTGTCCTGAGCAAACTAATTGAGAAACTACTCGTAACTAGACTACAAAGCTTCCTACGAATGAACAACGTCATGTACAGTCACCAATACGGTTTTAGAACCGGTTCCAGCACACTTACAGCAACCAGTGAGTTAGTTGATGAAATTTATGATGCCATGGATTCTCGAAAGCTAACTGGAGTACTCTACCTTGACTTAAGGAAGGCATTCGACACTATAGACCATGACATATTACACCAGAAATTAGATCACTACGGAATTCGAGGAACTCTAAATAACTTGATACGTAGTTATCTCACCGGATGAAGTCAGTTTGTGTATGTAAACGAAGCAAATAGTTCTCAGCGCGGAGAAACGGTGGGCGTTCCACAAGGTAGCAACCTCGGACCCCTATTATTTCTCCTGTATTTAAACGATCTACCGAATCTGAACTTGCATGGAAAGCCACGATTATTTGCGGATGATACATCACTGTCGTATAGAAGCACCAATCCAAATGTCATCGTGCGTCAGATGAAGGAAGTCTTTATAAAGCTTCAGGACTATTTCAATAAAAACCTGTTGTCCTTGAATCTATCGAAGACGAAATACTCCACTTCCATCGCCGGAACATTTTGCCACACTTGAATTTAACAGTTCAAGCAACTACGACAGAACAAGTAACCAGTTGCAAGCACCTTGGTTTAATAATTGATTCTACGCTTACATGGAGTGATCATCTTAATGCACTGCAAAAAACCGTCAGCTTAACGTGTGGATTACTGTGGAAGGTTAGAAAGTTTTTGCCACAGAAATCACTGTTGACAATGTACCATGCCTTTGTTTAATCCAAATTGCAATATTTTGTTTCGCTCTGGGGTGCTTGAAACCGTTGCAAACGCTCCAAAACCGTTGTCTGAAAGCCATTTTCAACTTACCAAGACTACACTCGACCGTGGATTTATTCAGAAACTGCCCTCCGTCCATACTGCCAATACTTGCCTTGCGAAAACTACAGTATCTGCTGCAAATTCACAATAACGTGTTCAAGCAAGAAGCGCATCATAATCAGAGCATAGAACGTGTTTCGCAAAGATACCTACTAAGAGACACAGCAAATTTAGTTACCTCGCGCGTTAACACGGAGATGCCCAAGAGCTCGGTGTCACGCGTAAAAAACTTCAGTGTAAATTCAAGCTTGCTGGGTAACTCTCGCTGAGACCGGCCCACTATTTACACCTTATCTTCAAAAATGTTTAAGGTGCCGATTTTCTGAAAGCCCTCGCTAAAAGAGTAAGAAAAATGCATTTGGTTACTCAAATTGATGGACCCCCATTAGTTAGAGCCACATCCATTTTTTGCAGACCCCTCGATTTTGGCCAAATGGTGGCTCACTTAATCCGTTATAACTCGAAAGTTTCTCCAAAAACCACCTCAAAACGAATTGTTGTTGAAAAGAGGAAAGATAGAGCTATTATTTACAATAATAAACGGCAGATAACTTTTGAAAGAAGAAAAAGACATCTCTCATTTTTTGATATGTTATGTATAAATGCCTCAGCTTTCAATTGATGCCAGAATTTTGAAAATCGGTGGTTGCCCTCATGATGAAAAAAAAACCCTGATTAATCCACCTAGTGGTGATAGCGCCTTTCTCGTCGAATATGTACTCATGATGTCGACGTAAGCCGAAGTGTTCCTGAATCCTGAGAATACTTTATTGAGAAAAGCAAGAATTTTATCAAAGCCATTATCGAATAGAAAAACTTATTGATGACGCATATTCCGACGTTATGTTCAACGTATAGGCAGAGCTTAAAAATATCAGAGCACTCAGTTGACTGCTTGACCACCTTCACTGTCATTGGAGGCCACTCAATATGAAGACGATGATTACAAGCTAAGATATAATCTTTTTCACAACCACAGATCACTTTGGGGTCGTCGACAAAGTTTTTTCTGTACACTTTAGGCTATATTTTATTATCGCTGATTACAAGATCCATGTAAATTTGAACAAAAAAAATGCAAGCAAGTGAAATTTCCCAAACTAAGTCCCAATAAAATTTCAACCACATTACAGAGCGCGAGGGCGCAACCGGTCACATCAGAATTTTGTGTAGTAACTTTAGACGCAAAAGGGGATTGAAAAAAAAATGTTCAGGGTTGTTGCAATTAAATTTTAATTTTCCCATACAACGTTGACTGTAAGGATGATTAGGAATCTGAAATGGTGTGATTTGATGAGTTCTGAGATCACTTTAGTTTTGTCATGATGAAGAGAACAATTACACATATCTATCGCTTGCTATGATTTTGCTCACTTTCGTAGTTTCGGCAAAGCATCCAAAGTTGGTTCTGTAATACTGCTGGTAGTCTCTAATGTAGTTTGAGGCTATTTTCTTGCTAACCGGTAATCAGGTAATCGAAAAGGCCGTGATTTGATGCACCGAATGCATGAGTTTGGTTCAATTTTACATTTTACCACTTACGGCGAGACATCTGGAACCAGGACAGTACCAATTGTCCCAAATATGGCATGAACCTAGTTTCCTCTAACTGTTCACCCGATTTCCTAGAAAGCCACGAAATGATGTGTCACATGCATGGGTTTGGATCATTTTTACATTTTACCAATTCCAACAGGACACCCGGAACCGGTTCTGGAACACTACCGGTAGTCTTTAACGTGATCTGAGACTATTTTCTTGCTGATCGTTCTTCAGGTTATCGAAAAAGCTGGTATTTATTGAGCCGCACGCATGTGTTTGGTTTCCTTCCACATTCGTCCACTTCCGGCGGATCACCCGGAATCGGTTCTGGAACACTACTGGTTTTTCCTAATGTGGTCTGAGTTTTTTTTTGTTAATCGTTCATCAGACTACCTAAAAAGATGCGATTTGATGTGTCACATGCATGGGTTTGGTTCTCTTTTACATTTGACCACTTCCGGCGGGACAACTGGAACCGATTCCGGAACACTACCTGTAGTTTCTAATGTGGTGTGAGCCCATTTTCTTGCTAACCGTTTATCAGGTTATCGAGAAAGCTGCGATTTGATGTGTCGCGTGCATAGGTTTGCTCCACTTTAATATTTGGCCACTTCCGGCGGGACACCCGGAACCGGTTCTGGAATACTACCGGTTCAGATATGTTTTGAGACTATTTTCCTGCATACCGTTAATCAGGTTATCGAAAAAGCCGCTATTTGATGTGCCGCATGCATGGATTTGGTTCACTTTTTTATTTGGCCACTTCCGGCGGGGCACCCGGAACCGGTTCTGGAACACTACCGGTTCAGATATGGTCTGAGAGTATTTTCCTGCATACCGTTCATCAGGTTATGGAAAATGCCGCGGTTTTATGTGCCGCATGCATAGGGTTGTAGCATTTTCATATCTGTCCCCTTCCTGGGGTACCGGTCCGGAACACCTAAATGGCCATAACTCCGGAACGGCTGGACCGATCCGAACCATTTTCAATAGGAAACAATGGGACCAGATTCCGCGTCGAATGAACCATCGGTCATTAAAATCGGTCGAGGTTTACTGCCAAAAAGTGATGTGAGTTTTTTGTACACACACAGACACACATATACACTTACATACACACACACATACATACACACATACATCACCTCAATTCGTCGAGCTGAGTTGATTGGTATATGTGACTCGACCCTCCGGGCCTTCTATCAAAAAATCATTTTTGGAGTGAACATATAGCCTTTCCAGCAGAGCGTTCATGATTAACAAAAATTTTAATCATGATTAACCATTGATGATTAAAATTTTTATTTTAGTGATTATTGATTATGATTAATGATTAATTTGATTTTGAGGATGATTAAAGATTATGATTAATGATTAAATTTGGTTTTATCTGTGATTATTGATTATGATTAATGATTAAAAATGGCTCATTGATTAAAAATCATGATTAATCTTGATTAATCAATCACAAAAACTGGAAGTGATTAAAATATATTTGTTGTTAAAAATATTTTTGAAGTTTCAAAAGTAAAAGGTAACTCTGTCTGGGAGATTTTTGAAAGAAGAATCATAAATTATAATATGTAGAACAGCATTTTAACCGACTTTAATTGAAGAATATATTTTATATGATGATTCATTTTTTAGTGATGAATGATTTATGATTGATTAACTTTTTTTTCTTATGATTATGATTACTGATTAATGATTAAATTGCGAAATCAGTGTGATTAAGATTAATGATTAATGATTAAATGTGAAATTTTTGTGATTATGATTAATGATTTTTGATTAATCTTAATCATTAATCATTAATCATGATTAAATTTATGATTAGTCATTAACGCTCTGCTTTCCAGTACACTTAGTGTACGAGAAAGGCAATAACTTTTTGGTATAAAAATCCAAGATGGCGGCCAAAATCAATATGGCCGACCCAACTTTTTATTATTGTAAATAATAGCTCTATCTTTTCTCTTTTCAACAACAATTCGTTTTGAGGTGGTTTTTGGAGAAACTTTCGAGTTATAACGGTTTAAGTGAGCCACCATTTGACCAAAATCGAGGGGTCTGCAAAAATTGATGTGGCTCTAACTAACGGGGGGTCCATCAATTTGAGTAACCAAATGCATTTTTCTTACTTTTTTAGCGAGAGCTTTCAGAAAATCGGCACCTTAAATATTTTTGAAGACAAGTTGTAAATAGTGGGCCGGTCTCAGCGAGAATTACCCTGCTGTGAAATACCTGATGCGTCTCGAGGTCCACATATACGTAATCTAATTTTCCCAGCATCTGGACAACTCAGCTCATTCGTCGAGGAATTACTCCAGCTCTTCCAGAACTGAAAAAAAAACACAAATAATGGCTACCAGGACGTGCGAAAGATATCACCAAAATTGGATTCCGTAACTACAATTCCATTGTGATGCGCTGTTGGACAACCGTCTATGGTCCGCTCATCCGTCGGCCGAGAGGATAGTCCAGCTCTTCCAGGTAAGATGCTGATATATGTCTGACTGAAGTTAGTGATGCAGCGCGCCTAATTAGACCGAAAAACTGTTTCAGAACTTGCAAAAAAAAAAACTTCTGCCGACTTCCACAACGTGCGAAAATTAACACCGAAATTGGCTTCCGTATTGCTACAACTCCACTGCGATTGTAGTAAACTTTGGCGAAAAAAGAGATAAATCCAAAAATAACTCGTTGGGCTTTGTTATTAGAAAATTATAATTATTCTTTGGAATTTCGGGATGGATCAAAAATGAATCATGTAGATGCATTAAGCAGAATAACCATGAGTGATAGAAAATTGATCACATCAGACAGTGTACTTGATACCGAAGATGTAGAGCGAAATGTTATTCTCGCTCAAGAACAAGACGATAAATTGAAAATACATCAAAACACATTTGGTATCACAAAATTTGAATTGAAAATTGAAATTCTGTTCAGAAAGCATGACAATAAATTACGAACAAATCTCATTTTCTTCTTTTGTCACAGTGCTCGTTAACTCGTCAAGGGGGAGGATGATAAATAATAAATGTATTTGATGGAAAAATATCCAAACAATTAGGCAAAATTTAGGCGGATTTATTAGGAAATTTTCTGGTAAACTATAATTACACATTGATTTTTTTTAATTTCTTGAACATTTTATTTGCGTTCCCCCTCAAAATGTTGAATTCTGACCAAAATTTTCCGAGGGGGCGGTGACATAAGAGAAAATCGAAATTTGTGTCAGCCTAATTCCAAAAACAATGATAGATAATAGGGGGATTCACTTAACGGCGTAAACTGTTTAAACTGATTAAACGTCGCGATCACCAAGGCAATCTTTGATTATTTCGTTCGCAAAATCATGAAACATTTCAAATAAGCAGAAAATCATGGCTTACGCAGCAATTTAATCTATTTAGTGAGTACCCCTGTGGTAACGATCATAAAAGATCTAATTAATATTTCTGTATTAATTCAACGCGCGCTGCGGAAGACGATAAACCATGCTGGCGCACGGCAAGGGAGAGACTGACTGCATCAATCTACACGCACTATCAATCGTGCGCCACTCGTGTGCGCACGATGTAGGTGAAGTGCAAATGGATATTTATAGAGGATCTACCACATCCCCTCTTCTCTGGAAATTAAGATTGTAATTTTGTATCCAATGTTATGCCACTTTGGAATGTCATTATATTCGTTTATAAAGACTTATCATTGGCTCCGGCTCAAACCCATGTGGAAATCAGTATTTTAACATAAATTACATGAGGGCATACAAGACGCAGGAAGTATTTTATTTCAGATGTTAATATTTTGAAAACTTCATCAATCGAGCACTATCCAACTATCCACCTTCTTTTACTCAGAAGTCAGTAATTTCCTGTTATTGGAATTATATTCCTTTCCCGATTAATTTAAATGACCTGCACATTTCTGATATGTAAAAGAATTTAAACCTATTTCGTTTTTTTTTTGCAAGCTTTGCTCTGAATATTTTTGCCTTGTACTGTTGCGGCATTTGCACCCATTCAGACTCACCCAGAACTACTATCGCTCTCGAATCTCGCACAAGATTTCGCAGCACGAATATAACAAGGCTACATTGGTGACGAACCAACCAAGGACTGAAAGTCTCTTAAATAAAGACAATCAAGGCTACATTTGAATGAGGTTGTTCTTGATTCTGACAGTCGAACAATACACCTTACCCGTAAAATTGGCCTTCCAGTGCGCGATTTTAAGTTCTACATTCTAAATCTAACTGTGATAATCGTTCAATCCTATCGGGGAAATATATTGCTGCGAAATGATGACCAGTGAGGAATCATAATCCTCACGTGAAAACCCAATATGTACAAAAATAATGTGTAGGATTTTAATGCAGCTATTGGTTGACTGGAAACAGCTTTTCTGGCGGTGATTATTCTTTTGACTTAGCATCCCAACAAGATAAACAACTTCTCAAACATATTTGAATTAAGTCGCATAATTATCCTCCTTCACCTCTGATTACTGTTTTATTTTTCAGTTCAGACTACAAATTAATGATTTAAGATCAACGAGAAGCCAACACTTTCCAGGGCCTTGACAATTATTCAAATACAGCCAATGATAAAAATAGAAATCATTATTACCGTCTACACAAGATTCATATACTATGAAACACTTTATTTATGCATTTTGCCCTCCATCTCCATCGAACTTTGAAGCGGGATCAAATCTCAAATCACCTGTATTGAACATTTATTATGGATATTATTTATTGAATGATCTTGAGGTTAACAATATTGGTTTGCATACCAGACGTTGAAGTTTGATGTTGTTTTGTTCGATTTAAAAAAAAAATGTTTTGTTCTTCTGGCATTATTTGTTCTAATAATAGTTATTATTATTATTAGCTTTATTAGGGAGATTACTAATAATAGTGTTGAAACACAATATAGACACTCTGAAAAGTCATTGGATTTTCGAACAGTTCAGGGCACAATAAACTTTGATGCAACAGCTTTTTGTACTAAGGCATTTACACAAATATCATTCTCTGGAAAGGGTGTTGTAAATAATTCATCAACACCCCTGAATATTCTTTTTTTTTGCCTCTACTAGTTGAATAACTAAAATAATAATACAGCTGCTCTTAGATAAGCAGAAAGATGCATCAGCACATAATAGTAGATTTTTTTTTTGTTTTTCGTATTGAACTGCAGTACAGTCATGATGTTTTTAACCTGGGTATGTATACAACGCTAATCGCTAAGTTCAAAATGAATTCCCTTGAACGTTGTATTCTATCAATAATACATTTAGTCAAAAGCGTAAACACGTTTACGTTCCACTTATTTTACAACTTCTTTGAGTATTCGAAACTATTAACAGATTTATTTAGTTGTTTTTAACTGAATCCATGCATCCAATTTCCCAGTGCAGTATACTATAAACACATCGTATTCTCGCTTTTTTCCATGCTTCAAGCACTCTTGTTGATTATTTTAAAGAATGCTTACAATAAATAAATATCAATATCTCTTACAAAATATCTTTTCCATTCACGCCGGGTAAAACCAACCACGTAATAAACTGCCATGACATTTTGCTTTCTTTTAAAGGCAATCTTCTCTTGCATTATATCTCCTATCCCTAAAAGACCACTATCGGTGATGGAGCACTTCTCTCAATAACAATAAACTAATCATCAAATGGGTCTTTGATAGTATTATTATGGAGTTTCACTTAACAGCGTAAGCCGCTGATTATTATTATCCTGATCAAACGTCGCAATCACCGAGGCAATCTAGGATTATTTCATTCGCAATTTAATGAAACATTTCAAAAATCCGATAATCATGGATTAGTGAACCCTCTTATTATTAAAGTTGTCAATGGCATTAACGTAACTATTTTATCAAGGTAAAACCGCATATAACAAACATTATTCAGCTCTAAGCTCAGCTTTTACAGAAAAACTTTGACTTGTATAATTCAGGGATCACTTATCGCTTCGTTCGTTGGATTCTTTTAGATCATAGCCGAAATCATTCAAAGACAACATGACTTTTTTTCCATTTTTGTGAGAACGTTTTAATCTCTTTAAATAAAACACTCATGTTTTAAATTTCGGATACCAACACTTCATCCAACCACCTTCATTTTTTTATTATGACTTCTCTATTGATTCATCTCATCTATAATATTGTGCATAACTGTACATAACTGGAAGCAGGTACGAAAGATAACCGACATCAAACTCCGCTTATTATTCATCCATCATCTTTTAAACCATTGATTAAAATAGTCAGTAGTAGCTCAATTGGCTACAAACGATACTCACATATTTTTTTCATGTTTGCTCACTACTTCCGACAACTAGTGATTGCTCAACTAGATACAAAAATATTAGCATTGGGCGACTAAGGTTTCGAGACGCCGTTTTTTTAAAGTAATTCATAACCTCTTTTTGCAACAAATTACTGCAGATATTTTAAAAGATATTCTGTCTAGAGATTTTTTTCCTCTCATATTGTGTACAAGGTGCAATCATCTGAAAAAGTCATACTTTTACTTTTATCACAAGGTACGCATTTTTTTTTTTCTCTAACTGTCACAGTGGATATAACTGTAGTGCTTTGAACTGCAATACCAATAATTGCATCAACTTTCCAAGAATCACGTCGCTGTAACTTTAAATGATTCCCAAATCATGTCATTACGCTTCCTCCTATCACCTTAAAGTTATTAACTCATCATTTCCATCACCATCTTTCCAAAAGCACATTGTTTCGACACCTACCTGAGGTCAACATCTTCTTATTGGCAATTGCGCATCAACAATTAAACTACCATAGACTTTGTGATTCACTGGAGATCATTCAATTGTCTTATCGCATCATTCGATCATTAGGTTTTCGCAACATTTAAGAGCGATTAACTGATATCTCACATTATCCAGGTGCGACCTACTTCTTGCATCATTTAAGAGCAATCAAATATCATTTCGCATCATCCAAGAGCGATAGTTGACTTCTCGCAGCATTTAAGAGCGACAATTTATTTACCAAATCATTTATAGGCAAATATCGCATCATCCAAGAGCGGTTATATTTTTCTTGCATCATCCAAGAGCAATCACGATTCATCGCATCATCCAAGAGCGACCTACCTTTAGCATCATTTAACAGCGATCAAGTATAATCTCGCATCATCCAAGAGCGATAAGTGTATTTTAGCACCATTTAAGAGCGACCATTTATTTCCCGAACCATCTATGGGCAAACTTCGCATCATTTAAGAGCGATTATATATTTTCTTGCATCATCCAAACATAATGTAGTTTCCGCATCATTTAAGAACAAACGTCTTGAAATCATTCCACATCAACAGTGCATCAGAACTTCAGACGCACAAATCTCAAGAAACAAGCTTCAAACAACAGTCCATTTTATTATTCTGTTCTTATTCAATTGTAACAAGCTTAAAAGAAGAAGCTCAGGTGCGCTGGTGTTTACCAAGAGATTTGTGTTTTCAAAACCGTGAGTAGGTACCGAAGTCGGCCATTGTGGCGGCCATTTTGGGATCCTAACAAGTCTGTCCTTAACCTTCCTTCACGTAGGGAACAGCTCGCTGACGTAGTGTACGGTTTGGGTAGAAAATGACCCAAATGCCAAAGGAGGGTTAAGAGTGGTTAACTGTCAACTCACATCATCGAAGAGCCTTTTTTTTACCTCTCAGCTGTGATTTCTGTTTTTCATATTTAACAATATTTTTAGGCCGCGGCTACTTCATACCGGAAATCAAACGGCTTCACTTCCCTATTAAAAGGAAGAACTCCCATTTTGTGAGTGAGTCGCGAGTACGATTTGGTCCCACGTTCTCCGCATAAAAGATAGTGCTTAACTTCAACACCAGGTCCGTTCCGCGACACCAGGATCTACTTTTACACCCACTTGTTTTTAGAAATCATCTAGGGTATTCGTTCCCTTATTAAGCATGTGGCTCCCATTTTCATCCTACAAAAAACAAAGGATTGAAGCGCTGTTTGTTTTGTTTCTTATTTTTGTATTTTTTTGTTAGAAGTGAGCACCCATGAAAACAAAAAGAACGGAATCAATCGGTGCCGTAATCGCTTGTTTGCGGATAGGATGAATATGGGAGCGTGAGATTACTGATGCAACACATACCCTATTTTACACATCATCTAAGAATTACTGAGGATCATGGTCATTAGAATGCAAGAATGGCTACTAAAATTGTTGCCTATCGCTATACGAAAGATCTTAGAAACGATCTGGCCATAATCACGTCACAGTTACAAAACCTGCAAATACACAATATGCATTGAGTAGAACTTCTTGGACAAATACTAAAGAAAACATTATTTTTCTAACAACACAACAATACTCGTTCGAGAAAACGATAATGATGTTTTTTTTTTATTTAACACCCGTAATTTAAACACTCCTCTTTCAAATCCATGAGAAAGTCTTGATATTCATAATCTTGAGTTATTCATAAGGTATTCACCTTGCTTCACTTTCCAACATAATTTATCAAAACATATAACTTAATCAAGCATATACATGTATGTACATGTGCGCCTCAGAATTACATAAAGACTTACCTTGAACTCCACTTCGTTAGTCCCACTCACCTAATTCATCACAATAGTCCGCATAATGTTCGGACCGACCCAACTAATTCATTTTCTTCACCAACGATCAATCAGCATGCATCGCGCAAGCGAACAAAACAAATGAGACATACCGAACGGCCTTGAATGCCCGACCTTGAATTTTATCAAGCGGCGAGCACAAAAGCGGACGAACAAAAGCGGGCACATCTCTCGGTGTGATGCATGTGCGCATCCAGGTTACACAACTAAATTTTCATTTTCACCGTTAAACACTCTGATTTAATTTTAAAACATTTCACTTTTTTTTCACTTCTTTGCAATTTACATTGTCACTATTTTTCCGCTTTTCTCTGGAGCATGCAACCAATCTCTAGGCACTTTTTTTTCGAAGACATTTCTTTTCGGCTTGTTTCTATTTTTTTATAAACTTGACTTGCTAGCTCAACAAATTCTATTATTTTTTTTTTCCTTCTTTGGATTCTACATCCTCGTCGCCATCTTGTGGTAACGATCATAAAAGATCTAATTAATATTTCTGTATTAATTCAACGCGCGCTGCGGAAGACGATAAACCATGCTGGCGCACGGCAAGGGAGAGACTGACTGCATCAATCTACACGCACTATCAATCGTGCGCCACTCGTGTGCGCACGATGTAGGTGAAGTGCAAATGGATATTTATAGAGGATCTACCACAACCCCTAATATAATTAAAATTTGCCATGACAATTTAGGACATATAGGAATAGAAAAGACTATTATAGAAATTAAAAAGTTTTATTGGTTTGCAAGCATGAACAAAATTGTTAAAAAGTATATAAAAAATTGTCTAAGTTGTATATTTTATAGTCCATTTGATGGCAAAAAAGAAGGTTTCCTTAAAAATATTGATAAAGGTGAAAATCCATTCCACAGAGTACATATTGACCATTCTGGACCGATACAATTACAATCATCGAAAGGATGTAAATTTATTTTGGTAGTTGTTGACGCTTTTACGAAATTTGCAAAATTTTATCCTACAAAAACCACAAATACTGAAGAGGTTTTAAAACATTTAACCATCTATATGAATCACTACAGCAGACCAATGCGAATTATTTCAGATAGAGGAAGTTGTTTTACTTCTGAAAAAATCAAAAAAAATCTGTGTAGAACATTTAATTGAGCATACAAAAACAGCAGTTTGTACTCCAGAAGCCAATGGACAAGTAGAAAGAATTAATAGAACGCTAACACCAATGTTGGCAAAACTTATGAATGATACTAATAAAAGATGGGATGTTTTGTTACCCACCATGGAATACATTTACAATAATACATTTAACAGATCCATTAAAAATTTTCCGGGTGATTTATTATTTGATCAGCTGCAAAATCATCAGAACAAAATTGAGTATAATTTAGAGACTCTTGTTAATAAACATCAGGAATTTATCGAACCTAGAAATATTATTGAAATAAGAAAAGAAGCGAAGCGACATATTGATAAACTACAAGAATATAATAAACAAATTGTCGATAAAAAACGAAAACGTGTACAAGATTACAGAGAAGGAGATTTTGTTGTTTTAAGAACAGTTGAAAAAAATAAAATGTGCAGCAAATTTAAAGGTCCTTATGTAATAAATCAAGTTTTACTAAATGATCGTTATTTAGTCACAGATATAGATGGATTTCAAGTTTCTTGCCTTCCATATAGAGCAGTTTGTTCACCAGGAAACATGCGAAAATGGCTATCTTCTCCAAATTTATCGACTAGTGATGATAACGATGAGGACATTGTAGAGTCAGGATGACCGAAATGTAGTAATTAACCCTAAAAGGGATACCTGGGGTCCATTGGACCCCAGGCGCCTTTCAGAGCTCGTCTCTGATGGAACACAGTCAGCGTGGTGACGAAACTGAGGCCATGAAGGTATCCCTTTTAGGGTTAAGTAGAGTATATCACTGAACCTCCCACACCACATCAACATACTTAACATACAGGGGATACTCAAAATAACTGGGACAGGTAAAATTTTCACTTTTCAAAAAATGTTCAACTCGCTGTAACTTTTTGAAAAGGGCATCAAATATTCTCAAATTTTTACAGTAAGTTCATCAACTAGTTGTGTATCAGTGGTTCAAATTTGGAAAAGATCGGGCTATTCTTCACGAAGATATAAAGATTCTTGAAAAAGGCATAATTATTCGATAGCCAACTTTGAGCTTTTATATCTCCGAATTTAATGAACTGATTGCAATGAAATTTTGACCATTCATGACTTATATGATGAACTCTTAAAAACGTTTAACTTAACTTTAAATTTTTAACAAGAGAAAAAGTTATAACGATTTCATTCATTTCACGATTTTTTAGTAAATTCATCAATTTCTAATATGCATCCCATTACTTTCTCAATTTATTAGCGGCTATGTTGTAACTTTCCTTCAAAACACATTTATATATAAGTCATTTAGAGGGAAATTAATTGAACTATAATTTGCATCTTGAATTTTGAAACGATGTTGAAGTTTTGGATAATTTGGTGTTTTATTAGAAAAATAATCTAATCGTTATAATTTTCTACCGTGTTAAGAATTTTAAGTTAAGTCAAAGGTTTTTCATAGCTCATTATACCAGTCATGAATGGTCAAAATTTCATTGTATTCGGTTCATTGAAACCGGAGATATAACAGCTCAAAGTTGGCTATCGGATAATTTTACCTTTTCCTAGAATTTTTATAACTCCGTGGACAATGGTCCGATCTTCTCCAAAATTGGACTACTGATACACAACTAGTTGATGAACTTACAGTAAAAAATTGAGAATATTTGATGCACTTTTCGAAAAGTTACAGCGAGTTGAACATTTTTTGAAAAGTGAAAATTTTACCTGTCCCAGTTATTTTGAGTAACCCCTGTAGTAGTAATTGACATCTGAGAGTAGACTGACGTAGGAATCATCACGATCATTCTGTAATAAACCATCAACCTGATGATACGTGTTGTTACTTCCGCACTATAGCGATGTAATGTTGGATAACCGACCATAGTTCGCCCGTTCGTCGGCCGAGAGGATAGTCCGGCTCTTCCAGAACTTGCGGAAAAAAACACTGCTACTGGCTTCCACATAGTGCGGAAAGTACCACCGAAATCGGCTTCTTTCTTGCTGCAACTTCATTGCGATGTGCTGTTGGACAACCGTCCACGGTCCGCTCATCCATCGGCCGAGAGGATAGTCCAGCTCTTAAAGGTAAGAATTGATTCCTTTCGTACTCACCCAGATTCAGAATCGAAACAGTGTAACCCAATTTACGAAAAGAAGCTTTCCTTTCACACTTCACTCACCCGTTACTCCCTTCAATCTCGTCACAATATTTCAATATTCGGCACAACGACAATACTACTCCTTTTTTAAATTACCTTAAACAAAACACTCTACATCCACCGCTGCGCCATGTAGTAAACAAAACCGGGAAACCCCGTCGAAACAAAATTCGGAGCACGAAACACAAAATCGGCTGTCCGACGTAAGAATGCTTTCCAGAATCAATCATTTTTTTCTCATTTTCAACACAAGGACCTGGCTCTTCAATCGCAAAGCATCTTCTTTCCTTTTCTGATACACACCACTCTGTGACTCTGTGACTCTTTTACACAAGGTTGTTTACGATATTGAGAAAGCATTCACTCAAAAGCAATCTCTTTTGGGTGTTTTATTAGATATCGATTTTGACAACATTCCATTTGATGTCGTATTAGAAGCCACATGAAGTCATGGTATTCTCCAATGATTTCCATTTGGATTATCCAAATGCTCAAAACCCGACATCTCTTGTCCGCATTGCGTAAAGCAGCAATTAGAGAATTGAGTGTTTGTGGATGCCCCCAAGCAAGGGGGAGTTTTGGCACCACTTTTGTGGAATCTTGTAGTAGATACCCTATTGCGGCAACCCAATAATAGCGGTTTTCCTACTTATGGTTTTGCCGACCACTACCTAGCATTGTTAGTCGGTATGTGCATTACCACCCTTTTCGACCTGATGCAAAACGCCCTTCAGGTAGTTGAGGGTTGGTGTCACCAATATGGCCTTTCGGTTAATCCGAGTAAAACATCTATTGATCTTTTTACGGAAAAGCGAAACCGTAATGATGTTCGACCTTTGCGTCTCTTTGATTCTGAAATCGATGCGACTGAACAGGTAAAGTACGTTGGAGTACAACTTGGGGTCTAAAACTCAAGTATATCAAATGGATTTACACAACTGTTGTTCGATCAATATTGGCTGATTGATGTCTTGTGTGGTGGCAAAAGGGCGAAGTGAGAACGATCCAATCAAAGTTGCGTATAATGGCGATGTCTGGAGCGTTATATTCGACTCCCACGATAGCGCTCGAAGGTCTTTTTGACACTGCACATTCATCTCAAACAAGAAGCACTTTCTTGCACTTACCGCCTATGGGTATTCGGTCTACTAGTGGAAACTTCTGTGAACCACACATCATCACACACCTCGCTGTTTCTACTTTTGGTGGTTTCGGACAAAATTGTCCTCGCTCCAAGTGATCTTACAATTGCTTGTAATTTTCCATATAGGACATTTTCCACGAAATTCCCTTCCCGGGAAGAGTGGTCATCCGGATATTTGGGAAGAAGTATTTCAGACGGCATCGTATATTACACTGATGGCTCCCTTCTCGAAGGCCGAGCAGGTGCTGGTGTTTATTCTCGTGAGCTAAGGCTGTATCAGTCCTATTCACTTGGTAGACACTGCACCGTTTTTCAGGCCGAAATCTTTCGCATCGACATCGTGCATCGTGCATCGACAGTCCTGTTCAGATAGCCAGGCTGCTATTAAAGCACTTGCTTCGGCCAACTCAAAGTCAAAGATATTTATCGTTTGTCGAACTCAAATCTAGAAGCTGAGTTCAACAAACACTGTTCCTCTTGTATGGGTACATGGCCTTTCTTCGATCACTGTAAATGAAATGGCTGATGAGTCAGCTCGCACTGGAGCATCACATGACTTCATTGGCCCTGAGCCAGCTATTCCGATATCGAAGTGTTTAATTAAACTTCAGATTGATACTTGGGCTGCCACCCAGCACAAACAATATTGGGACAGTTTGAAGTCATGTCGTCAAACCAAATTGTATTGTACTGAGCCATCTCCAAGGGTGGCGAAGTATCATACAAATCTGTCAAAGCAGAACTGCAGCATTCTGGTCAATGCATTGACTGGCCACTTCTGACTCAGCTATGACATGGCGAATATTCAGCAAGCTGATTCATTTGTATGTGATAGCTGTGAATCCGATTATGGAACTTCGTATCATTTGATATGTAACTGTTCAGTTTTTGCGCAACTGCGTTTCCGAGTATTCGGTAAACACTTATTAAGTGCAACTGACTTCAGTAACCTGAATCTTCCGGACATTCTGTAGTTCTTGACCCGCTGTGGTAAAGAGCTATAGGCTCTCTTCCGCTTTCTGCGTTATTATAGTGCCCTTTTCAGGGCGCTGTTTGAACCAATTATGGTACGCTTATGTGGGGTATTTTTTCCTATTTCCCTACCTGTCCTTATCCCCATCCTTATCCTTATTTCCATTCTTTTCCCTCAGTTAGATGATGAAATAGGCTATTATTATGGCGATGGCACAAATGTCCCAAATGGAAGATCACTACCTGGAGTCGGCCATCTGATACCTGATACCGTGGGTGTTCAGGACTAATAGTAGTATTAAGTAGCAGTTTCCAAACATGCTAGGTTCATTATTGTACCGAGAGTTCACCAACTTCAACACTGAATTTCAAGAATTCAACCTGTATTCCAAATTTCAGCTCCACTGCACTGGCCGGTAAACACGCACTTTATACGTTGCGTTTGTTAGTTGGCTCAACTTGGTAAACTTCCGCCGATATCAATATTAAAACAGTCGGCAAAGCAAGCAGTCGGACAGCATCCGTAGCAGCCGTGATTGATCGATTCGCTGCCGATGATGGTCCTGGTTGCTGCCGCGTGGTCATCGTTAGATTTTGATAGATTTATGACCAATTTTGTGAGAATTGGATTGGCTTTCCGCGTGTGGTGATGGCAAACAATATTGCATTGCAGAGGGGTATGTGAGCGGAGTTGGAAAGTTATTCTATGCTAATCGGGTTGTCATCATTAGCATCAATGTCGCCGCGTAATTGAGCCTCCTCTGTTTAGTGCTGTGATGGCGCTGTTTGATGAAGGTGACTAATAAATGCAGCTTTTCACATCTCGGAAGTGGAACCTAATTGATTTATTATAATTGGATGCTGCCGGATCTGGAACGGAATTGCGTCGTCTCGAAGTGACTGTGGATAATAAGTCGAGTTAATTGATTGATCGTTGATGCTGTGCTGTGCTGATTCTACTGTGTTTATTCTCGTTTTATTTTTGAAATTAATCATTATCACACATAGGCCGTTACAAATATTTATTTCACTTTTTGTCCCACCACTCTTTGGCTGGTCGAGGGGGGGGGGGGATAAAAATAATAAAGCATTTAATCTGAACAATATCAAAAACTCATCGGATTTGTCAAAGAATTTTCACCATAGCCCGATATTTTGAAAAATATTTTTATCTGCCCCCTCAAAATGCAAAATCCAGCCAATAATTTCTGAGGGGGGGTGGGGGAGACAAAAAGTCAAAAGTAAATTTGTATCAGCCTCAGAAATATATGCCGAATCTCGGCTTTCTAAAACCGAGATCCGCACAGCCGACTGCTCGGCATCCATCTCGGTTTTAAAGCAAAAACTGATTATTTCGGTTTTAATATGAGGTTCTGACAGCTGCATAAAACTGAGAATCTCGGTATTAGCAAACTGAGATATCAGCTAAAATTAAAAACAATCATTAATGAGGATAGCTGAGAATTCGGTTAAAATTTATGAAAGAAAGTTTTATTGAAACTGAGTTTTTATCAACATGCATCGACTACCAACAAACATGCTTAACACACAGTTACTGATCATTATGTGTTTGGTCAATCTATTCAGAAATACCATGAAGATGACCGATAGAATGAGCGGGAAATGTGACGTCACAAAGGGTTGTTTGACTTATCAAAGAGGTGTTATTGTCGTTTTCTGACATTTTATTTTTGATACCATTTTCATCAACTCAAACCAACTGGTGCAAGAACTTCTTGTCAGTCGTGCTCAGTGCTTCGATTTTCAAGCAGGATGCATAAAAAAATGAATAAAACAACTTGTCAGAGGGACAACATTTCACATCGAATACAATAAAAGCTTTGCAAAGGAGAATGAAAGCGCCAAGCAGGTTCCTTCCGACTGGGATCGCAATATCCTTCCACACAACATAGCAGTCCTCTAGTTCGAATGGCTTTTCAGCAATGATGATGAGTGGTACATCAGGCGTCGGCAAGCCCATCTCGAGCTGGGAAACAACGTTAAAGAATAAGTTTTGAATCAAAGAACACACACTTCATGACTCAATTGATTAATTAACAGAAACGTAAATTATTAAAAAACTGATTGCAGACCCCCTCGCCTCGTACAAAAAAATGAAAATTTGTATGAAACGTATGCTATGGCCAGCAACAACTTCCCATCCCCACAAAGAAGTGTTCGTGGCAATAAACAGTTAGAATCACGATTTATGAACTGTTTCTTCCAAATTGATTTCAAAACATTTAAAATGACTTACATCGATCCATTCAATTATGCTTTGTAGCGGGTTTGTGGGCCTCTTCGTCTTTTTGTCCTTTATCACGTGGTCGTTTTGCACCTCTGGTTGGATTCTTATCACGAACGATATATAACGCCTTGACCACGTCATTCTTGATGTAGCGGTGCATGTCACGATGCTGGTACACAATCTTCACTTGTGTCACAGTCCACATGTCCTTGAAAGGTGCGGCAGTGGGTTTCATTAGGGCGAAATCCAGTGAAATCTAAAATGAACATCTATTATCATCATTATAGTTCAATATGTGTTACACACTTAGATAAAACCATCTACTTCGGTAAAATATTACCGAAATCTCAACCGTTAAGCTTTGTTTGCCGAAAAAAATCGGTGAGCTGGCAACATTTACCGAACTTCGTTAAAGTTTGACAGATAAAGGGTAACATTTTACCGAAATTTTGTATTTTTTTTTACAGAATTTCGGTAAAATTCATTACCGAGCGCTCAGCAATTGAGATTTCGGTAAAAAATACCGAACGCGATTAGCTGTGTAGTATTGTGAACTTACCAGTTCGCCATTAAATGCTAACGCCACGAGAAAGTCCTTCAAAAATTTATGAAGGGTCACCTCAGCGCGCTGTTCATTGCGGTACTTCAAAGTCCTGGTCCACAGATCTTTGATTCTTGGCTTGTTTTCCTCAGCTGGTACAGCAAATTGCAACTCATGCACCTGCTATATAAAATAGAAACAGTTTTTTATATGATCATATAAAATATGAAATATGACGTTACCATATCATTAATATTCAATTCGCTTTGATCGCACTCTGGTCAATTAGAGATTGGTGGAGATAGAATTTCCGCATTTTGTCTCTGAATAACCCGGGTATCCGATTTCTAAGCAAGCAGCTCCATCCGGTAATGAATTTTGCCGGCGTGGCGTCCGTCCCCACGGCCGTTTTTGTGAAACCACAACGCCTATTGAATAATATAGAACGTACATAAAAATGCAAGCAGCAATTTAAAATAAGTATAGGTTTAAAAGATTAAGAACAAATAATATTTCTCGCGCTCAATACGGGCTTATCTACAATTATTATCGATTTATCTTCATCGATTTTCTTTTACGTTAATAATTTGGCAGGGAAATCAAGTTTGATATTTTTTTTGTCCTAGATGCTAGTCCTAGTCGTCCTCCACAGGATTACACTGAGAAGTTATCCAAATATGACTTGTAGCTCCCGGAATAGTCCAAAGAGAAAATCGATTAATAGGAATCGATCATTGTTATACGCCCGTATGAAACTAAGCACGAGATTTGGTCCAGCCTAGCTGGATTTGTCAAGCAAGCGTAAAACTGACTAAATTCTCATCGAACACATTATTTCAAAGTGTAACGATTGATTGTCTGTGGTTTTAGTACTCCAGGGTAGTCTAGTTATATGAAACACTGCTCTACATGGGTTAAAACAATGATTTTCTTTTTTGTCCCCTAAGTAGATCAAGGTAATACCTACCAAACATGGAGTATGTCAAAAGAATTGCAAAATAAGATAACTAATATTCATAGACTGAATAAAAGTTTAGTGCACACTTTTCAAATCATCACATCCAGTAAAAAAATCACGTGATATCTGTTTTATTTGAATATCTCGATAAAATACATTCGAACTTTCCTGAAGAGTCCTGAAGCCATGGGTAGCCATGGGTCCTAAAAGTTCAAAAACGTCATGCACAGTCAAAGTGTCACCGCAGAACATTGTTAATACAGCTCGAATTACGAACCTTTCCGATCCATAGAAAACCGTAACTCCTTCCAGCAATTTTAGGTCACGAATAAGAGGTTTCATAATCTTGTTATGTCCATGCTTCTTAGCATCTATCGAAGTGCAATATATCAGCGGGAATATTGATTTGGGTGAGCTGTTCCATTTACTCGGAAAATTTTCGATTTTGAAATCGAACATGGACACTTTGTTTATTCCTGCTCTGGAGCTAAGAGCATTTCCGAGTTCAACTTCATCTTGGTACACGTTCAGGCACACAACGCCAGGAAATTGTCGAGAATAGTCGTTTTTAAAAGTTTCCCCAGAACGAAAACTCGAATACTCCCTAACAGTTGAATTTTCCGGCAAATTATGCTTCATGAGCTCTCTGTTTTGAGGATTTCTAAAAATTAGCTTCACCGTTTCAATGATAGGTATGTACATGCAGGTTTCATGACCTTCACCCTTATTGGAATACCATCGATGTGTCGAATATCATTCCGCGTTTGAAGCATCTGTTCTGACGGATTTGGGATACTGACAGCCAATTTAATTAAAAAATTGGTCTGTTTAGAAAGTGTCGACACGTCTGAGAACAAATCAGGTAGGTGGAACTGGTTCAGAAAAGTTATAGTTTCAGGAGTACTTAGATCGGTCCCATGATTTTCCAAAAACGTTTTGATGTTATTCTCAAAATATTCTCCTAGCATTTGAACCAATTTTTCACACATTTTGATCATCTCCGAAATTTTTGTTTGCGGAAGCGAAACATCTGCTGTCAGCCTGCAAATTCCCAGGGCAATGCATCTCTTAGTTTGAGCCAAGGACACAGTTTCTTCCGGAATTGGTACTTAATCAACAATTGAGGTGTGAACGTTTCTGTTTCTTGAGAAAAGGTTCTTCCACATCATCCAGCGAACTACCTGTCTCTGGCAGTTCAGGAGAAGGTAGACACGGATGCTGCTGGATAATATGTCTTCGAAGTGACTTGAATTGGTTATAACTGGATCGGCATTTCGTGACCATACAATCATAAAATACTCTATCCGGATCGAAGTGCCCGTTCCGGATGTGATTATTTACATGCCGCTGTAATTCTTCCACGTAACCTACAATCATTTCGCGACAGAAGAAACATGTGATCCCCGACTTTGAATGCTAAAATAAGATTAAAAATGAATATTCTCAATACTTACTGCAGATCTCGTACAATCTTACATCTTCCTTCTTCAGATTCTCCAACATTAGCTCCATCGTAATCACTTTTTTATTTCAATCACTCACTCGGTGGACGTTTTCGTTTGCGAAGGAAAATATCAACATGGCGGATGACAGAAAAGAAAGCCGAAAATCGGCAAAGATCACTGCTAATGGCCCGTTTACATATGTGATAATAATGCGTGACAATATTCTGTCGGACAATTTATTCCACGCTAGTATCGTTTACATAGCTGCTAAACATTTGGCTGCTAAATCTGAGACAATAAACTGTCCGACTGTGTTGGTACCAAACTATCGTAATGTAAACACTTCCCCATCTGCCAATAAAATTGGCGTGATGGCATAATTAGCTGACAATTCGTCTAGCAGACCGTTTACATGATGCTAATTGTGTCGGACAATCTAATATCCTCATTATTGTCCACTAGTTTTAGCACCGAATTCAGAAGCTTCTGATTTTGTCATGCTAATTTTATTGTCTGCTAAAAAGTGTTTACATTGCGCTAAATTGACGCCAATACTGCTCGAAAATGAACTGTCGCGTAGAATTAGCAAATATGTAAACGGGCCATAAACCGAGATGTCGGCATGCCGGATGCTGGGGCTCGGCATACAGTGTTGCCCAGTTACGGGTTAAAAATAACATCTTCCGAGATATCAGTTTAAAGTTGTGCCGTACCTCAGTTTCAATTGATTTTTAACTGATTTATCAGCAAAATATGAGAATGCCGCATTTCGAAGCATTCCGAAAAGCCGAGCCCGCGAATAAATTTTAAGTGTGCACATACAATTTTCTTCAAGTCCTTACCAGTTGCTTTGTTGTTTTTGAGCTGGTGGGTTGCATCCTTAACTTCCCTCTGCGCGGGAGTTCGTTCGTTCCCGCCCTTTGCTGCACCTACATAGTAATTTTTTCCGCTGACTTGATAACCCGTGCCTACATTCTTTTCGCCATTCAGGTGCTTGTCGAAGTTCTGCTACCGCCTTTAGATCACCCATCAATCCAGGAAACTGGGCTTACCTTCCTGGAAGCTACGGGTTCTGCATTGGCATTTCCTTCAACTACAGTGCTAAATAACTAGGATCAAGTGCCAGTCTTCACAACATGCAGGGGGTGGCCAAAATGTTTGGGATAGGCAACTTTTTTACTCTCTCAAAAATATTCAACATGCTGTAATTTTTCATAGAGTGCATCAAAAGTTCTCAAATTTTGACTGTTTATCTACCTATTATATGTGCATCACTGGTACAAATTTGGACTCGATTGGTTAATCTTTCGCAAAGCTAGAACCGTTATCATAAAACACTATTTTGTAGGCAACCAATTTTTGAACTGTCATATCTCCGAAACCAGTAAACCGAATCGAATGAAATTTTGTACGTTTATCAACAATATAATGATACTTTATGCGACATTAATAGTTATTTATGCAACGAGTTGCAAAATGATGATTTTTACAGCACGAGTCGTACATTTATCCAACGAGGCTTGCCGAGTTGGATAAATACGAAGAGTGCTGTAAAAATCGAGTTATGCAACGAGTTGCATACAACATTTTTTGCAATGACTACAATTATTCACTAGAATATGATCATTTCCATCAGTATCATTGTGCTTCTCGGTGGTTGAATGGGAACGACCACGTGCTCCATCACGAAATCTGAATCAAGCAAACCGTGCTATAACCGTCACAGTTTTTCCTGTTCTTACTGTGGTAACACAGGTTGTCAATCAAACAAATGCATTATGATTCATAATGCTACCCAAATGAGATGCATTTTGAACCATAATGCATTTGTTTGGATGGTACGGAAAAGTAGGCCGTTCGGATATTTAAACGGCAAGTATAAAATGAGTTTTATAGTGCCAAATTGAAAAAAAAAAATTAATGTATTCTCACGACGAATAAAGTTATACCGGTTTGAAATTTTCACCCATATAGAGAAAGTAAGTAAAATTTACAATACCACACAAAAAATACTAAATGTGTTCTTCCTTCTATCCAAATAGGCTCTAATATATCCACTTGGAAAAATCTTGAGAACAAAAGTAAAATTTCTGTGGATATCAAAACTAACATTTAATGACATTGATGTAATAAATATATTTTTTCGAGAAAAATCCAAAAAGTGCCAATCTATGATAACTTTTTAAATGTTTAAAAAGTACCTATGTTTTAATAACTTTTGAAGCACAAAATTTCATTCAATTCGGTTCACTGGTTTCTGAGACATGACAGTTCAAAAATAAGCTGTCTGAAAAATAGTGTTTTACCAAAACGGCTCTAGCTTCGCGAAAGATTAACCAATTGGCTAAAATTTGAACCAATGATGCACATATAAAAGCTTGACAAACAGTCAAAATTTGAGAGTTTTTGATGCACTCTATGAAAAGTTACGGCATGTTTAACTTTTTTGTGAGAAAAAGAAAGTTGCCTATCTCAAACATTTTTGACAACCCCTGTAAATCAATTGTCTGTAAAGGACCACGACATTTTAAATGAAAAATACACGGTTTGCCAGGTCTGATAGAACCTTGGTTAGAACGAGAAAAACGTTGAACTAATCAAACAGTATTGACCATTGTTTTTGAAACAACCACCACTTTCCCAATAAATGATACTTCCTGTTTCATGATGCAAACGAAACATTAGAATCGGCAAACAAATCGTGAATAAACCACGGCATCTCACAATAAATCATCATTATTTTGTTTGACCTTATGATATCATTGAGGGGTACACAAGAGATTATAAACTTTGATTTTTATTTGCCTGTCAGCTTTCGAACGTTCACAGTCCCATCTCGGGTATGCTTGGTGCGAGGATGTGTGGAGATTGACTTCATAAATCAACTGACGAGTCGATCGGTTTTGTGTGGCTCAATGGGTACACTCATTAGCGGTTCATTATGTGGATAAATATTGTTCAACCGACATCGACGCGACGGTGAGCCGATATTGGTTTGGGTAAATTGGGTTTTAGTGGGAAATTTATTTGACATGATGAATAACAATGGCTATTGCACATTAGTGTTAAAATAGAACACATTGATGCCACAATCAACTTTGGATTTAGAAAACTGCTGTTTTTATCAAACTGAAAAGTTTGGATAATAATCGAGATACAACTGAAAAGCTTGTTAATACTCCGAACTGGCTTATATCTGGGTTAGGATGGCAATCCACGACGAAGAAAAATAAAAAAGAAAACACTTTTATCTTTACAATTCAACTTTTTAGAAGAACAAACTCTCCAAAGGTACCCAAAAAGGTTGACCTGACTGTATGCGATAATTAGCGGGGCATCATGTTACTGTGCATCGTACTCAAAGTCATCTGCAAAGTGATCCTTATCCGGATCCAGGAAAAGATTGACTCAACTTTCCGACGGCAGCAAGCAGGATTCCGTGCCGGACGATCCTGTGTGGACCATATTGTCACGCTCAATATCATCCTGGAGCAAATCAATGAACTCGAAGAGTCTCTTTACCTTCATTGATTACAAAAAAGCTTTCGACCGTCTCAATCACGGAAACATGTAGGAAGCCCTCGGGCGCAAGGGTCTCCCTGAGAAAATTATCGGCCTCACTGAAGCACAGTACAGGGCATGTACTGCACAACGGTGTTTTTTCCGATCCCATCCGGGTTGTTGCTGCAATGAGGCAAGGATGTATACTACCACCGCTACTGTTCCTCATCGTAATCGACGAGATCCTGATGGCTTCAGGCTTCCTCAGGGTATAAGTGCTGATGATCTTTTAATTTCAGGTAAAGAATGTCGTCTTCCATTTTCTTCAGTATGCTGGTCAATGAATGTATGAATGAACTAGTTCACCATTTGCACACCGTATACTAATTTGCTTATACAATTGTACAGGGGGGTACATACAATTTTCCACTCTGCTCCCCACTAATCACAGAGTAACTCATAGATGAAGATGTAGACGACGATGAACATGGTGACGATTACTCTGAATACAGTACAAGCGAACAGGGAATGTTCAATTCGGATGCTGTCAATTCATTGTTAGGTAAGTTTCTACATCTTCATAGGTGGTGGACGCCAGCCGACCGAGTACCAGTTCCTAACATCAAAAGTTGAATAGTCCTCCTCCTCCTCCATAACTTCGGTATCGCCGGTTTCCCAGTCTGCCAGTCTGCTGGGGGCGGAAGGTAAGCAAACAATCGAATCGAAAAGCGCTTGCTGCTGTAGGCTTTTCTGATGTGCTTACATTTTAAGCTGCATTAGATTTTAACATGGCTACCGTGTCGAATGATGACATCTCCATCAGTAGGGGACATGGGTGGAAAATGCGCCATCTGCATCCCAAGTTGATAATTACCTTGCTTCTTATATTTCATTTTGTTTTTATTCTTCGATCACTTAACCTAATTTACAGCTCTGTTGTCCACTAGGGCACTGCGTGAGCGATTCCAATTGGAAGCTGTACATACACTTTGTACAGCGCCTAAATGTATTCTATTTTATAATTGTACTACATCGAACTGATTGCCGTTGCGCTGTTTTCACTTTTCTACCCTATCATGGTAGAATGATGAGCACGAGGATGTTGATGTGTGGCTGTTGGTTGTTCCTGTTTCCAGTCCGATTGGGGTCCATTATGGGTTGCCGTTCGCCAATGCCCAAGTATCCGGGTTCATTTGAGCCATGGGCTGAGAAGAGGTTCAGTGTCAGCTATCAAGAGCAACTGACGAAAGTGCCGGGGCTGGGATCGAACCCATGAACATCTGCTTATGAAGCAAACGTGTAGCCACTACGCCACGGGCCCCAGCTATTCATTTATTTAAGATGCTTTTTTATTCCTTGTTGGGTATATAAGTCACTGCGACCAGTTTTTAGATCTATTTAAGATGCTAGTACACATAGTTGAATATTTGACCAAAACAAGCCAATGCTCAAATGGGTTGCATTATGAACATTATGCAACAATATTTCATTATGCAACACATTCCAGTTGCATAATGAACCAGTACGGAAAAGTAGTTCATTATGATACTGAAACGAGTAATATAAAGTTGAAATTATGATACTGAATTGCATAAAAGATGTTCATTCTTTAGTTCATACTTGTCAAATATTAAGATAAAACATTACATCGTCTTCAACCAAGGGTTTCATAGACTGAACGACCACTAACATTAGACAACGAAAAACCCAGTGGTCCAGTGGAGAATTTTTCGTTTCACGAAAAGTTTTCACTGACTGCAGCGGGAATCGAACCTACATTACGAGGCTTATGAAACGACCGGATGTCTGACGCTCCTAACGCCCATGGAGACCCCGTGTACTTACTCTATGCCTTAGTATCACAGCTTAGGTAAGACTTGAAGCTCGAATAGACCTGTGTGCCGACTATATTTAGCTCGGCGGCAGCGTAAGAGCCATTTTAGACCGGCAGCCGCCGCCGACCCGAAAGTAGACACCGCACATTGGAGTAAATCATATCAAAACCTGATCATAAGTGGAAAAACTCAAAATGAAGTAATTGGGGTTTCCGTTGTGTTTTTGCCAAATGTAGCTATCGTGTAATCGTTTGACAGCTAAGCAGTGTCCAAATGTTTGGTTTACGCTTATCAGAAGAGGTTAAGTGAAGCTGAAGTTTAGCCGTTTTCTTTGATATAACTCACAGCGCGTGCTAGTTTTGACCGTACAAAGTGAATGAAATTGATAGTCAATCAATTCAACGATGCAGTTTGTTAAAGAAGGTTAATGTTGTTATTCTGTTAAATTGAAACCCAAACAAATTGACGTTAAGTTTACATACAATGTATGGAAATATTGAAAAAAATATTTGATGGAATCCTTTACCGTACATTCAAAATGTAATAAGTTGATTTTCCGGCTGTTTCCGGGAAATATTCTTCTAGTATATGATAAAACTATTGTTGCTCTTTCAAATGCAGAAAGAATACCTTCCGGATGTTTCCGATTTCAAAAGTTGCAACACTTTGAAAAATTTTGTTAATTATATTATTATATGATATTATTTGCCTAAAAACACTATTTGGCCCTCTGAACGTATTTTTGCTGAAAACTAGAATTCAACAGCTTCCAAGCAAAAAAAAAGAAGTTTAAAATCGGTCAACTGGTTCAAAAGCTGTGATTTTTTGAAAAATTTTAGTTTCGAAAAATCTTGATTTTTACAATCATAAAATTGGCCACCCTAATGACGAAATAAAAAAAATACGAAAACTATGAAATACGTTTCATTACTAATTTGGGTTGCGAAGATGCGTCAAAATAATTTTGATCAGTTTTGATGTACTAGGCGCTCCACTGTGCACCGACGTGAATCGGTGTGACCTAAACTTGACAGAGATAGTTTATGTTTTGTTCTATTAGAAGCTTCAGAAGCTATCAAATTTGATATTCAGGTCGCACAATTAAAACTTAGGAATCTTTGAAGGATTTCAAAAAGGAATTTCTGGAGAACCCTCGAAGAAAGTTCAGGAGGAATGCCCGAGCGAATTCCAGGGGAAAATCCTGCAGAAATTCCAGTCCCCGCAGATACTCCAGGAGCAGGCATCAAATTTTTCACTCACGTGATCAAATTTCCCGGATTTATCCACCTCCGCGATCACGATTTCTCACTGCATGGGATGAAAAATAAAAGTCTCTCACTCCAGCGCTCACGATAATTCTCTTTCTCTCCATGCAGAACTCACGGATAAACAATAAAGCATCCAATTTTTTCACTCCGTCTGCGAGTCACAGAACATATCCACCGATGCACGAAATCAATTATTTGACGTTTATTGGTATCGTGTTTAGATAAAGTGTACTTGTTTCATGGCCATCTAGATACCACGGCACCACGCAGACGTCAACTGGGTGGAAACGTGGATTGGTGCAGACTGAGAATACATTTTCTCCTGCGAGGGCAAACGATTTGTGAATGAGCGCTAGTTGGAAAGAGCATACTTTTATCACGCAAAGAAACCGGAGTGAGAGCTTTTTCAATCGTTCATGGGTGCAAGGAAAATATCACAGGCTGCTTTATCCGGATAATATCGCTGTGTGATCGTTACTCGCGTGAGTGAGGGAAAAAAATTGGTGCCTGTCCAGGAGAAAACCCCGAAGGAATTGCCGAAGAAAGTCCAGCAGGAATCCCTGAAGGAATTTCAGGAGGAATCCCCGAAAAAAGTCCAGAAGGAATCCCTGAAGCAATGGGGGTTTTTCAACGCTCAATGATACCTTTCTTGATTTGACACTAAATTTTGTAAACAGTAATGAGCAATTGTATTCGTAGATTGAAAATAGCGTAGCAAAGCGCGGTATCCATTTAAAAATTCTAGCAGAAATCCCTGAAAAAAATTTAACAGGAATAAACGAAAGAATTCATGGAGGAATTCCAGAGAAAAATCCTTGTAAATTCGTATAGAAACTCCATGAGAGATCCTCCAAGGATATGCTGGAGATATGCCTGATTATAATCCTAAGACAATTTTTGAAGGAACTTCTACAAGAATCTCTGATGGAGCCCCTGTAAAAGTTACTGAATGCGCTCTAAATCTCAAAAAACTAGGAGTGGGTAATGTCTGATACATAACCGCAATGTTGACGTAGGACAAAGGCTGGAACGAGATTCCGACTTTTATATTTCCATAATACAATGTTTGTTGTTATGATAATACAGATGGTGGACTGATATGTTGAGTAAAGTTGTTGTGTGATCGCTTTCGCTGAACGCATTCATAACCCAACAAACACTTTTGCTGTATAAGAGTAAAACAAATCACTCTTAAGCTAACTTTAGCTCAAGAAGCTGTTATTCAGCTGGTTCGGTTACTTGGAAAGATGTTGACTAGTTCAAGAGTTATTTCGTTTTGAAGAGAAATGGTCAAATTACTGTTCTACGAGAGAATTTTCATCGAGCGGATAAAATTATTAGATAATTGAACGGCGTTAGATAGATCTTTTCAACTAAAGTTTAACGTGAAACTCTTTCTCGACAATAATGTTGTTTTCATCCAGGAAGAACATATCGTCGGTTTCCTGCAATAGGGGCACAACTCAAAAAATGTGAATTTTCAGAATGAGCGTTTGAAAATTGGCAATCTTGAAGCACCTCCTACAAGTTCACTTATTTCTCTCATTATTCGTCAAAAGTAAACGAATTTTGATTGTTGTATCATGGAAAGGGGCTGAAGGACTATCTGTTTCATGAATTTTGGATTACTATTTTTCATCGACTATTGAAAAAGTTGACTGATTTTGAGTTGTGCCCTTATTGCGGAAAATTGGTGAAAATGCAAAAATCTCGCGTTTCTCAACGAATTTCGGAACGGGTCTTTGTGAGATGAAAGTTTGCATAGTTTTTCATCATTTGCCATGAAAATCTCAAAAATGACAAATTTTGAGTTGTGCCCCTATTGCAGGAAACCGACGATATTAGTGGCCGACTTCACTATTGCTGAACTACAAAGCTTTCAGTCTGTCGCTTTTGATTATCCGAATCATAACTCTTGAGGAATCATTTTCGCTGATCCTGGAAAAGACCGTTTATAAAACGGAAGATTTTGACAAGACAATTGCATGAATTCATCACGCAATGCGATTTTACCCATACTGAATGCGGCCGTTTGCTGTCGTGGATGAGATTCCTGGTGCTGCCACCACGATAGCCGCGAGTCATCGCTGAGTTTGCTTGCAGCTGCCTAGCTGGGAGGTGACATCTCCACTCTCCTTGACTGATCCATGGAAAATGATGAAAGATAACAGAGGAAACAGTTTTTATGTTCCTAGATTACAGATGAAGCTCCTCCCATTCGGCGTGCTTTCTAGTTTATTCCGTTTGCATGACCCGCCCACATTGTGTCAGACGCTTCAAACGACTAATCAACCGTTCTTTGAGACAATTTCTAATCGAACGGATAAACTAATTGAAGTATTGAATAGTTAAGATCATTTTAATTCGATAAATATTAGAATGAAACAATGTTCCAGGAACAATTGTCCGAATAAGATAATGCGTTGCTAAATTTCGTGTAGAAAGATTAGTGATCGATTTTGCTGTTGCTGAGCCACCAAGCATTCAACCATTCACTTTTCGAATGGAATATATCCGAAAATTATCCGATTTATAACTCTTAAGGAATAACTTTCTCTGGTCCTGAAAAGGTCCGTTCAAATAACGGTTGATTTTAGAAAGACAATTGAAAATTATCCGCACTGAATGCGGGAAGCCATCGAAAACTGCCGCCGCCTGCTGCCGAGAATGAGATTCCTGGTTCTATCAGATAGATAGTCGAGAGTCGCCGCTGGGTTGGTGCGCAGCTACTCAGCTGCGGAGGTAACTTCCATTGCCGGGCCCACCGCAGCCGTGATCAGTGGATGAGATTCCTGGTGCTATCACTCGTCGCAGTTGACGTGCTGCTGCGCAGCCGTGGACGTGATATCCACCTCCACCCTCCCTGACTGATCCAATGAAAATGACGAAAGAAATCAGAGGGAACAGCTTTTATGCCCCTTGATTAGCAGATGAAGCTCCTCCCATTCGGCTGGCTTTCCAGTTTATTTCGATTGTACGACCCGCCCCGCATGCTTCGAACGCTTCAAACGATTTTCAACCAAGAAATGAGAGAAAGTTTCATTTAACAAATAAAGTATCCAAAATATAAAAAGATTTAGATCATTTTAATTCGAAAAATGCTAGAATTAAACAAGGGATCGTCCTTAAATTACGGCACACAAAAATTAGTAATTTTCAACTCCTCCCATGTCACACTTTTTGTATGGGACCTCTGAAATTTTTGTATGGGTCGTCACACTTTGCTGACCTCCCCCCTTTAAATGTGACGTAATTTCTGGATGCTCCCCAATGTTTCACGAAAAATGTTTCTGATAGGACAATGCGTTGCTAAATTCTGGGTGGAACGATTAGTGGCCGGAATTCAATCTTTCATTTTTCGATGGAACCACACTTTTCTCGATTGATGGAATGAAATTATCTGATTTACAACTCTTGAGGAATTATTTTCGGTGGTCCTGTAAAGGACCGTTTGATTATTTGACGATTTTAGGAACGAAATGGCATGAAAACATCTTAGAGACGAAAATAAAGATAAATCAATCAATCAATCATGAAAACATCATGTCACGCAATGCGTGTTGGTTTTCTCTTTGCTAAATACAGGATGCCACCGAAAACTGGTACGCCGCTTTCTGCCATGGATGAGATTCCTGGTGCTATCCGCACGATAGCCGAGAGTTTTGCGGCTGGGTTGATGTGCCACTGTTCAGATGTGGAGGTGACATCCACCCTGCCTGACTGATCCAACGAAAATGACGAAAGAAATCAGAGGGAACAGCTTTTATGTCCCTAGATTGGCAGATGAAGCTCCTCCCATTCGGCTGGCTTTCCAGTTTATTTCGTTTGCATGTCCCGCCCCGCATGCACCAGACGCTTGAAACGGTTAATCAACCGAGAAATGAGAAAATTTTCATTTAACGAATAAAGTAATCAAAATATTGAAAGATTTAGATTATTTTAATTCGAAAAATGGTTAAATTAAGCAATGTTTCACGAAAAATGGTCTGCACAGGATAAAGCGTTGCTAAATTCCTAGTGGAATCATTAGTGGCCGGCATCATTATTGTTGCGGAGCCACCAAGCATACAATTTTTCACTTTTCGGTTGCATCACACTTTTACCGAGCGATGGAATGAAATAATTATCTGATTCACAACTCTTGCGGAATAATTTTCTATGGTCCTGAAAAGAACCGTTTGAATATTGGACGATTTCAGACAGAAAATTGACATGAATTTATCATGCCACGCAATACGTGTTAGATTTCCCCGTGCTGAATGCTGAACGCCGTCGAAAATTGGCCCGCCGCTTGCTGCCGTGGATGAGATTAGTGATCGCCCTCACTGTTGCTGAACCACCACTAAGAATTCAATCTTTCACTATTTGTTTTCACTACACTTTCTCGGTCGATGGAGGAAACTTATCCAATTTACTCTCTAGGAAGCATTTTCGATGGTCCTGAAGAGAACCGTTTGAATTATGGACGGTTTTAGGAACAAATTGAAATCAATTCATCATGCCACGCAATGCGTGTTGTATTTCTCCGTGCTGTTTGCTGGAAGCCGTCGAAAATTGGCCCGCCGCTTGCTGCCGTGGGTGCGATTCCGGATTCTGCTGCTGCCTCTGCCACCACCGTCGATCAATCCGATATTCAATCACTTCTTTGGTCTGCCGCGTTCGACGATTAGAAGGTGTAGGTATGTGCAACAGCACCCTTGCCGAAAACCACCGCCACCGAGCCGACACGGCCGTCAAAGAAGAATGACGAAAACGCAAACGAAGAAAGTGGGCAGCTCTCGTTCGATGCGTTCACCTCGAGACGACAAAGACAAATGAGGGAAGATGCGAAGAAGCAGTAGCTTTTATATTCGACGGGAGCATCCAAAATGTGCTCGATCGTGATTGGCTGGAATAAACATGGGTTTACTTTTCCCAATTTTTCAATAGTTTGCTATTGAAAATCAGCAAATGTTAATATTGGACATAATTGGTGTAAAGATTTCCAATCGATTGGAGCCAAAATTTTGAAAATTCAACGAGATATGGCTGAGTTTTTAACGCTCAAAATCTCCACTTCAAACGTAACGCGGCCAATTTCTGAAAATTTAGAATGACACCCGGTATAGAAAAGAGAGACGTAGTCCTACGTCAAAAAAAAAAAAAAAATAACCCACGTGCCCTTCAGCTCGAGGAACTTCTGAATGAATCTTAGAAGTAGAAGGATCTCTTGCACAAATCCTTGAATGAACTTCTGGAAGAAAGAAAACCCCGTACAAGTTTACGGAAGAATTCCCAGAGGAATCTCCGAAGGAATTACAGAAGCAATCCCCGATAGAAGTTCTGGAGGGATCCTCGAAGGAATTCCAGAAAGAAACCCCAAAGGAATTGCTGAAAAAAATCCATGAGGAATCCCAGAAAGAATTCCAGTAGGAATTCCTAAAGGAAGTCCAGAAGGAATCCCAGAAGGAATTCTAAGGGAATCCCCGAAAGAAATCCAGTGGAAATCCTCGAAGGACTTTCAATAGAAATCCCCGAAGTAATTCCGCAAGGAATCTCCAAAACATGTTCAGACGGAAACCTGAAAGGGTTTTCAGGAGGAAACCTTGAATGATTTCCAGAGGAAATCTTTCCAGGAATGGGGAAGGATTTCTAGGAGGATTCCCTGAAGGAATTCAAAGGAAAAATCCTTGAAAAAAATCATATAAACTCCATGAGAGATTCTCTAAGAATGTCCTGGAGATATGCCGGATTATAATCCTATGAAAATTATTGAAGGAATAATTATATCTCAAAACATTCAAATTTTGATGTCTTATCTTAATATGACATTGGTGAGATATTCAAAGAGTTGCCAAATATCTGCTCAATATCTCATCGTGATACGATTTCAAAATTAGTACTTAATTTGATCTTCAGAAAGCCTTGTGCAACCCACTGTATGAATGTCGAAATTTCCCAAAGCATGAAAACTATTTTCAACTTTCGTGTATATTTTACTAATGTATCGTCCCCAAAGTACGTAATGCTTCAGGGGATAGGGAATTAATAAATTACGTAACGCTTCAGGGGAATAGGGAATATAGGCTGGCGTTTCTACCCATACAAACGAATTGGAGTTTTCATACAAATATTTTGATTTTTTCTTCTACTCGGGTACAAGAGTCCTTGAATGCGCTTCTGTAGAATTCTCTGATGCAACTCCTGGAAGCATCCGAGGATCTTCCTGGAAAAATCTCCGACAGAACCCCAGGTGCGATCCCTGGAAGAATCACTAAAGGAACTTGCAAAGGAAACCTCCAAGAAACTCCTGAATGAATCTTAGACGGAACTCTTGCACTAATCCTTGAAGGAACTTCTGTATTAATCCCTGAAGAAACTTCTGGAGGAATCCCTGAATTCTCCTGGGGGTATTCTTGGATCGTCCTGTAAGAATCTCTGAAGGAAATCCTGGAGAGATCTCTGAAGGATCAGGTATCAGGTATCAGAAGGCCGGCTCCAGAGGCACGTTATCCTCCATTTGGGACATTTGTTCCATCGCCAAAATAACAGCCTATTTCATCATCTACCTGAGGGAAAAGGAAGGAAAAAGGATTTGGATGGGGATAGGGACAGGTAGGGAAATAGGAAAAATACCCTGGAAGAGGGTACTAACGCACAAGCGTACCACAATGGGTTCAAACAGCGCCCTGAAAAGGGCACTGTAATCACGCATAAAGCGAAAGAGAGCCTATAGCTCTTTACCACAGCGGGTTAAGAACAACAGAATATCCTGAAGATTCAGGTTTCTGAAGTCAGTTTCACTTAATAAGTGGTTACCGAATACTCGGAAACGCAGTTGCGCGAAAACTGGACAGTTACATATCAAATGATACGAAGTTCCATAATCGGATTCACAGCTATCACAGGCAAATGAATCAGCTTGCTGAATATTCGCCATGTGATAGCTGAGTCGGCAGTGGCCAGTCAATGCTTTGACCAGCATGCTGCAATTCTGCTTAGACAGATTAGTTAGATACTTCGCCACCCGTAGAGATGGCTCAGCACTATACAATTTGGTTTGACGACATGACTCCAAACTATTCCAATATTGTCTGTGTTGAGTGACAGCCCAGGTGTGAATCTGAAGCTTAATCCAACACTTCGATATCGGAATAGCTGGCTCAGGGCCAATGAAGTCATGTGATGCTCCAGAGCGAGCTAACTCATCAGCCAATTCATTTCCAGCGATGGAAGAATGACCAGGTACCCATAGAAGGTGAACAGCGTTTGCTGAATTCAGCTCCTCGATTTGAGTTCGACAAGCGATAACTATCTTCGACCTGGAGTTGGCCGAAGCAAGTGCTTTAATAGCAGCCTGGCTATCTGAACAGAAGTATATTACTTTGCCCATTACGTGCTGCTGAAGTGCTGATTGCATTCCGCACATAAGAGCAAAGATTTCGGCCTGAAAAACGGTACAGTGTCTACCAAGTGAATAAGACTGATACAGCCTTAGCTCACGAGAATAAACACCAGCACCTGCTCGACCTTCGAGAAGGGAGCCATCAGTGTAACATACGATGCCGTCTGAAATACTTCTTTCCAGATAACCAGATGTCCACTCTTCCCGGGAAGGGAATTTCGTGGAAAATGTCCTATATGGAAAATTACAAGCAATTGTAAGATCACTTGGAGCAAGGACAATTTTGTCCCAATTCACCAAAAGTGGAAACAACGAGGTGTGTGTTGAACTGCGGTTCACAGGAGTTTCCTCTAGTAGACCGAGTACCCGTAACCGGTAAGTGCAAGAAAGGGCTTCTTGTTTGAGATGAATGTGTAGTGGGGCAACGTCAAAGAGAACTTCTAGCGCTGCCGTAGGAGTTGAAGAGAACGCTCCAGACATCGCCATTAAGCACATCCTTTGGAGATGGCCTAATTTTGATTGGACCGTTCTCACTTCACCCTTTTGCCACCACACAAGACATCCATAAGCCAATATTGGCCGAACCACAGTTGTGTAAATCCATTTGATATACTTGGGTTTTAGACCCCAAGTTGTACCAAAAGTACGCCAGCATTGCCCGAAGGCCATACAAGCTTTCTTGATTCTGAACTCAATGTGAGGTGTCCAGGAAAGCTTGGAATCAAGAATGACTCCAACGTACTTTACCTGTTCAGTCACATCGATTTCAGAATCAAAGAGACGCAAAGGTCGAACGCCATTACGGTTTCGCCTTTCCGTGAAAAGAACAATAGATGTTTTACTCGGATTAACCGAAAGGCCATATTGGCGACACCAACCCTCAACTACCTGAAGGGCGTTTTGCATCAGGTCGAAAAGGGTGCTGATGCACATACCATCTAACAATGTATAGGTAGTCGTCGGCAAAACCATAAGTAGGAAAACCGCTATTATTGAGTTGCCTCAATAGCGTATCTGCTACGAGATTCCACAAAAGCGGTGATAAGACTCCCCCTTGGGGGCATCCACAAACACTCAATTTCCTAATCCCTGCTAGACGCAATGTCGAGAAGAGATATCGGTTTTTGAGCATTGCAATTGGAAATCATTGGAGATATACCATGACTCCGTGCGGCTTCCAATATGGCATCGAAAGGCACGTTGTCAAAGGCACCCTTGATATCTAAGAAAACACCCAAACAAGATTGCTTTTGAGCGAATGCTTTCTCGATATCGTAAACAACCTTGTGTAAAAGAGTCACAGTGGACTTACCAGATTGGTAGGCATGTTGGTTCACATGAAGAGGCACGTTGGCCAGATGAACATCACGGATATGATGATCCACAATGCGTTCTAAGCATTTCAGAAGAAAAGAGGTCAAACTGATAGGTCTGAAACTCTTTGCTTCTTCATACGACGCACGACCCACTTTCGGAATAAACTTTACAGTAATATCCCTCCAGGATTTGGGAATATACCCTGTAGCAAAACTGCAAACAAGTAGTTTTTTCAAAACATGTTTGAAATAATCAAATCCCTTCTGAAGCAAAATAGGATAAATCCCATCTGCCCCAGGAGATTTGAAAGGAGCAAAGCTATTAAGAGCCCACTCAATCGTATGAACTGTATGAATGTCGAAATTTCCCAAAGCATGAAAACTATTTTCAACTTTCGTGTATATTTTACTAATGTATCGTCCCCAAAGTACGTAATGCTTCAGGGGATAGGGAATTAATAAATTACGTAACGCTTCAGGGGAATAGGGAATATAGGCTGGCGTTTCTACCCATACAAACGAATTGGAGTTTTCATACAAATATTTTGATTTTTTTCTTCTACTCGGGTACAAGAGTCCTTGAATGCGCTTCTGTAGAATTCTCTGATGCAACTCCTGGAAGCATCCGAGGATCTTCCTGGAAAAATCTCCGACAGAACCCCAGGTGCGATCCCTGGAAGAATCACTAAAGGAACTTGCAAAGGAAACCTACAAGAAACTCCTGAATGAATCTTAGACGGAACTCTTGCACTAATCCTTGAAGGAACTTCTGTATTAATCCCTGAAGAAACTTCTGGAGGAATCCCTGAATTCTCCTGGGGGTATTCTTGGATCGTCCTGTAAGAATCTCTGAAGGAAATCCTGGAGAGATCTCTGAAGGAACTCATGGAGTGATTTCTGAAGAAGCTTTTGGAGGAATCCATGAAGAAATTCAGAAGGAATCTCTGAAAAACATCTGCATGAATCCCCGAAACTCTCGGAGGATTTTCTGAAGGAACTCCTGGACAAATTTCTACTGTTGCCGGGGCCCGTGGCGTAGTGGTTACACGTTTGCTTCATAAGCAGATGGTCATGGGTTCGATCCCAGCCCCGGCACTTTCGTCAGTTGCTCTTTCCCCCTGAGAGCAGCTGACACTGACCCTCTTCTGAGCCTATGGCTCAAATGAACCCGGATATATTTGGACATCGGCGAACGGCAACCCATAATGGACCCCCAATCGGACTGGAAATAGGAACAACCAACAGCCACACATCAACATCCTCGTGCTCATCATTCTACCATGATAGGGTAGAGAGTGAAAGCAGCGCAACGCAACCAGTTCGATGTTATAGTACAATTAGAAATAGAATACATTTAGGCGCCGTACAAAGTGTATGTACAGCTTCCAATTGGAATCGCTCACGCGGTGCCCAAGTGGACAACAGAGCTGTAAGTTAGGTTAAGTGATTGAAGAATAAAAAAAAAATTCTACTGTGTGTATTCCTAAAGGAACTTCAGAAATAATCCCTGTAGAAACTCCTAGACTAATTTCAAAAAAAGAATTCCTGAAGAATCGAACTGCTGTTGCAATAGCCGAGGGAACTATTGATGGAATCTCTGTAAAAACACATAGAGGCATCCCTGAATCCTCCTTGAACTACTAAAAAGATCTCTGAAGGACTCCTGGATTAATCCCAGGAGAAACTTCAGTAGGAATATCTGAAGGACTTCCTAGAGAAATTTATAAAAGAACACCTGAAAGAATCTAAAAAAAAAATCCAAGAGGCTTCCCGATGAATTCCAAGAGGATTCTCTAAAGGAATTTCAGGAAAGATCTTTGAAAAAAATCAGAAGGGATCGCAGAACGAATTCATGGAACTCCTTGAGCGATTCCTAACGTAACATCAGGAGAAATCCCAGATTGAAATTTTAGAGGGCTACTTAAGACTCCCTGGAACCTCCTGGAACGCCCTTGAGTTTCCCTAGAACTCTCCAGGGGTCCCATGAGGAACCCGTTCAAACTCCCTAGAACTCCCAGAATCCCCATAAAACAATCAAAAGACTTCTTGGACCTCTCCTGATACCCTCTCAGACACCCTGAAACACTTTGAAACCTCCTGGAGCCCCTGAATCATCCCTGGGACTCCCTGGAATCCCTCAAGAATCTCCTCAAATTCGATGAAACACCCAGGGACGCCATGAGGCCGCACCGCCCATGCGACTAACTGGAGCTCTTCTGAGACTTCCTGGTATCCCCTGAATTCCCTTAGACCACCTAAAACTCTTCTGTGACACCCCGAAACGCCCACAAACATCCTAAAACTACCCTGAAACCCACACTGAGGCCTCCTTAAAACCACCGTGGATATCGCTGAGAAACCCCTCAAATTCTCCTGAAACCCTTTGAGACTCGCAGGATAAAGTGCCTCCGAAACGCCCCTGAGAATCCCCGACAATTTCCGGAATCCCCTATCACGCCACTGTGACCCCTTTAAACCCCCCTCCCCCTGGAACCATGCGAAATGCCCCTGACTTTATGAATTAGAGTAAAAAGCCTATTTTAATATTTTTGAAGGATTAAACTCAGCTCGACATGTACTAAATTGGCCAAAACAACATATATTGTTTGAGGATGGAAGCTTGGGTGGAATCTTTTGGTAAAATATTATTTCGTGGACGCCCGTTGAAAAACACCACCCCAGCGAAAACTGCCGCTTGAGCCTAGCTATTTAGCACTGTAGTTGGAGGACATGCCACTGCAGAACCCGTAGCTTCCGGGAAGGTAAGCCCAGTACCCTGGGACAGAGTGTAGGTGCAGGCCGAAAAATCAACAAGAGATGAATGCGAATCGGTACCAATGGTGACGGATGGCCACAGCGAAGAAAGATAACTTGCGAGTGAAAGCTTAATGCGTGGAACTGCAAATCCCTTAAGGACTGCGGGTACTGCCACTTCATGCCGGCATACGACAGTATCGACCGCATAGAGCTATGGAAAATCATGGACGAGAACAGTTTACCCGGGAAGCTTATAAGACTGAAAAGAGCAACGATGGACGGTGTGTAGTACAGCGTAAGGATCTCGGGTGAACTATCCAGTTCATTCGAATCTCGACGGGGACTATGACATGGTGATGGAATTTCCTGTCTACTATTCCAGGGTGATGATGAATGGTGTGAAGAGGTGTGAAGGTGTTATGCGACGTGCCGGGCTCAGTAGTCGGGGTACGATCTTCACGAAATCCGGCCAATTAGTCTGTTTTGTGGATGACTTGGATATTATTTTTAGAACATTTGGAACGGTGGCAGATATGTACACCCGCCTAGAACGTGAAGCAGCAAAGGTCGGACTGGTGGTGAATGTGGCTAAGACAGCCACAAAATACGAAGGCACACCATCAGTGGAAGTCTCGCCTACTACGGGCTCCAGAAAAAACGGCCAAAAAAGATTCACCTCCGCATCAAATGTATCATTTACAAGAAACTACCTAATAAGATCGGCGCGGTGGTCCTCTACGAATACGAGGCATGGACCATGCTCGAGGAGGACCTGCAAGCACTCGGAGTTTTTGAGCAACGTGTGCTAAGGACGATCTTCGGTGGTGTGCAGGAGAATGGTATGTGATAACCGGAAGGATACGGTGGGTAGGGCATGTTGCACGAGTGCCGGATAACAACCCTGAAAAGTTCGTGTTTGCTAATCATCCGGTTGGTATTTACAAGAAGTCGTGCAACGCAGAGAGCACGATGCCCGGGCCAGGTGTAGCGTGATCTGGCGAGCGTTGAGTTGCAAATCGAGTATTATGGCGGAAAATGCTTGATTTAGTGTTATCATAAATTTGATGTTGAACTAAATAAATGAAAATGAATGAATATCTTTCGTTTGCTTGTTCAAACAAACCAATAAAGAAAGATCGACAGTTAAAGTTGGAAAAAACTACCGTATGCGTGATAATGTTTGCACCATCGTTAAATAAAATTCCAGTTTTACTTGTGAAGACAATGTATTGGTTTTATTTGCAGGCATTTAAGCTATAACTCATATCATAGTAGGCTATGAATAAAAAGTGTTGATTTTCTTAGTTTAACACTTGCATAATGACTAAGTGGCAACCTAGCTCGTGATTTGTCCACGCGCAAATGTCGAAAAGTATCCGTGGTAGTGTCAAAGTAAAGATTAACAATTTTTGAATTTATTTTTTTATTTTGACATTGCCTAATGGTGTAGACATTGACACTCAAGCAAAAGTTATAAAAACTATTGATTCTGGAATTAGGTACGGATCGATATTTTTTCGGAAATCGAAAAAAACGGAGGTTGCGTTCGGGCAAATTCAAGACTTTCTTATATGGCGGAACTCGTAGCTCCTGAATGCCATTGGTAATAATGTAAGTTTTTTTTCTATGGTCGAAGGATCATAAAAGCCACCGTAATTTTCCTTTTCGATATGCCTTGCCGTTAAGTCACTGATTTCGCGTTTCTTTGCCATTTTTCTCATTGAGCGCATACAATTCGCCCAAATCTTATTTTTGGTGGCAGCGATAGCTTTCTTAATCCATGTTAACCTTGGACGACCAGTGGACACCTTCGGGAATAGTTGCCCTTGCATTTTTTCGGTCTAAGACCGTTTTACGGTTCTCCTGAACACTCCTGAAATGTCTTTTTTAACATTTGCGCGTGGACAAGTCCCGACTACCACTGCTACCCCTTCATGGTGCAAATTTTAAACTTAAGAAATCGGATTTTTTTACCCGCAACCTACTTCGATATGAGTTAGAGCTTACGTGCATGCAATAAAAACCAAGACATTGTGCGTACAGGTGATATGGGTACCTTATTTGTACGATGGTGCAAACATTATCACGCATACGGTACACAGAACAAAAAACGAAAAACATTTCGTAAGTAGGGACCAAGTAACAACATTCACATTTTATAAGTAAAAATATACCCTTTTAGTTTCCCCTGAAGAAGACACCATCCAAAAGGTCGAAACGTCGGGATAGATTACAACTCGTTTTGATGTATTAAGACTGCGTAGCCGTTAAATCCGATTCGAAAGATCGAAAAATATGATCAAAGCTGCCACGGGTTATGAAACTTAACTAGGGTGCAAGGTTGTAAATGAGGCCATTCCACCAAAATTACGACACTTAAGCCCTGAAGAAAATTCAAACCAGATGACTGAATCGTCAGCGATGAATTAAAATAATCATCCATTATTTTGGTGATGACAAGCTGAAACCATGAATGTTTATACCAAAGATCATTCAACCTTGCCACAAATACATTCAGACCCAGGTAACAATTTGATGCTGTGGTAACGTTTCTCCAACTATTTTAAATCAGCCTTCATTCAATCCTTTGTTCAGATCCTGATCATCTAATTTTGGTGATTTTATTCAACCTTTAGCTGATTTGAGGTTCTTTGAAAGGCTGTTTTAAAACTTAATATGCGCTTAATCAGTAATCTTTTTTTAATCAATTTAGTAAAAAAAAATAAACACACTTTCGTGAGCCTGTTTTTGCCATTAGCTGCTTCTATTTCTAGAGAAGATGTTTCGAAATGTATAAATTAATTTGTGGGAAAACTGGGAATCGAACTCGGACCTTCTGATTTATAGTTACTCGCCTTAGTACCTACACCACATACAATTGTATAATGTATACGTAACGTATCCTGGAAAACAAGAACATAAGTTGAACTAAGCCTGTATTAAGGCTGAAGAAGCGATGTGGACTTCACGAAAACAGGCTTGGGCCAGCCGTCAAAAATATTTGATTAAGGGTTGAACAACAGATGATTAAGGACAAACGTTTTGAAATCCCACTTCAATATTGCATCGAAACTTCAGACGCAGAAATCTTAACCCTCTACTTCCCATGGTTACTCTAGAGCACCATCGATTTTCGGCGAATACGGGACAAATGGAATTAGATGAATATGATGCAATAATTTAAAAAATATGATTATAGCCTCATAAAGTAGATCCAACTACTAACTACTTGTTTCAATAGTGGAACTATTGATAAACAATCAAAAACCTATTGATTTACAATCAAATTTTTTTTCATTGATTTCGAAAAATTTAGCCAATTTACAATAACATTTGTTCAAACACTTTTCTCGGAAACGCTTTTTAGCATAGATATAGTCGTTCAAAGTCGTGGGAAGGAAAGGGTTAAGAAGCAAGCTTTAAACAACAATGTATTTCATTATTCTGTTCTTGCTCACTTTTAATTAGCTTCAAATAAAAGGCTCAGGTGCACTGGTTTTGTTTACGAAGAGATTTGTGCCCTCGAAATCGTGAGTAGGTGCCAAAATTGGCCATTGTGGCGGCCATTTTGGAATTCTAACAAGTCTGTCCTGTCGGTGTATGCGCCGTGTATGCTTCATCGCCACCTGGTACAAAGATGAAGAATATACTATTCAACTTGATATTCAGCCATCTATGTATTGCTGATTAAAGAGGTTGATTAAGCCATACTTCAGACAAACATTCAGCTGTCATTGTGTACAGCCACTGACACCATTAACCAACCACTGTTCAGCTAATACTCTCACTGTTCACCATTCATTGTTGCTTGGGGAGATTTCATAAATAACTGTTCCAAAACATCAGTTTTTTCTAACTGAAAACCAGTTTAAATCTTCTACGGGGTGCGTTTACCCCGTTCATCCCCAGTACAAGTAAACAGAACTCAGTAGATGTACATACCTACTACTGTGTGGCTCCGATTTCAGGAAAGTCTTTGAGGTTTTGCAGTGGCTTGATGGACGAACCTCTCTTTCTCTGCACTGTATGTTTGATGCCCGTGACGCCACAGGGCCTGGTTGGATGGCTGGTTGGCTCAGCTGCTGATGGCTGCAGGCAAGCTGAATGGCGGGACGAGGATTCCTCTTGTTTGTTCCTCCATATTTGAGGAAGGATTGTCGTTCAAAGTTCCGGTGATTTGCATTGGGATTGTTGGAAGCTTGTAGTATTTCGCCGCAAATCGTTAGACTTCTTCGGTTGACATGACTGACAGGACACACTGACTGGCAGGCAGGCAGGCAGTTGTTTAGCTTTGTGTTTGGTGTGTTTGTGCGTTAGAGTCCTACTTTTCCAAGGGACTGCTGATGTTGTTCCGTTGACGAAGATTTTGCCTTCCAGACATAGGCTTTTGAATTGCAATGTGGGATTTGTTTATGACCGCGTGCCTTTTGCAGATTGTTTGCTTTATAATGACGTTTCTTTCAAGAGTGACTTAGTCTTGTTTGGCGTTTGACCGTTCGATTCGGAATCATGTGGCCAATTTGTGGAATTCGAGTGCTGAGAATAATTCTAGTATCCCCATCGTACTTTTGGGAACCAAACCTAATTTATATCGTTTAAGGAAAGGCATTCAATCAAGGTACACAAATCAGTCTCTCGTTTTACCAGAATCTGTAGTCACTGTATGTAGTACTAGTGCAGACAGCATACGTTGACGAGTGTGAGATAGTAGAGATTATGCTATATTCTATCTTATTCATTTCAATAATACTATTAAAATATGTTGACAGGAGCTTAAAGTATATATGAAAAAATTGAAAATTTTCTGTTTGACATTTTTGTGTGTAAATTGCAAAACAATCCATAAACTGCGTAATGAAAAATCATAACGTTATAGAAAGCCTTTCAAAGCTTAACTTCCACAAAGCCTGTGTCGCCGTAATTCTAATACTCTGATATAAATACAATTGTAGCAAAACAGTATTGCTCAAAAACCACAAAAATCGTTTTCAGTTTCCTATTTTTAGTAACCTAAATTGAAAAAAGATTTTTTTCAAGTGCATCCCTGTCCCCATTTCCCAACCGCTTTTATTACCCTAGCGTGGAAACGTTTCAAGCACGTTGCTGTGTGCCAGGAATTTTAATGAAAATTTCATACGGGAATTTCATTTTCTGCTTATTTCGGAGCTGGCGAAAACCTCGCTGTCCTAACCACATCTGCCACATATCCAGATGAAATGGCATTGTTTACAGAAACGAAAGCAAATTACTTCCCGGGAATTGGAAAGCGCTCGCTGACGTACCTACTTACGGTGGTAGAATGCTCCGGCTCCCGGAAATTGTCATCATATAGCAGCAGAGAGGAGCATAGCAACTGCTAGAGAGAGGGGGGCAATAGGTGTGTAGCAAAAAGGCATTTAAAATTTTGATGGTTGAGCTTCTGGCCCGAGAAGGGCATAAGCCAAACAGCTCAACCTGTACTTAATGACGCCCAGTGCGCGGCGGTGGCAATAAACCTGCTATATTGGAAAGGAAGGCGATTTTAAAACGCGAAACGATCCCAAATTTGATGATTCAATTCGAAACTTTTCCAAACGACGACGTCGGGCGGAGCCATCAAGGATCGAATTGAACTTTGAAGAACTTGCTGCTGTTTGAGAAGTGCCGTAAATCGATTCCTGTTTTGTCAGTCGGTGCTGGCTATGATCGGTTACCGTGCACGAGTAGGTACGGATTTGTGATGGAGCAAGGACGTAGCCAGGGTGAAGAAAAAAGGGGCTGGAGGGTTTTTTGTTTTGTGGATTTAATATTAAATCGGATATCAATTTAATATTAAATCCACAAAACAAAAAAACCCTCCAGCCCCTTTTTTCTTCACCCTGGCTACGTCCTTGCCCCATCACAAATCCGTATCATCATTTACTCATATCAATTTATATAGTTTAACGTCAAATTATTGATAACACTGAGTTAACAATTCTGGATGCTGGGTTCCCCGTAAAGTTCAGCGAGCTCGTGGTTCATCCTTCTCCGCCACACACCGTTCTGCTGAACACCACCGGAGATCGTCCTTAGCACGCGTCGCTCGAAAACTCCGAGTGCTGGCAGGTCCTCCTCGAGCATGGTCCATGTCGTATCCGTAGAGGACCACCAGTCTTATCATAGTCTTGTACATGGTGTATTAAGTGCATGAGTGAATCTTTGTGGATCGCAGCTTCTTCTGGAGCCCGTAGTAGGCCCGACTTCCGCTAATGATACGCTTTCGAATTTCACGACTCACGTTGTAGTCAGCCGTCAGTAAGGATCCGAGGTAGACGAATTCCTCCACCACCTCGAAGGTATCCCCGTCTATCGTAACATTACTACCCAGACGGATTCGGTCGTGTTCGGTTCCGCCTACCAGCATGCACTTTGTTTTTGAGTCATTGACGATTTGCCGTACGGTGAAGATCTGGTTCATTGTCGACCGGCCGTCGATGAAGCCGGTTTGATAACTTCCCATGAATTGATTCGTTTTAGCTGACAGATGGCAGAAGATGATCTGGGATAGCACTTTGTAGGCAGCATTGAATATAATGATTGCTCTGAAGTTCTCACATTTCAAACGGTCGCCTTTCTTGTGAATGGGGCAGATTATCCCTTTCTTCCACTTCTCTGGCAGCTGTACGGTTTCCCAGATCCTGAATATCAACCGGTGCAGATAGGTGGCCAACTCTTATGAACCCATCTTGATGAGTTACCATCCTTACCAGCTGCTTTGTTGGTTTTGAGCTGGTGAATGATATCCTTAACCTCCCTCATCGTGGGAGTTGGTTCATTTCCGTCCTCCGCTGCACTGGCGTCGTCGTTTCCTCCGTTGCCATGATTTTCCGTGCCTACGTTCTCCGCGCCGTTCAGGTGCTGATCAAAGTGCTGCTTCCACCATTCGATCACCTCATGTCCGTCCGTCAAGAGGCATCCGTCCTTATCCCTGCATATTTCGGCTCGCGGTTCGAAGCCGTTGCGGGATGCGTTGAGCTTCTGATAGATTTCCGTGTTTCTTGGGAATGGCACAGCAGTTCCATTTCCTTGCACTTCGCTTCATCCAGGCGGCGCTTTTTTCCCGAAAGAGGCGGGTCTGCTGTTTCCGCCGTTTGTAAAGTTCCACGTTCTGTCGAGTCCCTTGCTGCAGCATTACCGCCCGCGCTGCGTTCTCATCCTCCAAAACCGTTCTGCACTCTTCGTCGAACCATTCGTTCCGTCGATTCCGTTCCACGTACCCGATGGTGCTCTTGGCTGCGTCGTTGATGGCTGCTTTCACTGTACTCCAGCAGTCCTCTAGAGCGGCCTCATCGAGCTCGCCCTCGTCTGGCAACGCGGCCTCGAGATTCTGCGCGTATGCTGAGGCGACATCCGGTTGCTTCAGTCGCTCTAGGTTGTACCGTGGCGGTCGCTGGTACCGTACATTGTTGATGACTGAGAGTTTTGGGCGCAGTTTGACCATCACCAGATAGTGGTCGGAGTCGATGTTGGCGCCACGATAGGTCCTGACGTCGATAATGTCGGAGAAGTGCTATCCGGAGAAGTGCGATTCCGTCTGCTGCAGCTGCATGCTGCGTGCTGTGGTGATCTCCAGGTGTAACGATAAGGGAGACTGTGTTGGAAAAAGGTGTTACGTATGGCCATATTTTTGGAGGCGGCGAAATTAATAAGTCGTAGGCCGTTTCCACTCATCTGCTGGTGGGCGCTGAACTTTCCAATCGTCGGTCTGAATTCCTCCCCCTGGCCTACCTGAGCGTTTAAATCTCCTATGATGATCTTGACGTCATGGCTTGGGCAGCGATCGTACTCGCGTTCGAGTTGCGCGTAAAATGCGTCCTTGTCATCATAAGTACTTCCGGAGTGTGGGCTGTGCACGTTTATTATGCTGAACTTGAAGAATTGGACCTTGATCTTCAACCTGCACATTCTTTCGTCGATCGACCACCAACCGAACATGCGCCTCTGCATATCACCCATCACGATAAAAGCTGTTCTCAGATCGCGTGTGTTGTCACAGCTCTGGTAGGTGATATGATTATCTCTAGATGTTCGCAGCTTGGATCCTGTTCAACACACCTTCTTCAGCGCAACGATGCCGAACCCGCGGCCCTTCAGTAGATTGGCGAGTATGCGGGTGCTCCCAATGAAGTTGAGACATCGGCAGTTCCACGTCCCGAGTTTCCAATAGCAAGTCTATTTTGTTCGCTGGAGGCGTTGCAATGGTGTTTTACGACTGTATCGGTGATGTTATTAAATTAAAATCGTAATTTGGTTTTACGTTTCAACCTACTTTTATTTTTCGGACATCCTCAGAAAATTTCCGCCGCGCCTGCGTTCTTTGGGGCGGCACACTTAATTCTAATTATCTATGTCATGTTCCGTCTCGGTGTCGTCTTGTTCGTCGTTGGTCGTCTTTCAGTTTGTGTATCAAGTTATTGTATGTGTTTGAGAACCCGTCTACGTCACGCTGTAAATTAACCGTCGTTTCTCTGTTTATCTTAATGTGAACTACCTCTGCTGCTAGTCTGCTCGCGTCATTGTTGATTCTCTCCAGAATTCTAGTTCGAGAGAAGTCAAAACGATGTCCGTTGTCTAGTGCGTGTTGGGTGAGTCCCGTAGCTGATGCGTTCGTGCGTACTGAGTTCTTGTGTTGCGCTATGCGCTTGTCAAGTGTTTGAGATGTCTGTCCAATATATTCCTTACGTTCGCATGCTCCACAAGGTATAGAATACACTACATTTGTCTGTTTTACTTTTAATGGTGGTATAGTGTCTTTCAGTTTCGTAAAAATAGTGGTTTTTACCTTGTCGCATGGTTTGAAGGAAGCGGTGATGTCATGTTTTTTCAACGTCTTGCTCACCTTCTCGCTGAGACCCGGTACGTATGGAATGGACACATATTTTTTTGGTTCCTCATTGCACTCCCTCTCTAACGTGTTGTACAACCGGTGTACCCGATCTCTCACCGTTCGTTGAATGAGATTCTCCGGGTAGTTGTTGTTGCGGAGAATACTCTTTACCGTTCCAATGCTCTCCTGTCTTCGTTCGACGTCCGTGAGTTTGAGTGCTCGATCGACCAAAGCGATCATCGTGTTTACCTTGTGGGTATGCGGGCTTTCCGAGTTGTAGTCGAGGTAGCGCCCATCCTTCTGCTTGGGGAACCAGACCTTCTGGATTCGCTCTTCGTTTCTCGTGAGTGTGAGATCCAGAAAGCGAAGTGATCCATTCGTCTCTTCTACGGTGAACCTCAGTTTCTCATCGATGGCGTTGAAATGCTCCACCACCTTCTCCACATCCTCCTTTCTCCCCATTAGGAAGCAATCATCGACGTACCTTCTGTACACTGTCAGTGGGATGTGTTTCTGCTCTAGTTTGGTCATGGCCTCCTGTTCCACCTTCTCCATGATTAGATTTGCTATCACTGGGGAAAGCGGGGAGCCCATGGGGACCCCCGTTGTTTGGGCATAGAATTTTCCGTCGTATTGGAAAAAGGATGCTTCGAGAACAGTTTTCATCGCCTGCTTGAAAATTTCCCATGGTATGGTGGTGTGTTCTTGAAGTTCTCCCCATTTTTCTTCCACCAGATCGTACACCTTCTCTACTGGAACATTTGTATAGAGGGACACCACATCTAGTGAGTACATGATATGGCCCTCTGGAACAACCACATGCGATATTTCTCCTGCGAAATCGAAGCTGTTGCGCACGTGATATGGCGTTTTTCCTATAAGCTTTCCCAACATTTCCGCTAGAAATTGTGCCATACGGTAGGTCGCCGTTCCTATGGTTGACACAACTGGGCGGAGGGGTCTGTTCGGTTTGTGAATTTTCGGCAGACCATATATTCTAGGTGGGTGACAATTATAAACCTTAAGTTTGTTTTTTGTTAGTGTGTCGATGTGACCTTCTTTCCACTATTTTACTATAATCGTGTTGAGTTTCCTCAAGGTTTTGTTCGTTGGGTTATCGTTTAGGGGTTTATACGTGTTCGTGTCACTCACCATTTCCACCATTTTTTCACGATATTCCGAAGCGGGCAGCACCACAGTTTTGTTTCCCTTATCTGCTCTCGTGATGTACAGATCGGGATGCTCTTTCAGAAAGTTTCGGGTCCTTTTGACTTCCTTGAGTATCCAGTCGTTTTCCTTCGTCTTCGGTTGTCGCTGGTAGTTGACGTAGTTCGACATGATCGTTGATACCTCCCCTCTGATTTCTTCCGCTTCGGGTTTTCGCTTGATCGCTGTTTCCACATCGGCTATGAACCTCACGTATGGGATTGTTCTTTTGTTCTGGATGTTGAAATTGGGCCCGAGGAGCAGAGTTCTTTCCACGAAGTCCGGTAATTCCGTCGTGGTCGTGTTTTCGATCCATTCGTGATTCCGATGTTGGTTCCGTATTTTCCCCATTTTGAGCGCCTCCAGTTTCTTTGTTTCCACGGATAAGATAAACAGAGAAACGACGGTTAATTTACAGCGTGACCATTGGCGTATCTAGGATTTTTACCTAGGGGGTGCCAGTTTCTTCAGTGGCTTCCAGGTTGTTTTGTTTTTTTTTGCAAAGGGAAATACCACCCTCAATTTCTTAGTATAACGAAATACTGCGTCGCGGGAAAAATTAGCCCGGAAATTTAGACGCGCTGTATTTTAAAGAACAGTTTTTTTTGTAGAAAAGCTAAACCGTTGTATTGATTTTACACTTTCTCCGCCATGTGAGGTTTTAAAACTTGTTTGCATATAATACATGGAATTTGCATTTTCAGTTTGAACTTAACAATTATCGCGACAACCTCTATGTTTTGGGGATAGAAAACAATCAGGTCCGTAAAAATATATTTTCAGAGCAATTATTGGAAGTGTAAATCTCGAAAACTATTCTAAAATATCCACAAATTTGCGTGTAACTTGTATTATAGTTCCATTCTGAAGCTTAACGAACATATTATCAATCCAGTTGAAACCTGGAATTTGGTGCGAGCAAACTTCGATTTTTCTCTTCGGGATTCTGATGCTCGCACCAAATTCCAATTTCGACTGGATTGATATTATATCTGGTGAAGGGAATGGTGTATAAAGCTGAAATTTTGAATAACGTAAAACCAATATTGTAGTTATCAGTCAAAATTTCAGCTCCGTACATTTCGGATAATCGATTCTGGTTTATACGTATAATTGAATTATATAATTTGTATTCTCGGCGTAACATTCTGTTGGTAATTCCTCAGGACATATTTCCGTCAATTTATTTGGAAATTATTTAGCAATTTATTTCAATTGAGACTTTTTGCCTTTCTCGTACACTAAGTGTACTGGAAAGGCTATATGTTCACTTCCAAAATGACTTTTTGATAGAAGGCCCGGAGGGTTGAGTCACATATACCAATCAATTCAGCTCGACGAATTGAGGTGATGTCTGTGTGTGTGTATGTATGTGTGTGTGTGTGTATGTATGTGTGTGTATGTGTGTGTACAAAAAAACTCACATCACTTTTTGGCAGTAAACCTCAACCGATTTTAATGACCAACGGTTCATTCGACACGGAATCTGGTCCCATTGTTTCCTGTTGAAAATGGTTCGGATCGGTCCAGCCGTTCCGGAGTTATGGCCTTTTAGGTGTTCCGGATCGGTACTCCAGGAAGGGGCCAGATATGAAAACGCTACAAACCCATTCATGCGACACATCAAACCACGACACTTTCGAAAACATGATGAACGGTAAACAGGAAAAAAGTCTCGGGCCATATCTGAACCGGTAGTGTTCCGGAACCGGTTCCGGGTGACCCGCCGGAAGTGGCCGAATATGAAAGTGAACCAAACCCTTCATGCGACACATCGAACAGCGGATTTTTCGATAACCTGATAAACAGTAGGCAGGAAAACATTCTCAGACCATATCGGAACCGGTAGTGTTACTGAACCGGTTCCAGATGTCACGCCGGAAGTAGCCAAGTATAAAAGTTAACCAACCCCTTACATGCGACGCATCAAATCGCAAGCTCTTCAGGCAACCTGATAAACGGTTAATAAAAGAGAATAGTTTCAGATCATATTTGGATCAACCGATAGAGTTCCGAAACCGGTTCCGGGTGTCCCGCTGGAAGTGGTCAAATGTAGTAGATAACAAAACCCATGCCTGTGGCACATTAAACAGCGGCTTTTTAAATAACGTGATGAACGATTAGTCAGAAAATAGGCTCAGACCACAACGAAGATCTTTATAAAGGCTACCGATAGTGTTCCAGGACCGATCTAGGATGTCCAGCCGGAAGTGGCCAAATGCCAAAAAGAACCAAACCTGTGCATGCGACACATCGAACCGCGGTCTTTTTTAAACCATGAGGAACGATTAGCAAGAACATTGGCTCAGACCACATTAGAGGCTACCGATAGTACTTCTGATTAACATTTGGCGATTGTTTTTTCGTAACGATGAATATAATAGCAATATGTTACAAATGATATGTCTGTTTGTCTGTACTAAAGCAATCTCATCAAATCACTGAGGTGTAAAAATATACAGTAGGATAGGTCAACGTTATATGAGAAAATTATCGCATCAACCCCGGAGAAAGTTTTTCAATTCTCTTTTCTGTCTAAAACTACTGGGATTTTTTTATGGAATTTAGTATGGGCAATTTCACTTGCTTGCATTTTTTGTCAAATTTTACATGAATTTTGTAACCTATGATTATAAAATATAGCCTAAAGTGTGAAGAAAAAACTATGTCGAAGACAGTAAAGCAGGGCTGTCCAACATACGGCCCGCGGAATCGATGAATGAAACTTGGCCCAAGGATTGAAATATTTGAAGATATTTCATATTTAAATAAAATTTAATATTGAAAATAAACTCGAAATAGGTAGAGTGTTTTGTTAAAAATTTTCAAAGATTAAAAAATTTAAATACATAAATTTAAAGATTTTACACTTGAAAGGTACAGCCAAATTTGAAGCAGAATTTCAGTAAAATTTACTGAATTTCAGAAAAACGTTGCTGCCGAACAGCAGAGTTTACTGAACGAATCAGGGAAGTTTGCTGAATTTCAGCAAATTGTTTGCTGCAACCTGCAGTTCGGCAAAATTCAGAAAAAAAGTATTCAGGGTGATTTTTGCAAAAAATCAAGAATTCTTTGCTCACATTTTTATGACCCCAATTATGTCAATGTGTGATTTTCCGTGAGAACGGGTAATCGGATGTACAAAATTTCACTGTTGCATTCGTGCTTTCGAAATTTGATGTCGACTGGTATGGAGTATCACATGTGGCCCGCGGCCACGAAATGTTGGGGAGGCCTGCCGTAAAGTCATCTGTGATTGTGAAAGACGTTATATCCTAGCTTATAATTATCGTCTTGATGTTGATCGGTCTTCAGTGATAGTGAAGGTGCTCAAGCAGTCAACTGAAAATTCTGATATTTTTCAGCCCAGTCTATACCTTTAACGTAACGTCGGAATATGTTCAATCAATAAATTTCCCAATTTTATTAAAATTATTGCTTTTCTAAATAAGGTATTCTCAGGATTCAGGAACAGTTCACATTACGTCGACGAAAAGATCATGCTTCGGAATGATGGCCCTAGCACAGAAACTAGCTAAACAAACAATAGTAGAAGATTCCAAAAACAGGGACCGAATTCTAAACCGCCCGATAGGTAGGAGATTGTCCACATCACGACGGTTTCAAACCAAACGGACTCAATAAATACCAAAACTTCCGTATGACATTTTTAAGTTAGGCAAGGCAATCTTGACTAGGAAACCTTGACCGATTGATCCCTTGGAAAGGCCCCATACAGATCGAAACGTCGGAAAAAATCACAAACTAGTGTTTTCGATTCCCCCAAAAGGCTGAAGCCAACATTCTGAAGCAAAATCATCCCAGTCGTATCCCAACCAAGGAAAGATCATGAGTACATGTTCGACGAGAAAGGCACTATCACCACTAGGTGGATTAATCTGGTTTTTTTGGTAATCTCTCAGTAATTTCTTTGGCTCTAGTAAATTTCTTCGGTTATAACTTCGGATCCTCTTCGGCAATTTCTTTAAGAATTTATTTGGTAATATGTTTGGAATTTGGTACTAGGCACCTTTTGCGTCTTCTTTGAAAATTTCATTGGCAATTATTATGGAAATTACTTTGGCAATTCCGTTAGGAGTTTATTTTACTTCTTTAATTCATTCGGAATGTTTTCTCGAGAGTTCCTTTGCCAATTTTTTAGTAGTGTTTCAAGCATTGTTTTGTTTTAATGTCAGCAATTTTATTGATATAAGCTTTTTAAAATTCTCCAATTACTCTTCAGACAATTCCTTTGGGAATTCTTTCAGTGAAGCCTTTGGTAATTTATTCGAAAATGACTGTTCCTCATATTTTTTTGGAAATTTCTTCGGCAAGTCATTCTACTTTTTTTTTGGGATTTTCGTCGATTTTTTGGACTTTCATTATCTATGCTATTCAGTATTCCTTCGCCAATTTCTTCGAGCACTCCTTCGGAAATTCTTTTACAAATCGCTTCTATAATTTTAATGATAATTCTTCCAACAATTTCTACAGTAATTATGTAAGGAATTCCTGCAGCAGATGATTACGGACTATATTCGGCAATTCCGATGATACTTGCATTGATAATTTTTTTTGGGAATTACATCACCAATTCTATTGAAATTTAGGAAACTTCGATTATTACTTTGGGAACTTCTTCTGTAATTCCTTTGGAAATTCATTCGTCAATTTTTTTTAGAGATTTCCTTCGGGAATTTAAATGAAAAAAAAAATCTCTGGCAGTTCTTTAAAAATTCTGTCACGACGATTCTGCGGCGATTACTTTTGGAATTCTACTAAAGTTTCTTAAGAAATTCCTTTGATGATTTCGGAAAATTCTTTGAGAATTTCTTCGATTTTTTTGTGAATGTTTGTTGAAATTTTTATAGAATATATTTCGGCAATTTTTTTTGAGTTTGGATTTGGCTAATTTTATTAAAAAGCCTTAATATTGTCTTCCGAAATTCCTCTGGTATTTCTTATTAAAATGCTTTTCGCAACTACTATAAAAGTTTAAAGGTAATTTTGATGGAATTTTTTTCGGCAATTGCTTTGGGAATTTGTCAGGAAGGTTTTCATTAATTTCATAGGATTTTCTTTGAGCAAGTCCAGTTGAGAATTTCTGAATTTCCAGTTCAGCAATTTACGGAAGCAATATAAAGGAAAACAAATTAATCATAGAGAATAGAATCACGTTAAAATTGCCTGAGAAAATTGCAAAATAACTGAAAAATAAATTGCTGAAATGATTCCAGAGGAATATCCATTGAAATTATGGAAATGGAAATTGATTGATTGATTGATTTGTCTTTATTAGAGAGACTTTCAGCCCTTGGCGGAAATGGAAAGAAATTGCTGACTAAAGACTTCCACAGAAATTTTCAAAAAAAAAAAACAACCGGGCCGAAGGAACCCTCAAATAAATGGCAATACTGTGGTCTAGCGAATACGGAGTCGTGGCTTCGAATCCCACCAGAACGCGATTTTTTCAACTAATCTCGAAATTCTTTAAGAAATTCCTACAGAGATTTCTATTGGGATTCCTTCAGTGGAATTCTTTGAAGAAGGCCAAGAGGAGTTCCAGGAGTAATACTTAACCCAAGCAACACACCTTGTTATATAAAAGCTTATCGAACTTCTCCATAACATTTTCCTGTCATGGAATAAAGGTGCGGCAAGATGTTCCGTGACTTTTGCATGACCGAAAAAGCGCAAGAATTTTGTCTTCTGCAACAAATTATTGTTATGCAAAAGTTTTGATAACAAACAAACATGTTAGCGAAATACAAAATTCTAACATCAGCTGACAACTTTTTGCGGGAAATTGTCATAAACGCACGAATACAGGAAAATGCGATTGATTTTGTTTCATCTTGTAAGCATGTCGTCAGAAAAGAGTAAACAAAATCTTGCTCACAAATTTTCAGGAAAATAAATCTTTGAACATAGCCGCATAATGCTAAATTATGTGTGCGCTTTGCCTTTTATCGTGCAGTCTGACATTGTACCTCCAAAAAATTAAAGCGCCATTCGATCGACTGAATATTACCAACTTATTAAGATTTTTTACGACGGTCGTTGGGCTTCTTCAACAATATTGTTGTTACTCAAGAAGAATCAATATGGCGACAGCAACATACGGCTGCACGAAAAGTATACAGTGTCAACCAAAAGCATTTGAACATATGACTTTGTTATAAGTATTATTTTATATTTTCAACCAACTATGCTGAACAGTATATATTTTCAATGATGTTTTCTATTTTTTTTTCAAACGATTACACGACAACCGAGTAAATTCGTGTGTCGGTGCATATATGCAACCAAATAGTTTTTATATATTTCTTCAGGTTTTTAGCATACACTGTAATTGGAAACATGTGTCAAAAATGTTTCGTTATGTTTTGAAATATGCATTCGTTTCAGGGCGTCACAGTGACATCTGTGGAACAAAACTTGTGCTGCCCTGACTTTTCCGTGACTCTTCCGTGACATGTGTGCTACTTGCCCTGACAGTTGTGTAATGTTTAACATAAACAAAACAATCAAAGTTTGGGAAGGAATTGAGGATGGTTTACGGGCATTTTTACGTTGATAAGAACGGCAGGGGAGATTTACGGCTGAGCAAACAACGACTATAGTTATAATGGCTACCTATCGACTATTGAGGCGAAGAAGAATCATAAACGGGGAAGCTAAGAAAATATTAGCTGAAAAATGTTCTGCAAGACAGTTTGCTTCTCTGCTCGCCAGCTGGCGAGCAAAGAAGCAAGACGTCTTGCAAAACATCTTTGAGTAGCCAGCCAGACAAGGATTCAATCTAAACCTGGTCATAATTGCCAAGCTCCAATTTCAAAATTTGTTTCTTTTCTGAAAACATATTGGCAACATTATTTTAGATGCAAATATTTTCTGAATTATATATTAACTCAAGATGTTTCGATAAAACTTATAAAATACTCTTAGATAACATATTTTGGAGTTTCTTCATCTGCAACTTGATTCGATGTGTTACATGGAAACATGATTGATTTCTAGAGTAATCCATGATTAAAAACTCTAAAGGAATTCTTGGTTGAGTCTGTGAAAAAATCAAAGGCATTTCTGGAAGTATTATGGGAAAATTTCCTAGAAGAATCTCAGCAAGAATGCCTGGAGAAATCCCTAGAGGGATTCCTGGAGGTATCTCAGTAAGAAACTCTGGAGGAGACCTAGGAGGCATGTCTGAAACATTAGAAACAGCAGGAATCGCTTATGGAATCTCAGAAGGAGTTTCTGGATGAAAGTCAATAGGAGTTGCTGATGAAATCCATTGAGAAATATTTAGAGAAATCCCACGAAAAAAACCCTTTAGGATTTCTAGGAAGAAACATCGAAGGTACTTCTGCAAGGCTCCTAGGAAGATTTCCTTGAATAATCCCAGTATGTTTTTGAAGGAAACCCTGTAGAAACTCTTAGAAGAATCCCTAGAAGAATTCGGAGATGTATTATACTAAGAATTTCTGGAGGAGTCCTAGGAGAAATTGCTGGAAGAATTACAGTAGAAATAGCTTGAGAAATCCAGCTAAAATTCCTGGAAGAAGGCCAAGAGGAGTTTCTTGGAGAAAATCCATGAGAAAATTATGAGAGAATCCTTGGATAAAATATTTTGGATAAAAATTCCTGGAGGAATCACCGGAGAGCTTCTGAAGACATCACAGAAAAATCTCAGGAGGTATTCTTAGAAGGATTCTGGGATGAATCATTGTAGAAATATCAGCAGAAATCCTAGGAGGAAAATATACAGGAATTTGTAGAGAAACCCCATCAGAAATGCCTGGGGGAATCTAAAGAAAAAAAAACCTTGGAAAACCTAGAGAAGCCCCTGCAAGAACCGGTATTGGTATTCTGGAAAAATATGTAAAGAAGGCCATGAAGGAATCACAGGAGGAATTTCTGAAAGAATCTCAGGAACATTTCCCTGAAGAATTTCAGCCATAATGCTAGGGTAAATTCATATAGGAAACACTAGAAGAATTTCTGGACATATCATAGTAAGAACTTCTGGAGGAATTGCTGGAAGAACCGCAGGAGTAGTTGTTTGAAATATTCTTAGAGGTAGGCCAAAAGGAGTATTTGAAGGAATTCCATGACGAATTTCCAGAGGAATCCTTGGATAAAATCTCTAGAGTAATTCCTGGATGAGTCCTTGGAGAAATCCCTGGTAGAATAATCAAAGGAATTTCTGCAAGAATTTCAGGAAGATTACCTGGTAAGATCTCAGCAAAAAAAGCCAGGAGAAAGCTCTAGAAGAATCCGTAGCATAATTTCAGAAGTACGACAATTAGAATTTCTGGAGGAAGAATAGCTGGAAGAACCCCAGGAATTGCTTGAGGAATCCCAGCTGGAATATCTGGAGGAATTCCTAGAATTTAGGAAGGTATCATAAAAGTAATTTCTAGAGAAATTCTTGAATCAGGAATGTCGGGGGTATCCTAAGTTCCTCTAGCAAATGCCTGGAGGAAGACCTACAGCTCTCCTTGAAATAATCGGTAGAAGTGTACTGGAGGAATCCCTAATGGAATCACAGGAGGAAATTCTGGAGAAATTACAAGAGGAATGCCAGAAGAAATCCCTAGAAGTATTTCTGAAGGAGTTCTAAAGGGAATTGCTTGAAGAATTCCAGCTGGAATTCATGGAGGAATCAACAGAAGTTCTTGGAGAAATCCCTTGTAGAATTTCTAGAGGATAAATCTTTGAATTAATCTCGGGAAAAATCACCGAAGGGATTTTGGATAAATCCCAGGGAGATTTTTCGGAAGAATTTCCAGAAGAACTTTCCTAAGAATTCCTGAAGGTAGCAGAGTGAGATTTTTTGGAAGAGTTCTAAGAGAAATTGAATATGAAATCTCTAGAGTAATTCCTGGAAAATCACCGGAGAAACTGCTGGATCAATCTCTGCATAAATTTCGTGTATGTACTAGCCCAAAAAGAAGCAGAGTCCTAAGGGAAGTTTATTGAAGAAATATCGGGAGTAATACATAAAGGAGACCTAGAGAAATCACTGTATAAATTGATAGAGGTATTTCTGGAGGAACCCATGGAGAAGTCTGTTCATTGTTCTTATCAATATCCAAAACGTGTACAACAGGTATATAAATAGTTCCAGGTGTCCTTAAGTATTGTTGAAATATGCCATTAATAAATATTGGAATTATTGTGTGAATTTTTAATTTAAGGTGTCTGTCAAGGAAAAATTCTAGGGGGTGCCAAATTTGTTCTAGGGGGTGCCAGGCACCCCTGGAACCCCCCCTAGCTACGCCAATGAGCGTGACGTAGACGGGTTCTCAAACACATACAATAACTTGATACACAAACTGAAAGACGACCAACGACGAACAAGACGACACCGAGACGGAACATGACATAGATAATTAGAATTAAGTGTGCCGCCCCAAAGAACGCAGGCGCGGCGGAAATTTTCTGAGGATGACCGAAAAATAAAAGTAGGTTGAAACGTAAAACCAAATTACGATTTTAATTTAATAACATCACCGAGAAACACCAATTAAAATCGAACAAGATCAAGTAAGCGGTGATCAAAGCCATATCAAGATGTTTTACGACTGGCTCGTAGGGCCTGACATCAACCCCCTACTTTCCGGAGGACCATAGTGCACAGTTGAGCTTAGAGTCCTTCCCTGACACTCGGACGTTGATCAGCCGCACCTAACATGGGGATCAGACGCTGTTGTGAGCCGCTCCTCCTGGAGAACAAACGCCCCCTCCCTGTCAGCCTACGCCCAAAGTTCTCACCGGGGTTGGTTACCCGATCTTTCCTGAGGTTGCTCATAGTTTGCAGCCGGTACCATGCGGAGGTAGGGATAGGAGTTGCTGAGCCTAGTGGATCGCAATGGGATCTGAATTGCACAACAAACCCAGCTTTTACCGTGTGCTAGTATTCCTGAGTATTCCCAAGCTTCAAATTAGGAGGGAGCAGACATGTAAACCTCGAACAAACTACTCTTTACGGTTTCATGATCGTTCTGAGGGTTTCATGAGTGTTTCATGGGCTTGGTACTTGAGAGTTTCGAAGGAGTTTTCAAAAGGTTCAAAAGGCGTTCCAGGAAATTTCAGGTTCCAGGCGATTTTTGGGGTCTGAAGGGATTTTAGGGACGTTCCAGGGTATTCCAGTGGATTTCAGGGGCGTATAATGTGGATTCAGGGAGTTTCAGGATGGAACACTCAACACTTGAACAGTTTTCAAGGAATTTCAGAAGCGTGCCAGGGTTTTCATAAAGTGTTGTGGGCGTTTTATGGGCGTTCCAGATATGTTCTAAACGCGCTTCATGGGCTTTCATGATCGTTGCAGAGGTTTTCAAGAGGTTTCATGGGCGTTCAGGGGGTTTCAAGGGTGTTGCAGGATGTTTGGGGAATCGCGAGGGTGTTCCGGGGATGTTTCAGAGGTGTTTCAGGGGGTTTCAGGGGCCATGGGGTTGCCATGAATGTTTCAGGGAAGTTTCTGGGTATTCCTGCTGGTTTCAGGGAGTTTCAGGAGCGTTTCATTGTGTTTAAGGGACGTTCGAAGATGTTTCAACTGACTTTACAGATCTTCCAATGGTTTTAAAGAGGACTCAGGGACGTTTTAAGGAGTTTCAGAGTTGTTCCTGAGGATTTTATGGGGTTCAAGGAGCGCTCCAAGGGATTGCAGAGGGTTTCAGTTGCATTAAGTTTCAGGGACGTCCCAGAGTGTTCCAGCGGGGTTCAGAAGGTTTCAAGGGCGTTCAATGGGTTTTCATGGGGATATATTTCTGATACCACCTGAAAGCCTGAAGCGCCTTGAAAACTCTCTAAAAACCCGTGAAACTTCCTTGAAAGCCCTCTAAATTATTCTTGAATCCATAGGAAACCCCATCGGAAGCCTCCTAAATATTCTTGAAACTCCTCTGAAACATCATTAAAACCCTAGAAGAACCGTAAGAACCCTCGAAACCCCCAAGAAGTCCTACGTAATGTCTTTGAAACTCCCATGAAACTTGAAAACCGAAAATATGATAAATTTGTAACATACAGGCACCAAATTGCTCACTCACGTGATCACGAATTTATCCCCCTTCTCGATAATAAATTTTCGCTGCATCGGATGAAAAATAAAAGATCCTAACTCCAGCACACACGATAAATCTATTTCTTTTTCGTACTCACGGATATACAACAAAGCGTTAAATTTTTCACTTCGTCTGAGAGTATCATAACGTCTCCACTGATGCATGAGATCAATCACAATGGGCCCAGAGCCGTATTTACAAAGTCATAAATGTTTGTACCCTAATTTCTGTATGAAGGGATTGAATAACAAAACCTAAAAATCAATTAATGATGTCACCATAATTCCTTAATTCAAGACAAAAACTTGTTGAGCATACGCGATTTTTTACTTTGTATGTGTTTTTGGGAAGTTCTTATGTGACATTTTTAGAAACATACCTAATAATTCATATTTTACCAAATAGTAAATCGTGAATAACTCTAAAACGGATAGAGCGAACGCCATGCTGTCTTCGGCAAAGCTTTTCCAATTTTTTTTATGGAAATTGTTTCAAATTACCATTAGGTTGAGATACTTTTTATGATAGGTAAAATGCAAAGTATATAAAAAATGACATATTTTAGTAAATTCCAAAATTCAGTACCAAAAAATTACCCGCAAAACATGTCCTTAATTATTTTTCCCAAGTAGTTTGGATCTATATCAAGCTGTAAAAAATATAAAAATGGTGGGTATTTTGTACGGTAAAAAATATTTGTATGAAATTTATTACGAAAAATGACCATTTTTCGAAAATCTCGCCGGGGTGAGTTGTCGTCATCAGGTATCAGTAGGTCGGCTCTAGAGGCACGTTCTCCTCCAGTTGTCGTCATACAAAAGTTTGTTTCTTACACCCTTAGCTATCATTTGCAGGGTGAGCCCCCAAGCTATGTGACTATGTGCAATTTTGGGACACGCTACTGTGTAGATTCTACCGTGGACATTTCTGGAGCAACATTTGAAAAGGGCCCAAGAGGTCTTGTGTCTTTTTTCTAAAACGCTCCGTAGGGCATAACAGCAGCCCGCCCATGCAAATGAACACCGTTATCCGAAAGATCGATGTTTGCTCTATCTGATAACGGTCTTAGTTTTTGTGAATAAGCTGAGGGGGGCTCAGGAACGACGTGTGAAGTCATTGTTTACCAATGCTTGTATGCCCTTTTCAAATGTTGCTCTAGATTTCCCAAGTTTTTAGTTTTATCCGAAGAGCACACTCAGGAACTCCACAGAAAGGTTCAGGGCCTACAAAGCTTAGTCGAATTGTCTGCGCTTTCATTTCCCAGAATACCACAATGACCGGGCCCCCAGTATAAAGTCACCTCATTCCTACTGGCCAATTGCTTCAGAGAAATAATGCATTCCCACACTAGCTTTGATTGACAAGTGAAAGCTATTAGCGCATTTATAGAGCCGGCTGACTGTCCGAAAAAATACAGATCTTGAAAAACCTATAATTTTTTTAGACAAATGTTTACACACTCTAGAATGGCTTGAAATACAGTGGGACTGCATTCCATTGGTATAGCCTTACTGATACCAGGGCCAAAAACACCAGCTCCAGTATTTTCTCCCATCTTGGACCCATCAGTATAAAATACAATAGAACCTGGACGTAAGCTTGGCCCACCGGCATCCCAAACACAGCGACATGGTTTCACCACTTTGAAGGGATCATCATAGTTGGTCTTCGTTATCATTCAATCTGCTACTGTTTTTATGTCCATGTTTAATTTGAAGTCTTTGATGATCCTCAAATGTCCAGCAAGATCCCCGTCTAGAATTTTATTGTAATGTATAAACTGCTGGGCACTTTTTGTCGCTTGTAGTTGAACAAATTGATGCAATGGCAGTAAATTAAGAAGGGCATCCAAAGCAACTGATGGAGTGCTTTTTATTGCTCCTGTCATAGATATACATGCAAGTCTTTGTAGCTTACTTAGCTTCTTTTGACAGGTTACTTCATTTGATTTGGGCCACCAAACAAGTGAAGCATAAGTAATCATAGGCCGGACTTATGCAGCATAGATCCAGTGAATCATGTTAGGTCTAAGACCCCAGGTTTTTCCTAAGGCTTTGCTTCAGACCCAAAGGGCATTGGTACCCTTGGTTAAAACATTGTTTAAATGAGAATTCCAATTCAGTCTTTTGCCCAAAGTTACCCCAAGATGTTTAACTTCTTCTGAGATCTCCCGAGATGAACTAGCCTTAAATACAGAAAAAACAAATTCTTCTGAGAACTGAATTTGAGCTCCATCTAAAGGAGGTTCAGTATTATTTATTTGTAACCTTCTAGTAAAAGGTACAATTACAGTTTTTGTTGATTCCCTCCTCTCGGCACCATTTGATGGTAACATTCAACGCAGATTGTAGCCGGCTAGATATCGTGTCGTCATATTTTCCACGTATCAGAATAGCTATCATCTGCGTATTCAATAACCTCAAAGCCTTGATTGATGAGTTTTTTAAGGAGTTCGTCCACTACTAAAGACCACAATAAGGGCGATAGTCTCCTCCTTGAGGACAGCTCTTCACAGATCTTACTGATAATTGCGCACCTCCAAGAACGGAAGAGATCTCTCGATCTCTCAGCATCGATATTATCCATTCAATAATGCATTTATCCAAGCCCCTTGATTCCATTGCTGAATGCATTGAGCTGTAAGATGCGTTATCAAATGCTCCTTCAATATCGAGAAAAGCAACCACGGCTATTTCCTTGGCTTGAAACGATTTCTCAATTTTGCTAACTAGCGACTGTAGCGCTGTTATAGTAGATTTGCCTGTTTGATAAGCAAATTGGAAATTGGAAAAGCAGTGGAAATTTTCCACTAAGCTGGTAGACTTGCAAAGTCATCCACTATTTTCTCCATGGTCTTGACTAGAACATAAAGGCTTATGGGTCTAAAAGGATTGTTGTTTTGTCCCGTTTGCCGGCTTTTGGGATAAAAAAACACGAAACTTAAGCCACGCCTTAGGTATGTGCTAAAGTAATACTGGCTCTGAATATTTCGGTTAAGAGAAGATAAATCGCCTTTTTTTTCCATGTTGTAAAGCTGGGAAAACTTCATCTTTCCCGGCCCATTCGACCCTCGACGGTATGAAGATTTCACAAGCTTTTTGATAGGCATTGGTCGAACATCTTGCCTTATCTGAGTCCTGTTCTTCATCCGAATAAGGAATCGACCCTGGGAAGTGAGTTCTCGTCACTCAGACTTCCAAGACCTTTTGAATGGTCTTTCGAAAGGACTTTATGAATACTTGCAGCCGTAGGAGCGTTATTGATGTCTTCACATACCCGTCTCCAGTCCTTCCATTTGGCTAGCCTCAGTTCTCTGTTGGATTCTGGATTTCTTCCTCAGATCTGCCAGCTTATCATTCCACCAAGGGACACCCCTGTTGGATGTCTTCTATCGGATTGGGCAGCTAGCATGATATGATAAAATCAATTTATCAATAATCTCATCAGAGGCATTTTCCAACTGTGAAACAGACAAGATCTGGTACCCTGTTTACATGAAATGTACTTGTTTCCATGGTCATCAAGATAACACGGCACCACTCAGACGTCAGAGTGAGGGAAGAAATTGATGTCTGGTAATAGGTAATCTAAACTTCGACCATTAAACAATTACCGAGAGTCGATCAAGTAATGAGTAATGCGTTCAACATTTGGGTTCCAGATCCAAATATCCTTGGGTTCCGATACAAATATCCTATTTTCTTTTAGAAAATTGAATTTAAGGGGAAATCAAATTAAATGAGAAGTATAAGCAGAGCTGTATCGTGTTCTCATGGCGCCCTTGGTAAGCATCCAGATTGGCGCTCTACGACAATTCAATCTCGTTAATTTGCAAAAGTTTGTAGTTATTGATGTTTTTTTTTCAAAGTTTCTTTAAAGTTGGATTTTGGTGTTCTGACAAATTTTCCCCGATTTTTATTTTCTTTGAGTGTTTTATGGGGGTCACTCAAAAATTCTCCAAATTTCATTTCTTTTACACTTAATACGAGAACAGTTTGCATTCCAATAATCTCATTAGGACCAGCAAAATAATTAGAAATGACGTTTCAGATTCCTAACATTAATGATGCATAAATTTCTTCAACAAATCGTACAATATTTTTTTTATTTTCTGAATTTTTCTTTCAATTGAATTTTGTTTCCAAAAATGCTCAATTGAGTTTCAATACGGCAAAATCCTCCATCCAGAATCCTCAAACGACCTTTTTAAATCTGAAAAAAATCTCTGGAGGAGTTCCTGCAGGAATATCCGGTGAAATACCTGATGAAAATCCAGGAGAAATTTCAGCAAGAATTTTCAATGAAATTCATGCAGTATTTCTTGCGAGAATTCCTAGAACAGTTTGTGAAGAAATGCCAGAAGAGCGCCTGTAAGAATTTGGGGAGACCCACTGGAAGAATTACTGAAAGAATATTTTGAAGATTTTTTTAAGGATCCCCTGAACAAATTCGTAACAAAGCTCTGGAGGATATTCTACAAAAAAATCCAAGAAGGTTTCACGAAGAAATTCCTGGAAAACTTCTGAAGGAACCCATGGAAGGCTTTCAAAGGAAATCTTTGGAGGAATTTTTGATAAAATAAATTCCTGGAGGAATTCTGGTGATTTTCTGGAAAAAATATGGGGTATTATTGATTTTCTTGAGGGATTCCTACAGGAATTTGTGCAGCAATCCTTAGTAAACATCGAGAAATGTTGGGAGGAATCAATGGAGGATTTTTTAAGCGATGTGAGAGATTTCTTATTTTTTTTGAGTAGGTATTCTATTCTGAAGGAAACTTTGGTTAAATTTCCTAAAGAAATCAGTAGATTTTCTAAAAAAAATCCCAGGAAGAATTTCTGAAGAAATTCTCAGAGGAATATTTTAAGGCATCCCTGGAGGTATTTCTAAAGGAATCTCATAAGTATTTGAAGTATTTTTAAGCAATCTTTGAAGATTTTTTGCAGAAATTTCTATAAGAATTTCTGAAGAAAACTCCGGAAAATTTCTGAAGAAAATAATTGATAATTTACCAGGAGGAAATAAAGAAAAATATGAAATAGAAGTATAAACTCCTAGAAGATTGAAGGAATCTAATTTTATCCCTGAGAGATTTTTTGAAAGAATATCTGCAAAAATTTGTTAAGGAAACTATGGAAGTTTTTCTAATAAAGTCCTTAGAGTAATATCGAAAGGAATCCTTTGACTAATTTCTGAATAAATTCCTAGATAACTCCTGAATGTCTCCCTAGAGGAATTTCTACAGGGTTCCTTCGAGAAATTTCAAAAATAATCTCCAAAAGATTTTTTATTTGATTTTTTTAGGAATTTCTGTGAAAATTTCTGGAGGAATTGTTAAAGATTTTTTAAAGAAAGCCCAAGAGGAATTGCTGAAAAAAATATTGAAAGATCTTCTGAAGCTAAAAACCCACAAGGAATACTCAAAATAATCAAGAGAAATCTGATTTTTTTCATGAATACAGAACGTAAAATACACATTGAGTTTTAGATACTGTAAATAGTGGAATCTTGATAACATTCAAGAAAACAATCGCACCATTCTGTTTCCTTCTAGCCTTAGGCCTTTTCGGCGCCCCTATGAGGCTGTCGCCCTTGGCGGGGCCAAACTGACCAATCGCACGCTACGGCTCTGAGTATAAGTAAGGACTGGATGTAGAGTAGACGTTCATTGGGTTCATTGGGTTCGCTGAAATTTTGCACCAATTTCAGTACTAACCATTTAACAATTGGTAAATTACCCTAGTTGCTTTACTGATAAAATTTCTGACCCGGAGCTAGTTAGTTCATCTCGGGACCCACGGTTTTGCTTAAAATGTTAAATGTGAGATACTTTACTTTAACATTGATAAAATAAAGACCGTCTTTGATAACTTGATAGCGATTGCTGGCGTATTTTCGGTCCTCGGGTTGCTTATAAAATAACTGTTTTACTTTAACTATCAACGGGTTATGTTTGTAGGAATTATAAAGCTATAAATTCCTGCAATGTTCCAATGTGACTACGCCTATGGATAGAGATTGTCTTTTATGTGGGGATATAAATAACCTCGGCGTAACAGCAATCGAGAACATGCACAAAATTAGCAGTGACGCAATCGAAGTCCAACAAGGATTAATAAATTTTTAGGACTTCGCTCGTAAATCGAACTTTATATCAATTCAATATGAACTTTTACAGTAAGGTTGTATCATTACGCCGCAGTAAAAGACACCAAATCCAACAAAACGGATACAACTCTTGAAGAAGCTTGCGGATACTTTTGATCCTCCTGGTTCCTGGAGGTTCACTCTTGCGTGATTCAATTGTATTCAAATGTCGTCACGCGTTGTGCCTTTACCAGTTTGATTGAATTTTATTGAAACCACCTCAAACCCATTTTTCTTATGTGTTCCCTTGGTCGCGAATCAAGATATTCGGAGAGATGACGAGCAGCGAGCAACATATAGCAACAACCGCAACAGGATTTTGAACGGGACGTGCAAATGCCACAATTCCATTTAATTTCACACTTGGTTCGGGGATTTGGAGCGCCAGATACCCGCAAATCTGATCCCGTCGAGAGAAAAGTCCCGTTGTGTTGGAGATGCTTTTTTTCGCTGTAAGTAATGACGACGATGGCAACGGTGACGACTCCCACGTAACAACCAGCATCGAGTGTTAAATTTACAATCTCCTGATTTACGAGCTTTCACGACATGTGTGGGTGTGCGGGTGATTGTGTGCGCGTTCTCATGTGGGTCGGTCTAAATGTGCTTGCGAAATTGGAACACGAAAAAGGAGGGCCACACATCCAGCCATGAGCCGGATTTGCTTTGACGAAGGTCGTGCTGCTAACGTAAAAATCGCGCGCTCCCGCCGGAGGGGTTCAATTTCCCTGGTATTAACGCGCACGTTGCTTTCATAGCGTCTCCCAGGGAGAAAAATGCTTTGGATGGGGAGATTTGGGAAAATTGACAAAGCTGGAGTGATGGATGGAAGATAATCCCAATCTATCAAGGGACGCTCGGCAAACCCAAGATTGGATGGGTCTTCCCGTGTGATTCATGTTCCAATGTGAGATGCTGTTCAATTTTTACTCCTCCATCTGGGTTCCAATTGTAAGTAAGACTTTTGCATTCGGACAGAAACCAACTGGAACACAAACCTACTCTTGTTACTTTCCCTGTCTGTTTCATTTCCCTTCTTTTTGGAGCATGTATTTTTGTTAGTATAGAATACAAAAAATCACAGAAACATTATAAATTCACAAATTTTTGCAAGTATGCACATGATATTAGATAGATATATTGATTTGAAGATTTGGAGAAATTTCACTAAGATTTTATTGCAGAGATCTTTAATAAATTTATTATAAAATTTCTAGTGCAATAACTGGTATGTTGTATACCAACAAGTCAAAGAAAATTTCTAACAGAATACCTGGTACATTTTTTGAAAAGCTGCTAGACGATTTTCTTGAAAAATATTGATGAAACTGTTAAAGTAATGAAACTCCAAAAATCCTAACGGAATTTATAACTTAATACCTAATTGAATTTTCTGTAACATTTGTTGATTTTTTTTTAGAAAAACCCAGTCCTACTTTAAATCTGATTTTTACTAAACAAAAATCTGCAATATAATAATAATCCCTCAAGACGTTTATGGATTTCTTCGCAAATAACCTTTGAAACTTTCTTGAGACATTAATGGATTTTACCAGGAGTTTAAACATTAACTATATTATTGTTACAGGAAAAAATCTCAAGAAATCAGCCAAATTTTTGTAAGAAGTTAAAACCGAAGGTCTTCAACAACTTCTCTCTAAAGAACTTGCCAGAGTTCTAGGATTTGATTTGAATAAATAACAAGTTTGCTGTATCAAATCGAATTTCGGAACTCGAATAATTAAAGACTTTTTGGGAGTAAATAAAGTAGATACTATTGGGCTCTAGATATACAGATTTGTAGGCTTACATATTCCATACCGTAGGCGCACGTGCATTCGGCAAAACAATGCTGAGGGTGACGGATTCGATTGATTCCCGGTCGATCCAGGAGATTTTCGTTATGGAAATTCCCTTGACTTCCTAGGGCATAGGGTATCTTCGTGCCTGCCACACGATTGGTCACGAACTAGTCATTGGCAGAGGAAGCTCTCACTAAATACCAGTCGATGTGCTCATATTACACTAAGCTGAGATGCAGGCTTTTTCGCAGTGGCGACATTACGCCAGGAACAAGGAAAGGCAGATCTACAGAGTTTTGGATTCCTTTTATTCCAGAGATCCAAGAGAGTGCAGGTGAAGAATTCTTACTGGGTTTTCAATTAAATGTTTTGAGCAATTGCACAAAACTGATTAGTTATAAATAAAAAAAATAACAAGTTTGAAGGAAGCTGAAACATTCATAACACAGTGCAATCAGTGTGATGATGATTCAATCAAAGCTGGTTTCTAAAGGTTTAGGTGCCCCTATACTGGTACGTCCCCATTGAAATGATTTCAGTTTTGTGCCTTAAGAACATTTTTAGGATGTTCTTGATCTGTATCTGTATATCTGTAAGAGGAGGTTTTTGAAAACTAGCAATTTTCAAAAAAAAAATCATTACTTTTGAACCAGTTGACCGATTTTAAACTTTTTTTTTGTTTGGAAGCTAATGACTTTTAGTTTTTTTGAAAAAAAAAATACGTTAAAGGGTTTCATTGTGTTTTGTGCTAAAAATCTGCAGCTCTTTTCGTTTTTTTCACGTTTTTATGGTCTTGGGACCAGAGGAGTAGCCTGGTTTTATATTTTTATCAGAAAATTCAGAATGTTTGTAACATACATAACAAATCAAACAATCAGACTCAAAACCTCTATTTTTAGGACCACCCTATCTAAAAATGACGAAATAAAAGAAAAATGGGTCTAATTATTTTCGATGATCTTAAAACCCACCAAGTTTTACGACAACCGGAGTTGAACTACATCGTTTTTCTATGAAATTTCTAAAACAAAATCCATTGAAAACTGAAGAAGTTTTTGAATATATTCCTTAAAGAATCCGTGAAGAGAGATTAGAAACAAATTCTCAAGGGATACTGAAATATAATTCAAATAGAGATCCTGAATAAATTTTTAAATAAATTTCTGAAGAAATCCCTAGTAAAATTTCTGTAAAAATCTTTGGGAAACTTTTTGAAGATTCCAGGAAGGAATATCGTAACGAATCCAAGCAAAATGCCTAGATCAATCAAAGGATTCTTTGAAAAAAAATCCTAATACCTAAAGGAACCTAATCAATACCCAAAATAATCTCTTTAGAAATGTTTAGAATAGAACCTGGACATTTCTCTGAAAGAATTGCTGGAAAGAATTTCTGAAAATGAAAGAAAAATGGATTATGTAGAAATTTCTATGACATATTCCCAAAAAAAAATGTGGATTCATTCTGGAAAGCATCCGTTGGCAAATTCCTAGAGGTATCTTTGTGTAAAGTATTGGAGAAATTTCGGAGAGAATGTCAAGGAATACTCGCAGGTATCTCAGAAAAATTAAATGTTTATGCTAGTAAGTCTGAAACGGTAGAAGAAATTTAAATTTTGAAAACACAATTTGTGTTTCTTTGAGAAATTGAGAATTTACTTACACTAAGTACAGCCATTCTCCAACACCAGCTTACAGCATTTTCGAACTTGGTAAGCTGATTATTCTAAGTCCAGGATCATGTCCTGAGTTCGAAAACGTGAGTGAAAGTGGGCTTCGTGGCCGTGCGGCTAGAAGCGTCAGTCATCTAGGCGTTTCGTAAGCCTCGGAGTGTGGGTTCGATTCCCGCTCCAGTCGGGGAAAACTTTTCGTCAAACGGAAAATTCTCCACTGGGCCACTGGGTGTTAAGTATGTTGTCCGTTGTCATATGTTAGTGCTTGTTCAGTCTGTACAACCTCTGGTTGAAGACGGTGTAGTGTATTTTTTTTTGAACATACAGTAGAGCGGAATTTGTTTCGACTTTCCATACAAGGCTGACTATTTGGAGTCGAATTTCATTATATTTTTAAGCAAAGTTGCTCCTTTATTCTTTGTAACCCTTCTGGAAACAAAAAAAAACTATTATAGAACTCCTAGAGAGATTTCCGAAGAACTCCTGAAGGAACTCTTGGATGAATGTTTAAAGAACTTCTGGAAGAGTTTCCTAATGACTTCTGAAGGAATTTCCATAGAACCTCTAGGGGAACTCCCGGAAAGCTCCAGGAGAAATTCCCGAAAAACTTCTGGAGAGATTCCCGAAGTACTCATGATTTTCCGTTGAACTCCTCAGAAGAGTTTCTCAAAGAACTCCGAGAGGAATATCAAACGAAAATCTCTGAGGAATTCCTAAAAAACACTTAAAGGAATTTTCGAAGAAATTTTTGAAGAAATTCCTGAAGAAACTCCTGAAGCAATTTTCGAATTACTTCTGGAAGAATTTTCGAACAACTTCTGGAGGAATTCCCAAAGATTTCCAGGAAAATTTTTCAAAAGAACTCATGGAGGCATTTCTTAGCAACATCTGTAGAGATTACCGAAGAAACTCCTTGAATGTTAAAACTCACAAATGTCTTCTGAAGAGATTCTCGAAAAATACTTGGGCGAATTCATGAAGAACTTTTGCATAAATCCGAGAAAAGAAACTCCGGGAGAATTTCCAAAGAAACTCTTTAGCTAATACCTTCAAAAACTCTTGGATTGATAACCATAGAATTACTGGAGGAATTCCAAAGAGCTTCTAGCGAAATAACAGAAGGAATTACTGAAGATTCTTTGGAAGGAACTGCTGGATGGTTTCTCGAAAGAACTTCAAGGGGTAATCTCGATTGAACACTTATTTATTTAAGTTTAAAACACCTTTCAAATAAATTTTGACCAAGAAAAGCTTACCAAAGAATATCAAAACTTAGACTCCACCGGTTGACTGTCATTTTAAGTGGCGCAGCTACACTTGAAGATGGCTGGAGGGACATCAGATCCGATCAGATCAGATCAGATACCTCGGTTACAGCACTAGGCTTCGCGACTCCGAATCACAGAAACGACTGGTACGACGGCGAATGTGAATGCTGCAGCACCGTACGAGAGCGAATGAGGCACGTTACAGACAGGCGCGGAACAGGCAAAACTTAGTCTTACGGATGAAGAAGCACCAGCAGGAAGAACGAGATCGCGAAGCGACGGAAAAGCTGTACCGCGCTAAGGACACACGAAAGTTCTACGAGAAGCTGAACCGCTCGCGCAGAGGCTTTGTTCCACAAGCCGACAAGTGCCGAAATAATCACGGGAATATTCTCACGAGCGAGCGTGAGGTGGTCGAGAGGTGGCGGCAGCAATACGATGAGCATCTCAATGCTCAATGGCGACGTTGCAAGTACCGAAGGTGGCGTGGTAACAGATCTAGAAGTATGTGCACAGGACGAAAGACTTCCGGCCCCTGACCTTCAAGAGATTGAGGAAGAGGTTGGCCGGTTGAAAAACAACAAGGCCGCTGGAGCAGATCAACTACCAAGCGAGCTTCTGAAATACGGTGGAGAAGCACTGGTGAGAGCACTACACTGGGTCATTAACAAGAATTGAGAGGAGGAAGTATTACCGGAGGAATGGATGGAACGTATCGTGTGTCCCATCTACAAAAAGGGCGACAAGTGGGATTGCGGGAAACTACCGCGCGATCACACTACTGAGCGCTGCCTACAAGATACTCTCTCAAATTTTATGTCGCCGTCTATCACCGATTGCAAGAGAGTTCGTGGGGCAATATCAGGCTGGATTTATGGGTGAACGCGCTACAACGGACCAGATGTTCGCCATCCGCCAGATGTTGCAGAAATGCCGCGAATACAACGTGCCCACACATCACTTGTTCATCGATTTCAAATCGGCGTATGATACAATCGATCAAGAACAGCTATGCGTAGTTCGAGGTCCAGGGACACTCTCGAGTCCCTTCGAATCTCGCAGAGGGTTGGCAAGGTGATAGTCTTTCATGCTTGCTGTTCAGCATTGCGTTAGAGGCTGTAATAAGGAGAGCGGGGATAAAAACGAGTGGAACAATTTTCACGAAGTCCGTTCAGCCGCTTGGTTTCGCTGATGATATTGATATTATTGCTTGTAAATTTGAGACGATGGCGGAAACGTACATTCGATTAAAGAGTGAAGCCAGGTGAATCAGATTAGTCATTAATGTGTCGAAGACAAATTACATGATGGCAAAGGGCTCCACGGAGGAATCGACGCGCCCGCCACCCCGAATTTATATCGACGGTGATGAAATCGGGCGGTTGAAGAATTCGTGTACTTGGGCTCACTGGTGACCGACGATAACGACACCAGCAGAGATACTCAGAGGTGCATTGTGGCAGGAAATCGGGCTTACTTTAGAATCCGCAGAACTCTACGATCGAATAAAGTTCGCCGTAACACGATTTAACTATCTACAAAACGCTGATTAGACCGGTCATCCTCTAAGGGTACGAAACATGGACCCTACGTGCAGAGCACTAATGCGCCCTTGGAGTTTTCGAACGGAAGGTTTTGCGTACCATCTACGGCGGAGTGCAGATGGAAGACGGGACTTGGAGAAGGCGAATGAACCACGAGCTGCATCAGCTGCTGGGAGAACCAACTATCGTCCATACCGCGAAAATCGGGAGGCTACGGTGGGCGGGTCACGTCATCAGGATGTCGGATAGCAACCCGACTAAAATGGTTCTCGAGAGTCATCCGACCGGTACAAGAAGACGTGGAGCGCAGCGAGCTAGGTGGGTCGACCAAGTGGAGGACGATCTGCGGACCCTACGCAGAGTGTGGAATTGGAGACAAATAGCCATGGACCGATTGGAATGGAGACGGCTACTATGTACAGCAGAGGCAACCCCGGCCTTAGCCTGATCGGTAAGGTAAGTAACGCCCTCACGGCTATCGGGAAAGAGAAGGAATGTTAGTTCGACATCCGTTGTTTCTAGTAACCGTGGAATCCACAGCATCCCCACAGTTGTCTCTGATAAGAGTATTTGTTAGTAGGGCAGGGAAAAGTGTGGATCTTGGAGCCACCTTTGGTAGCTGATATGATCCACTAGTTATATACATATACACTTCGCAGTCTTCATCACGATTATGATTTATTTAGTCGTGATGATTACCCCACAAAATAGTAAAGGTGGTGCACATACGTCAATGGTCGTTCAATATTAAACGCGCCAGTGCTTTGATCGTTTACTTAACCATGCAAACCGACCTAACCACGAAAATAGTCGCGCGCTCCTGTTTCCGCATTCAACACTCGCGTCCCCACCATCATACCGGGAAAACCGAATGACCGACCAACGAAATAATCGCGCGCTTCTGATCCGTCACTAGGTTGTTGGTAATATCAGCCATTTTGTGTGTAAAACTTAACGTGGACAGATTTTAGAAAGACTGCATACAGATAGAGAAGGCTACATTAGGACATTTTCGATAACTATTTTCTGCTGTGCCTAGATTTGGCCAGTTTCAAAGAAAGGTGATTCTTCCTCCAGAAAAAAAAATTTAATATAAAAGGTTGCAAAAGTGGCTCATTTGAGTTTGATTAAAAAACCTAAATTTCACAGCATCCGGTCGGTTTTAGTACCACTTGACCTGCACCCTTCTGGCCTGGTAACAACACAGAAAAGACTCATTTCAATTAGCTTGGAATTTATCACGGTCGAAGTTGGAGTAAGGATGGTTGCTGCTAGCCGTGTGTACCAACGCTTCTACAAGAAGGGGCTAGTTGAATGTGAGTTACTCGGGATAGTTGAAATTAATTGACCACTCTTAGGAGGCTTTGTCAGCTGCTGGATTGCTGTTCTTGAATTTTTGGGAAATAGCAGAGAAAGAGTTTAATTGGGACCAGAGGTCCAGATTGGGTGGAATGAGTTGATTCAGGAAGGAGCTACTCGATGGAGGATTTCGTTTTTAGTCCTTCTTTTCCATCCTTGGCTCTGTGTTTCGGTAGTTTATTCCGCTATGAAGATAAACTGCCTGAAAGTCTGGGAGGAATTCCTGGAAGTTCCACGTAAGAATTCCCTTAAACTTTATTACGATATTACATAATTTGAACCCAACAGACAGCTTCCATGAAAATTTCCAACAAACTTGCGAGTTAAATGTAGCTCAGTAACCCAACATCTACTCGCCATTAATAACCATTTAACTGCACTCAGCGGTCAAGATATATGGCTTACATTTGTTGGTCTTCCGCTCAGTTGAACACGGACCGGACCTTCTGCTCAGTTTACTCCTCTATGGGCTCGGTTGTATATAGTCCTACGGGACTGTATCATTTGCCGTACAACCTACCAAACGTTCGCCCGTGCGCTGTTGTTAATTTGTAGCCCAATGAAATCTAAATAAAAGTCATCACGGGTTAGTCCCCCAATAAAGGCACTCAACGCGAGCAAATATAATTATGTTTCTTCGAAGAGTTTATTCTTTCGACCGGAATGCGGGTGAAGCGCTATGCAAAAAAAAACTCGCATTCGCCAGAGATTGCTATTTCTGCTTCCGCCGAGCTTTCTCCGACTACTAGAGTAAAGTGGGGCAAAAGTTCGAGTGGGGCAAAAGTTTCTTTTGAAGTTGTCAAGCTCAATTCAAATTATTACTTTCGGGTGTCAAGGTTTTTCGAAGCCTTTTTGAAAAAGAGTCTTTCACTTCAAAAGTTATGAAAATTGATCAATGTTTCGAAAAGTTATGACAAAATGTTGGTTTTTGATCAAAAAATTGTAATATGCGATAATCCTTCCAAGGCATGGAATGGAATTGTAATGAAATCGAATTCGATATTTTATTTTGGGGCGTAACTAGGTATATTTTTAAGAAGCTTTAGCATGTATAACTTTTAGCAAAAAATATTTGGAAATCATATTTTACACATAGTGGGGCAAAAGTTCGAATTGTGGGGCAAGAGTTCGAGTCATGTGGCAACTTTAGGTAAAAACCTAAAATTCGGCAAAATGTACATATTATCTCTAAAAATGATGGAATTAGTGAAAAAATTCGATCAAAGTTGAAAAAAAAATGTTGTTTTATCTGAATTTGGCGGAAAACTACTAGTTTTTGGTGAAGTAAATTTAACCCTGATTTGGGTAAAATCCATATCGAACTTTAGAGTGTATTCCAGTTCCAACATCAAATATTAATTGGTTCTAGGTATTCCTATTACCAAAGTGTCAAAATAGTGTGCTACGGTCAGCGGAATTCCACAAGCACAAGATTCGAACTTTTACCCCAGTGGTGGGGCAAGAGTTCGAATAAGAGACACACATACAAAAAGTGTTGTAATTCAAAATCTAAAAGACATTTGGCGTAACTTTGTTCAGCAAAATTGTAGCTCATGGATGGTAGAATCACCACACGGTATTCATTTATTTTAATCTGCTTCGATTTTTTGAGAAAAGTTGAATTTTCAACTAGGGTCGAACTTTTGCCCCACCTTACTCTACATTGTTTCCATTCTAATGGAGTGACCCTTGAACTCGGCCCGGCTTTCAACAGCAGCAGCCAGCAGAAAGCTACACTTTGGCGCATTATGTTCCACGCTAAATGATATAAATTGCTCATTTATAATAAATACCACTTCGCGTTTGCTGTCTCCGTCGTCGGTCGGGCTTCTGCGCTTCTGTCCTGTCAGGCCAGCGAGCGAGGAATTCAGACCCCGGCATGTAGATGGCGATAGCGTGCCTCCGTTGTTGCGTTGTATAAACACAATAGAAAACAAGATAACAAGAAGCATAAAGATGAGATGAATCATTCCGGAAATGGATTGGACGGTCTGGACGGGATGGGGAGAGGGAGCGGTGGCTGTGCTGGACGCCAGGGGGTGGCTTTTGGAACTCGACTCCCGAGGGGGAGTTTTTATTGTTCAACAGAGCGCCAAAGATAGTTCCACTTCTGGATGCGTAATCGGACTCCGGGCTATGCTGTTAGTGTTTTGCTTTCTCTGAAATTGTTAGAGCCAACTTGAAGGAGCAATTCTGAAAACAAAAGAAGTGTCCCGTCTCTAAAAATAGCTGAAGAATTCTGACGAATCTTTTTGTTGCTGTTCTAGTTATTCAGGAGCCAGTAGTGAAAGTTTTGAATATAGAATTGGAAGTTTTGATTGAGCAACCTTACTAGAAATGCGCAACTCATCTATGAATATCTTAAGAAATAATTTATTCGGAAATTTCTCCAACGATTTCTTAAAAAAAATACTCCAGGAAATTGTAATAAAGTCTGTCAGGAAATCCTTCAAAGATTTATCTGAGAATTTCTTCAGCACTTCTTCCAGGGATTCCTTTAAAAAACGTACTTTCCTTCAGAATTTTCTGCAAAGTTGTCTTAAGACTACTCCAGAGATTACTTTGAGGATTCCCTATAAAATCTTACATGAATTTCTTCTGAAATTATTCCATGGCCTACAATAAATCATCCAATAATTCTTTCAGAAAGTCTTCCACAGATTCCTTTTCAAAATTCTTTTAGAATATCTTCCATGGATTACTTCAAAAAATCCTATAGAATATCGTTCTGAATTTCTTCTAGAAGACCTTTGAGAATTTTTTTCAAGAATTCCTTTCAAAAAGCTTGCATGGATTTCCTCAGAAATTCATCGACAGATTCTCGTCGAAATCCATATCATCAACGGATTACTTCAGATATGCTTTCATCGATTCCTTTAGAAAATCAAAAGTTACGAATTCTTCCAGTAATTTCTCTAATGATTTCTTTTGAAAATCTTGCAGAGCCTCCTTCAGAAAATCCAACAAAGTTTTCTTCAGAAATTTCTCCAGGCATACCTTCAGAAATATCTGAGGAGATTTTTTCAAAACCAAATTAAGAGATTCCTTCATGAACTTTCATGGATTGTTTCAGAAAATCCGTCAGGGAATACTTTAGAAATTCTTCTACTAATTTAGAAAATTCTTTTGAAATTTCCCCGGGAATTCACTTAGAATTGTCTTTAGGGATATTCCTTCAATGATTTCAGAGCATCTTTCAGAGTTTCGTACTGTAATTCTGCTCAGATTCCTTTCGCAATACCTTCAAGGATAAGTACCTTCAAATTTTACGGATGTCTTCAAAAGTTCATCCATGGAGTTTTTCCGAAATTTACCCGAAGACGGGCTTAGGGGTCTAGTGGCTACCGCTTCTGAATCATACGCAGAAGGTCCTGGGTTCAGTCCCTGGCTCGTCCCTTTTTCTCCTACTTTGTACCTATATATCTACTTTATCTCTCCTACATAAGGCATTGTTCATTTAGAATCCGGACGCAGACATACACATATCTCAGAGGTGGAAGAACAAATAGAAAATAATGAGCCCTCAAAACAAAGATAATTCATTGGAAAAATATCATTAAAATTATTTAATTTCATTTTCCATACATTTCCTCATTTTTTTTCGTGTTCACTTCTTTAAAAATCTGCACAATGGTAGTAAATTTTAGCATCAACCCCTTCAACGGATTTGTCTCACAATCGGGTCATCTCTTAAGTGTCCTAAGACCTTCTACCAGTCTGATTAGGATTCCAAAGAAACTTTGTCAAATATTTCTTTTCTTGCGAAATTAAGGGCTATTCAGTGAATTCCAAAGAGGCGAAATTTGAGTTTTTTTCGATAATAAACACTAACTTTCCGTGATGATACCACTGAACATCCCCGGCTGTCGTGACAGCTCGCCAAAGTAGTTAAAGTAGCACGCGATTCTTGAGGCTATCATCCTTGCACACATTTGGTGTCATTACCGTGATGTGAGAAAACGATGCCTAGAACTCGAACTTCCCACCAAATGTTGGAAATCCAAGTAGATCAATCCATGAACACAAACTTCAATACTTTGGGGACACTTCCTCATGGCATGAGTAACAACATCTGAGCATATCACACATAATAGTTTTGGAGATATTAACAGTTTTGACGACTGTCTTACTTGACCACGCTAAATTTTGGACGTGTTTGTGCAAGATTTTTATCCTTCTCTTGTCTTCAATCTGAAATAACTTTTCACTCGTTGCAAAAAAATCAATAAAATTTTCACCAATAATATAGGACTAGTTTATGATCATACTGCTGTAAAAGAATTGTGATTATGATCATTAAGAGCGTCACAATAAATTATACTTTGCGTCCGGATTCTAACTGGACAATGCATTATGTATATTCGTATGTTCGTAGCGATCGCTAGAACCAGAAACGGATTGAAAAATAAACCGTTTTCCTTCCTTCCAACTTTCAATGGAGCACAGTGTCAATCTATCACATATCGCCTACAAGTTATTTAACCAAGCGAACTGTGGCGCTTCACAGTAATCTTCACACAATCTATCACAATACGCCTGGCATTCATGAAGCAACGCATGAACCCTGTGCCAAAAATAATCATTTCCCCACCAACACACCGACATTCGCATGACCTTGTGCAGGCGCAGAGGACTCAGTAAGCCTGTTGCAATCATCACTTCCATCCTCTTCTCCACATTGACCTGCAACTTGACGCAGTAGGTGTCATTGTCACCTGAAAGTACAAGACCATGAACTCTCACACACTGGAAGATGCTTGTTAGTCCCAAGCAGCTACTTCACTGGTTCCTTGTGTGAGTGTAGCTGATCTGCTAATACTGGAGTTGCAACTTCGGGCGGTCAATCAAGCTAAAGGAAGCCCATCCAATTTTTTCCGAAATTTATCTTGAAAAGTTCTTTGACAATCCTTCAGAGGTACATTCGGAAACTCTTCCAAGGATTTCTCTAAGAATTTCTTGGGAGTTTTTGTATCAGAAATTCTTCCATGGAATATCAGAACTTCTCCCACGAACTAAACAAACAATTTAAAGGAACATTTTTTGAAAGAATACGTGTACATCGAATGAAGTTCTACTCTATTACACTGGGGGAACTTCCGGAAAAACCTCTTGAGAATATTCTAGAGTAATTTCTAAATCAATGTATGTAAGAAACTCTGAATACCTACGCTCCTGTTCAAAAGTTTGGGGTCACCCCCTCAAAAACATGTCATTTTTTTAGGCCCATATCTCCGCCAACTTGCGTCCGATTTCAAAACCCTAGGCTTCATTCAAAAGATAATAAGTCAAAGGTTACCCCTCAATATGATGTATCGGCCAAAAGTTCGTAAAACGTGGAAAAGTGATTTTGTGATATCTTCGTTATCTATAGTTCAATTTTAAATCTTTTTGGATCATTTCAAAGGTAATTAACTAAATTTACGTTTGATGTCTTAAACTTAACGTATTTAACGATTTTTGTTTATAAAAATGTTATGAAAATACATTTCAAAAAATGAAACAGCTTTACGTTAAGTTTTTGTATGTAAATTTCAACAAATGTGTGTGGTTCAATGTCTATGCAGTAAGAATTATTCATTGTGCCAAGAAGCCAAGAAGAATTAAAATTGAATGAAAGATGACAAAGATATCAACAAATCACTTTTCCATGTTTTACGAAAGTGAACCCAAACTTTTGGCCGATACATCATTTTGAGGGGTGACCTCAAACTTTTGGTCGATGACATCAAGGATTAATTTACTTAATAACTTTTTTTCTAGATTTTTTAGCTAAGTTCTGTAAAAAGCAGTTGAAAGCCAATAGAAAATGGGTTATATTACCGCTCTCATCTTAAAATTTGGTCGAGTCAATTTCCAGCGACACTGCCGTAAGTTTATATTCATTTTTTTAGAAAATTTGACAACTTTGGGATAAGTTTACATACATATTTTTTTGAAAATGTTTCTTCTCAATCGTGTTCAAAGTTTCGATGGCTTATTATCTTTTCAATGAGACCTAGGGTTTTGAAATCGGACGTAAATTGGCGGAGATATGGGCCTAAAACAATGACATGTTTTTGAGGGGGTGACCCTAAACTTTTGATCGGGAGTGTACCTCTGGAGAAGTTTTTGAGAAGCATTTCTTATATATATTCTGGAGGGATCGGTACATAAATTTCTGAAAAACATGATTTTTGTAGGAATGTTTGAAAAAATACCTGGAAGAATTAGAGAACCCTCTAAAGATATACATAGAAGTTTTTCTTGAAAAAAAAATCTAGGAACAGATTGTGAAATATTTTCAAAAGGAATCGGTGAAGAAACCTCAGGGGGAGCTGATGGAACAGCCTGATGGAATCTCTGAATATATAGAGTAAATCCTAAAAACCATGAAGATTTTTAACAATAATTTCTGAAAGAGTTCCTAAGGAAGTTTCTGATTTTCCCAAGGAAAAACCTAGAGGAATTTTAGAAAGATTCTTCGAATCTTTGTGAAAATTCTCCTGGAATTGCGTGCCCTGAAGTAATCTTTGGAAGAATTCCAGGAGATACTTCTTGAAGAATTAATTAAGATTTTTTTTAGAAATCTCTAGATTAATTATTCTTAACAAATTTCAAAGAAAAAAAAAACTGATGATATTCGTCTGAATAAAGTCAAGAAGGAATAAATAGCAATCCTTGAAGCAATTTCCTAAAGAATCCCAGAAGAAATTTGTGAAGAAACCCGAGAACTAGTTTGAAGAAGAAATATTTTCAGAAATTTCTTGAGAAATTCCGGAATCCCTGATCAAATTCTCATAGAAATACATGGACAAGAAGGTTTTCTAAAAGATACTTTAAGGAATATTTTGTTAAATTTTTGCTGATATCATTCTAGATCGTTCAGCAAGAATCTTCTTCGTATAAAAAATCCGAAACAACTTTGATACATCCTGAAAGAAGCTCCTAAAGAATTTTTGGCGGTGTTCCTGGAGGTAGTCCTGGAAACAAGTCCTCTGGATATCGATTCAAATATCTCACTTAGGATATCTCCAGAACTCCTTCCATCAGCTTCTCCAGAAATTCTTCTATGGAATATTTCAGAAATTTCTCCGTGGATGGCTATGGAAAATCTTTTGGAGATCATTTACATACATTTACATACATTTTGCGCCAGAAATACTTACTGGGACTCCTGAAGAAAATCATTCAGTGGTTATACGGCTCCTTTATATTTTTTTTTCCAAGGATTGCTTCACAAACTCCTCTAGAGACTCTCCTGCTTTACGGATTTCTGTAGAAATTACTTCTGGAATTATTTTCTGAAAATCTTCCATGGATTTCGTATATAAATTTTCTCAAGAATTATTTCAGTAATACTTTCATCGGCTCCATCACAAATTGCTCCAGTGATTCATTCTGCGGATTCAAGGAAACCTAACACTATTTCTTCGGGGTTTTTTCCAGGAATTCCTTTATCCATTACCTTCAGGAATCTCTCTTTATGGGTTACTTTAGAAATCTCTTCAAGAATTTCTCCAGAAATTCCTGCCTACTGAGTCTCTTTCAGAAATTACTCCAAGGATTCCTTGAGAAAACCTACCGTAGATTTCCTCAGTTAGGCCTTCATGGATTTTTCCAGAGATTATTTTTGGAGAACCCTTTGTGGTTTCATTTGGAAAATCATCCACATATACATTCGGAAATTCCTCCAGCAATTTCTTTATCAATTATTCCAGGGATTTAAAAGATATTACTCCAGGAACTTATTGACACATTTCTCTTGGCATTCCTTCAGAAATTTTACAAAAGATTCCTTTTTAAAATTTTCCTTAATTTCCTTTTGAAATTCCTCCACAATTTTCATAAATTTTTCCCAGAAAAGTATTGCATGATCTTCTAAGGATTCCTTTGGAAAATCCTTTATAGATTTCTTTCAAACAATCTTCCACCGATGTTTTTTTTTGTGTATAAAATATTTTTTTGAGTAATTGGAAAAAAATCTAACTCTCATATAGATCCCATCGGAAATTTCTCAATTAAATTATAAAAAAAAATGAGATTCCTTTGAAAATTCTTTTATGGACCGGGTCCTTCAGAAATTTCTCCAAGGATTCTTCTAGAAAATCTTCCATTGACTTACTCAGAAATTCAATAGAGACGGTGTTCATAAGCAACGTAGACCATGCCGTAGACTCAGTTTGACAATCTGAGATCCGCCCCCTTCCCCCCGGAATCCTTCGTTCATTCAACATTTTCGAAATTTGTACGGACCATAGACTTTGACTAGAACACCCTTCCTCCCCCTTCCTCCCAGAGTCGACGTAGTTTATGGACAGGCCCAGAGGGCGTTCAGCAACTCTTCGGAGATTCTTTCGATCAATATTTTATATATTTCTTCAAAAACGAATCAAACTATCCCTTCAGAAAAACAAAACAGAAATTCAGAATTCCGTCTTTTTTTTTGCATTGTTTCTTCCAGGATTCTTTTGTAAACTCGTACGTGCGTCCTTACAAAATCGTTTCAAGGATTCGAGAATTCTTACAGATAAACTTCCATGGATTTCTTCATGAAGTCTTTTCAGGATTTTTCTAGGGTTTTTTTTGAAGTTCCTCCAGGAATTGTGTTTCAAACTTCTCTTATTATTCCTTTAAGAAAACCTCCATGGACTCCTATACTACACCCTTCAGCGATTCTTTCAACAGTTTCTGGGATTCTCAAAGCGATTTCTTCAGCTTGCGTTTCCAATGATTCTTTTAGGCATTCGGACAGCTATTACTTCACGAGCACCTCCAGGGATCCTTCAGGACTCTTTTACGAGGAAATTCATTGGGAGACTTCCAAAGGAATGTCTCTTACATCTCTGCAATTTCTTCTCTTTATATATTTTCCTAGAAATTCCTCCAGCATTTCATCCATAGATATTTTACGGAGCTTCGCCACAGATTCTTCCATGCAGAAATTGCTTCAGATTTTAAACAGAAATCCCTTGAAAGATTTTTTGTGGGCTTCGTGGCCGAGCGATAAGCGGCGTCAGTCGTTTAGGTGTCGCGTGAGCTTTGGAGTGTGGGTTCGATTCTCACTCCAGTTGGAGAAAACTTTTCGTCAAACGAAAAAATTTCACTGGGCCACTGGGTATTATATGTGTTGTCCGTTGTCTAATGTTATTAATGTGCGGCCTCTAGTCGAAGACGGCGTAATTGTCTTAAAAAAATGTTGACGTAGATTACCTCAGAAATAATCCAGAAATGTTATCTGATTGTTTCTCCAAGAGTCCTTCTTCAATTATCTCAAAAGATTCTTTCAATATTTCTAAAGTATTTGCAAGAAGTTTCGCCAGGATTCTTCCAGGTTTTTTTTTTCATTAAATCCACCTTTGATTCATTTAGGATTTCCTTATTTTATTCCATTAGTTAACCCACCAGGAATTCATGATTAAATAATCCTTTAGAAGTTTCAAAGGGAGGCTTCAAAGGGTTTCGGGGGCGTTCCAAGGGGTTTCAGGGAGTAAAATTGGCATTCCAGCAGTGATTCAAGGGGTTTCAGGATCGTACCAGGAGTTTCCAAGGGGCTTCAGGTGGTTTTCAGTTTGAGGGTTTGAGGGTGTTTCAAGGATGTTCCAAGGGATTTCAGAAACGTCCCAGGGGTTTTCTAGGGGTTTCAGGGGCGTTCCAGAAGGTTCCAGGAGGTTTCAGAAGCATTACCGGGGTGTCCCATAGGCTTTCCAGAATGTTCCCGGGGGGTTTCAGAGGCGTTTTAGGAGATTCCAAGAAGATTCAGGGATGTTCCAGGGGTTTTGAAAAGGTGGCAGGTGTGTGTCAGGGTTTTTCAAAGATAGTCCAGTGGCATCAGGGGATTTCAAGGGCTTTCATTGGTGGTTCAGGGAGTTTTAGGCGCTTTCCTCCTGGTGCTCCAGGTAGTATCAGAGGTGCTCCAGGTGGTTTGAAGGGCGCTCAGGGGTTTTAAGGAGCGTCGCAGTGAGTTTCATGTGGTTTCAGGGGAATTTAAGGAGATTTTCAGTGGCTCTCCAGGGATATTCCAAGGGTTTTCAAGGGTGTTTCAGGGAGTGTTGGGGGTATTCTAAGGGTTTTCCAGAAGTTTGGCAGGCTTTCCAGGGTGGTAATGGGATTTCAGGTGCGTTTCAAGGACGTTCCAGAGGTGTTCCAGAGGTGGCCCTGTGGTTTTCAGGAGAGTTCCAAGAGTTTTAAAGGGGTGTCATGGGTGTTGTAGGAGTTTTCAGAGCGTACCAGATCTTTTCGTGGGGTTTAAGGGCATCCCAAGAGACTTAGGGAGTTCCATTATGGTCAAGGACGTTTAACCCGTAAACACCCGGGACGATCTATTTGTGGTAGAAATGCAATATCTTCTTCGTTTTTAAACATTTTACCCTGGATTTTTTTAAAGTCAAGGGAAATATTTGTGCTGAGAAATGCATGGTACCTCCCCCCTTTGTACCCTCCCCCCTTTTGCTGTTAGCCGAAAATACGTGGCGTTTTTTTTGTATTTTTTATAAATTCTACATGTTTTGACTCAAATTTCATCTTTTTGCTAATCATCAATAGTTTTCCCTGATCCTTGACATGCAATGTATTACTACCTATCATAGTCTGTTGAAGTTTTGATCCCAGAGCTATTCTAAGGCCTCCAAAGTACTACGAAGTTTGTGTCACAAATCCAACATCCAAATTTTATACACAATGAATCCTCACAGAACATAGTATACGGTACTCAGAAAGCCTCAAAGCACTCCTGGAATATTCATGGTACATGAATTGGATGATCTAGGTCATCCAAACAACTCTGGAATTCTTTTTCTTAAGATCTACAACATCTACCATCATTTGTGTTCATTCTGTTCATGAAATTTAGTCACGTTGATGTCCATTAGACCTCGCAATGCTACGAGCAACACGATATTGTGGTAGTTGGACATTCCTTGAAATACAAATGGCCTCCAAAACACCTTGAAGTTTGGGTTACGATATCTACACACTGTATCATGCTTTAATTGTAAAAAATATTCGTGGGATGTAGTCTGTACTGCTGAAGGAGCCTCAGTGCACAACTATAATGCTTTTGGTACATTCATGGGGTATTCCAGGCTTCCCAAACTGTTTCGGTTCACTCTATCGGCATAACTCTTTCACGATTGTGTCTGGTGCACCTCATAATACTGCGAGTGTCTCTATGTGTTGCTATTTGGGTGTCCACTGGTACTCAAATGGACCCAATGTATTTTGAAGTATGGGTCGCAAAATCCGTAAATCTTATGATATATTTACTGTAGCGAATGCTCGTGGAATACAATCTGCGCTGCTCTTAGAGCTGCGGAGTGCAATTCTGATAACTTAGCAACATTCACTTGGTGATATAGGTCATTCAAATTATTCTGGATTAAAAATTTTCAAGCTCCACAAGCTCTACTGAATCTCTTTACTTTATCGGTGGAGCTCCTCCAAAAAATCCTTCAGGAATTCTTCCTAGACTTTTGACAAGAATTCCTCAAATAATTTTCCCAGGTATTTCTCCAAGAGATCTTGGAAGAATTCTTCCAGGAATTTTTCAAGAAATTCCTCGAAAATTCTTCCAGGAGTTCCTCCAAGTATTCTACCAGAAATCCCTACAAGAATTCCTCCAGGAATTTCTCAAAGAATTCCTTGAAGAATTCCAGAAGGAATTTCTTCAAGAAGTTCCCACTCTAAAAATTCTGCCAAGAATTCCTCAAAGAATCCCTTTAGGTATTCCTCTAACAATTTCTCCAGGAATTCCTCACATACTTCTGCTTATAAATTCTCCAAACACCCCTCCAGAAATCCCTCCAAGAGTTTTCCCAGGAATTCCTGGCTCTAAAGGAATTTCTCTATAAAACTCTTAAAGAATTTCTCCCGAAACCTCCGGAAAATCGTCCAAAATTTCTTTCGAAAATTACTCCAGGGGTTCATCCGAGATTGTTTTCAGGCATTGCTCCAGAAATTCCTCCAGAAATTCGTGAATAAAATATCAAAATTAAAATGTAATGACATTGATGTAAATAAAACATTTTTTCGAGAAACATCCAAAAAGTGTCAATCCATCATAACTTTTTTCAACGTTCAAAAAGTATCTATACATATTTTAAAAACTTGTGAAGCATTGATATATTGTTGATGAACGTTTAAAATTTTATTCAATTCCGTTCACTTGTTTCCGAGATATGACAGTTCAAAAATAAGTTGCCTAAAAATAATATTTTACAAGAACAGTTCTAGCTTCGCGAAAGATCAACCAATCAAGGTCAAATGAGTTCCAATTATGTACATATAATAGGTTGACAAACAATCAATTTGTGAGATTGATTGATGCACTCTATGAAAAGATTTTTTGATGCACTCTATGAAAAGTTACAGCATGTTGAACTTTTTTGTGAGAGGAAAAAAGTTGCCTATCCCGAACATTTTGGCCACCCCATGCATTTCAGTCCCAATCAGTAGTGAACTTCTAACATTGCCACACATTTTTAGATTGCCCTTCAATGAGCAATTAGCTCCGGTAAGCTTTCATTCGTTCATAATCCGTCCTTTACCGACGTGTTTGCAACAAATATCCGTTCTCGTTGAGTTTATTCGCACCCAACTGCTGCAACTGCTACCCATAAATATTAAAGACCCTCAACCATTTCTAAAATTCGTGCCAAATCTGCGCGACTAATCCGATGCGGGTCCCACGTTCTATATTGGCCCGCGTGGCTCAGCGCTCGTTGTGATATTCAACATTTAACACAAAACATTTAATCCTCGTGTGTAGTAGATACCGTAAAACAGCGCTGACGACGGTGTGGCACACAGCGTCACCCAAGGACGAGAATCCCAAAAAAAATCGCACCCGCTCAAAACCCATTCATTTCGTGATACGGCCCGGGATTCACCACGCACCGACACTATACAGTAGGTAAGCATCCTTCACGTAGCCACTTTTGTGATAGTAGGGTACGAACAGCAGCGGTGAGAGCGAAGCTTTTTTTTTCAGTCGTCACAAATCCATTTTTCGATTTCGTGAATTGTTTTACTGCAACGTGAAGCATGATAAGCGCTTTTGGTGGCCTGTCTGTATCATTTCCTGAGGTCGGTAGCTGGAATAAATATCTCTACGTTGCATTTTGGGATTTGCTCGGGGAATTGTTGATGCTTAATTTTTTGGGATCAAATCCGATAACTGTGGGGCGAGAGTTTTGAATATTTCACGGAAAAACTCGTCAATTTGATGAAGATAGAGCGACCCCACCCCACCCACATGCTCATCCGTTGAAAATGTGATCCACTTTACTTTAATTTTTTAGCTGTTAGTAGAACTTGAAGCACTTCCCTTTAAAAAGAAGAAAAAAACTTCCATTTATGGTAATATTTGTGGAAATTTCTTCAGCAATTCCATTGGGAATATTTTCAAAAAAAAAAAAAATTCAAATCTCTTCAGTAATTACTTTGAACAATCCTTTTAAAACTTTAAAATTCCTCAAGCAATTTATTAATTAGTTGTCACGGTAACTTCTCTGAAAATTCTTTCAGGTTATCATGTTTTCTTGATTTTTTTTTTTATAAATTCAAATAGATGCTGCATCTGTCATTTTTTTTTTCGAAAATTAATTAACCCTCTAGCGATCACGCTGTTGTATTTTGTACGACACATCAAAAAATCTCGCTTTTTGTACTCACATTAGCGTGGCGCTGGTGGGGGTGGCCAACCGCGCGATTGCCGGAAGGTTAAGCAATTTCCCTTGAACAGTTCTTATGTAACTCCAATGGAGCTTCCCTAAGACAATTCTTTAGGAAAATTCTCAAGATATTTCTTTGGAAATTTCTTTAATCTGCTTCCTCATGAATTTTTACAGAAATTACGTCTTAAATGTCTTCTATGGTTATTTCTTGTGCAATTAATTTAGAAAATCTTTCAATAACGAGATTCCTTCCACTCTGCTGGACATATCTCTGTCTGTCAGTGCCTCGAAGAATTACCGAAGAAAATAAGGCATTTTCTTTGGAAATTATTTTGCCATTTGCTTTGAAAATTGCTATAGCAATTTCTTCAACAAACTCTTTGTTTATTTTTTTTTGGAAATTTCGTAGAAATTTCCTCTCTAGTCAAATTCAATCGGCCTGCCCATGGAAATTCTATGGAAATTGATCCAGCAATTACTTTGTGGTTTATTACTGAAAATTTTCGGAAACTAAGTGCTGTGGTAATCTCTTCGGAAATTTCTTCGGCTTTTTTTTTAATTCCCTCGTAGTTTCCTTCGGTTATTCCCTTGTGCGATGTGCGAAGATAAATTTCCAATGGATTCTCCGTTATAATCGCCGTAGGAATTTGCAAATAAATTGTACTTGAAACACCTAGAGCCATTGCTGAAGGAATTCCCTTTGAAAATTGCCGAAGTATATCTTTAAAGAATTAACAAATAACTGTAACAAAGAATCTTCCAAGAAAATAATTGAATATTTTTCCAAAAGGATTACCCAACTAAACTTACAAAGGAATTGTTGAAGGAACCCCATGCCTAAAGGCATTGTGTGAAGAACTATCAGTGACCATACCAAGGGACATAAAAAAAATAAAACAAAAAATTCCAAAATAATAGCCTTATCAATGCTGAAAGAAATTGCTGAGGAAAGTCTAATAGAGTTGCCCAAATAACTTCCAGAAATATTTTCAAGAAAGAGTACTCAAAGTTACGGCCGATACATTGGCCAAATAAATAAGGATTTGCCGTAAAATTTCCCAGAAAAAAAGTACCAACTTTTTTTTAAAGATTTTTCTTTCAGAGATCGCTTCAGATATTCCTCAAAATAAAAAAAAATATATATCGGGACTCTTTCTGAAACTTGTCCCCGGATTTTCAGAAGTTAATTCAAGGTTCAACCAACAAATTCCTCTAAGGGCTGTTTAAAAATCCTATCAAAGATACATTCGAAAATTCTCCTCAGAGATTTCTTTATTGTCTTACAGGAGCTTATTCAGATATTTCACTCATTATTCCTCCGAAGCGTATCAAACATTTCAGAAAATCATAGTTTGTTTCCGAAATTAGTCCACAAACTCTTTTGAAATTTGTGAGGTTCCAACAGAAAACTATGGAAAGATTCATCTGAATACATATAAAGCATGGCTATCTTCGGCAATTTATCTTAAAGATCCTCCAGGTATTTCTTCAAACATACCTGTGGAGCGGGCCTAGTGTAATGGTTAAAGCACGTGACTATCACGCCGAGGACCTTGGATCGAATCCTACTCCCGACAAACTCACAAAAGGTGAGTACTTCCTTCGGAAGGGAAGTAAAGCGTGGGTCCGAGATGAACTAGGCAAGGGCTAAAAATCTCGTCAATACAGATAAAAAAATACCTCCAGCGATTTCTTTACACTTCGTCCTCTTTTTACGTCCATGCTTGGCTGAGCGACAAAAAATTCTACCGCTAAGACAATGAGCAAACTCAACAGTTTTATATTTTTTTAAAACATCTTCGTGATTAGGAGAAGTGTACAAAATATAAAAATGTGTATTTTGATGATTATTTTGTCGGTAGATTTTTTTTTTCGATAAGCCAATAGCGAACGTAAAATAAGGTTTAGGTGTACTTAATCTTCCAGAGATTTTTTTAAAAAATTCTACTGAATGCCTTCAGAGATTTCTGGGATAAATCCTTCAGGAATCCTTCCATTAATTCCTTTAGAAAATTCAATGTTTTCTAGAGATCATCTCAGAACCTTAATTAGGGACTTTAAAAAAAATCTTCCCTGGATTTCTTCCGATATAGCTTCATGCATTCCTTTAGACAATCATCCAAAAATTTATTTCAGAAATTTTTCTGCTGATTACGTTTGAAAATTCATTGTATGAATTGCTTCAGCATTTCCTTCAAAGTTTCCTTATAGGATCCTCTAAAAACTCTCCAAACATTCTTCAAGAAAAGCTTCCATGGGATTCCTTAAAAATTCTTCTATATTTTTTTTTTTTCAAGAATCCCTACGAGAATTCTTTTAGAAAAGCTTTCACAGGTTCTTGAAGGAAACCGAATGTTCCTCCAGAAGTTTCTCCAAGGATTTCTTTAAAAAATCTTCCACAGACTCCTGCAGATATTCTTACATAGATTCCTTCAAAAATTCTTGAAGGGCTTCTTCCCCGAAGATTCCCTACAAAATCTTATTGCAGTTCTTTCATAAATTACTCGAGAATTCCAAGTTCATGGAAAACTTCTATGGGTCTCCAAGCCTAGTGGTTAAGTTTAATCGCCAATCCGGAGACGGCGAGTTCGATTCCCGTTCCGGTCGGGAAAACTTTCTCGACTCCCTGGGCATAGTGTATCATTGTACTTACCTCACAATATACAAATTCATGCAATGGCAGGCAAAGAAAGCCCTTCAATTAATAACTGTGGAAGTGCTCTAAGAAAACTTAGTTGAAGCGAGGCAGGCCAAGTCCAAGTGGGGACGTAGAGCCATAAAGAAGAAGAAGAAAGCTTCTGTGGATTTCTTACAAAATAAATCCATAGCTTCCTTAAAATACTCTTCCAGCTGTTTTTTTTTCAGATATTTCTCCACGAATTCTTTTGGGTGGATTTCTAAGTATTCCTTATGGTGCCATTTGACTGTTTGTCATAATGACAAATATTTGCCATTGTAGTCTGATATTCATCCAAGGTCACCTTGATTCACGTTATGTTGATCATTTGTTGGTCTTGTTTGGTCTAATATGTGTCATACCTAATGGGACTTTTATGAAACTCAACCAAGAAATTCTTCAGATACTCTTCTAGGGACTCGTTTCAGAAAATCATAGAAAATTTCTCCATTTCTTTAGAAATTCCTTCAAAAATATTTCATTCTTTTCATGCATTTCTTGAATTTCTCAGGGTTTGCTTCAGGAAGTTCTCCGAAGATTCTCGCAACCATTTGTGCAGAAATTACTTCATAATCTATTCCTGGGCATTTTTCAAGACATGTTTCAATAAATTCTTTTATACCTGCGAAAGGTTTTCCAGTTCTTTCCGATATTTTTTTTCAAAAATTCCTTAAAAAAATGTTTATCTCAGAAATGTGTTCAGTGTTTCTCTAAAGAATGGCTTTATTTTGTTTTTGCAGGATTTCGTCCACACTCATGATAATATCAGTTTTTCTACATTTTCGTAATATCTTCAACTCATAAACACAGTCACCATGAATCCTAATCAAACCATGCCAAAGTCAAGCTGATAGGTTCATCCGTTCGAGAGTTTTATTGCATCAAAGGGAATTCAAACTTTTATATATATACCCGAGCAGAAGGGAATAACAACAGCATAAGGACCTGTGTTATTTGGATAAAATAACTGAATAATAGAATCAATTATTTTTAAATTATTAACATAACAGATTATGTTATAAACTTGTCTGTCATAAGCGGCAAAATAACATATATCATAACAAAAAAATGTTCTTGGAAAACCATTTTGATAACTTGTTTTGTAAGTTTCAATAACAACTTAATAACAGTGCTTTCGGAAAATATTTCAATAACAAATTTTAATATTATTTTGTTATTGATAATAATCGGAAAGCAAAATTTGTTATTATATCAAAATCGTAACTAAGTGAATTATGATACTTATTATTTAAAATTATTCACTTTTTCTCACGAACCCGCGAATAACATGAGTAACAATACTGTAAATGATCGAAAAAAACTACTTAAAGAAATTTCTCCGAGAGTTCTTCCACAAAATCATTCACAGATTTTCAAAGACTTCTCTAGAAATTCCTGCAGAATTATGAACAGAAACCCTTCACGGATTTCTTCAGAATTTCCCGTGATTATTTGTCCCGAATTTCATCTTGAGATTTCTCTGAAAATTTCTTTGAGAATTTCACCAGGAGTTTATTCCGAAGAATTCACCTGGAGTTTTTCAAAATATTTTGCCAAGAATTCTAATAATTGCACAGAAGTACATATTACTTTGAAATTTCTAAGAAGATTGTGCCAGGAGTTCTTTTGAAGACTTCTCCAGGGTATCGAAGGGTTCCTCCAGAACGTCCAAATGTTTTCCCAAATATTATTTAAGGAATTTTCAGAGGATTCGTTCTGAAATTTCCTTCCTAACTGAATACAAAAGTGGATCAAAACAAAAGGACAGATCATTACCTATTATCGAATATTCGCTGCTACTGTTGTGCTATTGTTGATAAGTTGATCAATAGTACAATAATAACAAAACTTGTACTTCAACAAAACATGTTATTGAAATATAGTTGAGTGAATGTATATCAATAGCTTGATTATAACTAAATGAGATTGTCCAACAAAGTTTGTTATGGAAAAGCTATGCCTTGATAATTTAATAATAACAAAACAAGATATAAAAACAGGTTATGTGATTTCGTAGTTATTAATTTGATATTCTCCTCTGCTCGGGTAGAGATTACTTGCAAAGATCTACCAGATTATCCTCATAATCCATTTTTCAAGAATGTTTTCCTAGGAATCTGAAAAAATATCATCAGAAGTTTTTCAAATACATCCTTCAGACAATCCTCCAGGGATTTTTTAGACGCTCTTTGGCGCTGTCCATAAACTACGTAGACTCAATTTCGGTATTCTAAGACCCCCCTCGTAGACTTACTTCCATACAAAATTTTCGAACATCTGAAATAGTCCCTGCACGTTAAAAGAATTCTTGGAGATGTTTATGAATGAACAGCAAGAAAAAAAAAATCAGAAAAAACAACTTGTGGGAGTTTCTGCAGGAACCACTGAAGACATTTCTGAGGGAATTTGGAACCCTTGGAAGGTTTTTCGGATATTAACAAGGAAATATTTAAAGGAGTTTTTGAAACACTCCCTTATAAAATGTTTTTGAAGAAATTCCTTGCTGAAATTCCTGAAAAAAACAACCTTTAAATTCTTAAAAAGGTTCTGGAGATATTTTTGAAGGAATTCCTAAAATTTCCTATGAATTCTCAGCACGAATTTTTGAATTAATCCATGCAGGAAGTTAAGGGTGAAATCCCTATAAAAAATTCAGGGAGCACTTTTGTATGAATCACTACAGGAGTATCTGAAGGAATCAAATTGAAACTCTAGAAGGATTCAGCGACGGAATTTCTGAAGAACTTCCAGATAAAATACCTGAAGTAGCCTTTAAGCAACGATTGGTTGAATTCTTAGAATCATTGGAATAATTTTCAAAAAAAAAAATAGTAGAGAAATCCTTCAACAAAATTCTTGGAAGGTTTTTTGAAAGTACTCCTATAGTAAGCTGTGGACGAACTTCTAAAGGAATTGGGTTGTTAGTGAATAAAATATTGCCATTTTCTATAGCCTACTCGAAAGAGCTTATTTTTGTGAGTATAACGTGATTTTATTGGATTCAAATACCTTTGTTTTGATGGTTAAATTAACAAAACAGGTTTAATTTTCGTGGATAGAATGACAGTTGAATCGATAAAATGACAGTTCGACCCGAACAAAAAAAAATCTCCATGTAAACGTCAAGTGCATTTTAAGAATAGTTACCGGTGTCTAAAAATTATGAAGTTTTGAATTTCGACTAATTTTTGGACGGAGAATCCGATTATGAAATAATCCGGATACTCCTAAAGAACCCAATTCATGATGAATACTGAAAGAAATAATGCAATGTTTATGGAGAAATAATGAAAGAATTTCTGCAGGATTTAATGGATAAATCCCTAAAGAAATGGCTTGACAAATCCATGTGGGATTTTAAATGCAATCTCGTTAGCAATTCCTGGCCAAATCTCTGGTGGACTTCTTGATAGTGTACTTGTACGAATTTCTAAAGAAATTTTCGGAAGATGTTCTGCAGTAACAACTAAAAGAATATTCAAAATTTTTTTCAGGAATCCCTACTTAAAATTGTGAGAGAATCTCTGGAATTCTCGAGGGATTTCCTAAACGAATCTCTAGAATTTTCAAAATAATCCCTGTCGGAGTTTCAGAAGAAGCCCTTGGAAATGCATCCAAAAGAATTCTTGGAGTAATTTTTGAGGGATTATCTGGAGGAATCCTTAGAGAAAATTCTTACACTTCTCCTGGATAAATCCTGGATAAATCTCTGGAAGTTTCCGAAAGCAACCTTGCTGGAATTTCTGGAGTAATTTTCGTAGGAATTTATGCAGCAGTTTTGAAAAAAAACCTTGGAAAAACTAATGGAGGAATCTCATCAAAAATTTCTGCAGAAAACTCTTGGGAAATTTCTAAATAAATCTCTGGAAGAATTTCAGAAGGAGACTTTGGAAGAGTTTTTGAAAAAGTCTAAGGAACATTTTCTTAAAAAATATCCTAGGCGAAAATTCTGGTGGAATTCCAAACTTTTGATTTCCTGATGGATTCACCGAAAGAAAAGTAATCTGTAGATGATTTGAGAGAATCCTCATACGGATTTCTGAAATAATCTATGGAAATAGTTTGAGGAAACCTATAAAAGGTTTTCTAGAGGAACTATTGGGGAAATTTCTGTTGAATAGTCTAGAGGAAATTCTGGAGAAAACATGCTCAGGAATTTCTAAAATGAATTCTATGGAGCAGTTTTAGTAGAAATCTAAGAAAGGGTTTAAAAAGGAGTTCTTAAATTAATTTCTGGGGTAAACTCTTTAACCTTTCAGGACGCGCGCCATCAAGCAACCGAAATTGCACCGCGCTCGCGCTGTATACGAAAGCGAGGTTTTTTTACAGTGTTGTACTTTTTACAACAGCGCGCGCGCTGAAGGGTTAAAACAAAAGGAAACAGTCAAACCTCCATGAGTCGATATCGAAGGGACCAACGACTCATGGAAATATCGACTCAAAGAACTTTTTTCATATTTTTTTTTTCTTTTGAAAATCAGAATTAGGACAAATATGATTGTCTGCTGACCACAGAGCTAATATCAGGGATAATTCCGTGGTATATTGTGCGACAATTTAAAATTCTACGGAATTACCGAACAAACCTAAATTTGAATTGTTACATCTGGTTACAAAATTCTAATTATGTGTGCCTTAATTGGGCCTTTGTCTGTTTTCTGAGGCTGCTTGAAAACACATAGCTTAAGTACAAGTTATTTGGAGTACATAAATATAATTTTCCACAGCACCATCACAGAGAATTTAAGGGGGTTTCAGGAACATTTAAAGGGCGTTCCTAGAGTTTTTAAGGACGTTTGGTAACATTTTAGGGGCGTTTCAAGAGGTTTTCATGTGCGTTTCAGGGTTTAACGCACTTGAGACACTCAGAACCCCTCGAAAACTCCTCCGTAATGCTTCCGTAAGGGAACGTTCCAGCATTTGGGGGAGAGGGGGGTGTCTTGGAAAGTGTGACAGTATGTGTATAGGAGAATAGCGAGACAGAGGGGGGAGGGGGGTCTAGAAATCTTGGAAAACGATGGACGTAATGAATGAATGTTCCCTAACGCCTCCGAATCCTACCGAAAATGCTCTGAAACTTCCTGAAATGCCTCCAAAATCCCCCTAAATTCTCCTCGAGCCCCATGTAACGCACTTGAGACGCTCAGAAACCCTCGAAAACTCCTCCGTAACGCTTACGTAGCGCCTCTGAATCCTCCCGAAAATGTTCCGAAACTTCATGAAATGTCTCCAAAATCCCCGTAAAACCCACTCGAACCCCATGTAACGCACCTGAGACGCATAGAAACTCTTGAAAACTACTCCGTGGTGCTTGCGTAACGCCTCCGAATCCCACCGAAAATGCTCTGAAACTTACTGGAATGCTCCCAAAATCCCCCTAAAACCCCCACGGACCCCATGCAACACATCGTAGGCGCTCCGAAACCCCCGAAAACTCCTCCGTAACGCTTCCGTAACGCTTATGAATCCCTCCGAAAACGCTCTGAATCATTCTGAAATGCTTTCCAAAATCCCCCCATGGACACCATGTAACGCACATGAGACGCTCCGAAAACTCCTCCGTAACAACTCTAAATCCCGCCGAAAATGCTCTGAAACTACCTAAAATCAGACCCAATGTGATGCATCTTAACCCCCAAAAACGCCTGCCTAACACCTCCGAATCCTTCTAAGACCCACTCGGACGCCATGTAACGCAAGTGAGATCCTCGGAAAGCCTCGGGAACGTACCTGTAACGCCTTCAAAACCCCCTGAAACACTTCTATGAGATTGCCAGGTATCCTTCTGAAACCCGCTGGGATCGCCTGAAACACATCTGGGATCTCCTGGAAACCCTCATGAAACCCATTGGGACCCCCTTGAAACGTCCCTGAGATCTCCTGGCACCCCCCTGAAACCCCTTAGGATCTCCTGTAGCGTCCCTGTAACTTCTCTCCTCTCCCCTATAAACTTTCGAACAATGATTTCGAACGCCCCCCCCCTCAGACCCACAAAAACTCCCCTGAGATCTCCTGAGCTCGTGGAAACCCCTGAAACTCCCCTGCGACCTCCCTTTGCACATCCCTATGAACACCCCCTGGTCGGCGTTGCAATAGCTATCGTCATTATTAAATATTCTTATGCACAATGTTGGTTCTGAGTAGCTCTCCCTCTTTTTATGCAGGACATAAAAAAAGTTGCATAAATTAAAAGTGCATAAAAATAACATGCATAAATTGAGGTTTTAGTGTATTTGGTTGATTATTTACATTTAAACTTTGAGCTTCTAGGGAAATCACGTATTGTGCACCAAACAATCTCAAACTTTCAGAGCATCATACTGACCACTAAAACTCTCATTTCAGCCGGCTATGTTTCAAAGTTCCAGTTTTTTTTTCTCAGTTTTCCAATAAAAGCTTGAGTCCTTTTTCCATACCAAACAGGCAATAATCCATGTACCCATATGGACGACACAACTTCTCTGCCCTAGACTAGCAGATTTACAAATGAGAAACAATTTTAATTAGTGCATCAGTCATAGGGCACGTGATCTCGTCGGTTGGTTCACATACTAGGGACGCGACGGTCATTTCGTGGTGGCAATCATTGAGCGACTTCTGTCCTGTGGATACGTGGTGCGTCTGACATGACTTCTGTCGGTCGGCTTGTATGTCGGACTGTCTGTCCGTCTGCTGTAGGGTCTATCGCGTTGTCTGTCCAACGAACACACGGTTGTCGCTGTTCGATGGCGAAGTTGTGGCAGCCTGATGTCGTGATTTGTTGGTGCGTTCAGTGAACGCAGATGGCACAGATTGCGTCGGCATTTGGCATGCGGTGTGCTGCATTTTGGAAAATTTTGAGCATTTTTCAGACATTGAATCCTGTTCTAAAATTTTACAGCATAATGTGTATTTTGCGGGTATTGCACTTCTAAACAGAAAATACTCCCATATTAATAAATTAAAAATACTTTTAAAAATCTCCTATCAATAAACCGTCGCAATCAGATTGGAAGCAGTTCAAGCATCCGTGGTTCGTTACGTGACAAAATAAAACGAGCATGGCTGCAAAAGGAATGCTCCGAAATCAACCGAGTCTATGTGTTTCCCAATTCATCAGTCGATTTCTGGCCGTGTTGTTCGTAGGTACATGTCGATGTTTTCCCTGCATCATTCCCTCACCGGACTGACTCGAATTGGCAATCGATCAGCTGAAACCTTATCTGGGTGAGCATCCATCGTAGATTTGGAGGACGCCACTATCTAGCTCAGACGAGAAAAAAAATCGTCCTAGTCTTGCAGCTCTTCAGCCCACCCCTATCCTGGTTAATTTTTCATGTGATCCGATTTCGGATGTCAATCCATTTGATAAAAGAGCTCCGCGTTGTCAAAGTTGGTTTTTTGTTCTATTTTCGATTTCATTTTTTTTTTTTTCTTCCGGGGAATATTCCGCAGCTCAAGTGGAACCATTGCTGGAACGAAACTAAACCCTGCACAGTTCAAATCGCGCAAAAACTTCCACACCAACTCTCGGCGGGAAGGCAGCTCTGCGTGACAAAATGCCAACCGGAATGTATACGCCTCTTGGTTGATTCCACGGCAGAAGCCAACAACAGTCAACTGCCACACACATACACAGACACACATCACGAGCAATTTATATTCATACGACGGGCGACGTCATAAATCATTACCACTTTCGGCTTGGGCTTTCTCATTCAGCGATTGCTTTTTGCAATAATTTGAGTTGGAAATCTTTCTTTTTTTCGCGTCAAGCTTCTGTATCTAACAGGGTCTGGAAATTCAATAGCAACGGGTTTAATCTTTAAAATTTTTAAAATTACAATTTTATTCGCCTATAATCACGTGTACTCAGTACACGATGCGACCGCTCCCGGGTTAATCCTTCAGCAGTCACGCTGTTGTATTTTGTACAATACGATAAAAAAACTCGCCTGATCTACATAAATCAACGTGCTGCTGGTAGCGGTGAGCATCCTGGGGGACTTTTTTATTATTGAAGAAATCTCTGAAGAAATTTCTGGACAAATACCTCGAGAAGACCCTGGAGAAATTCATGGATGAAATCCTGGAGGAATGCCTGCGTGGATTTCTGAAGGAATCCCAGGAAAAATCACAAAGCAATCCCAAAAGAAGATCCTGGAAGAACTCCTGGAGGAATCGCTGAAAAAAATCCTGGGGAAATCTCTGCAAGAATCCAAGGAGGAATCGCTGGAAAATTTCCTGGAAGAATGCCTAGGAGAATTCCTGGTGGAATTCTTGGAGGATTCTTTGGAGTAATTCCTGGAGAAATCTTTGTATGAATTGCGGTAGGAGTCTCTGGAAAAAATCACTGGAGGAATCCCTTGAAGATTTTTTGAATAAGTTTTTGTATTAATTCCTGGTGGAATTCTTGGAAGAATCCCGGAAGCAATTGGCTTCTTTAACGGTGTTGAGATAATTCGATATTCTGAATCTGCATGCCAAATTGAGCCGAAATCCAAATTTTCATGAATTTTGGTGCCCGGGAACCTATTTAAAAATGAACTTGAAGTTTGTATGGGAGCGATTTGTCGAATCACCCCTTGTCGCAGTTTGTACTGGGCGGAGCTGTCAAACAGTTGTCCAGCTGTCAAAAGGTGATTTCAAAAAATCTCTTTGAAATTGATTTTAGGTACCAAAATGAAGTTCTAAAAATCTGAAAAAAATCATAGTGGCTCAGAAAAAGGCGCTCTTTCGTATAAAATCAAAAAATCAATACATTTTTCAAAATTTAAAAACCTAATTACTAGAAGAATCTCTGGAGGAATGCCTGGAGGAAGTCCTGAAGGAATGCATTGAGGAAAAACTGGAGGATTTCTTTGAGGAATCTCTGAAAAAAAAAATCTTGTAGGAATTCTTCGATGGATCCCTGGAGGATATCCTAGAAGAATGCTTGAAGAAATTCCTGAAGGAATTTCCAGACGAACTCCTGAAGAAATCTCTAGAAGATTTTCTGGCGGAGTTTCTGGAGGAATCGCTAGATGAATTCCTGGAGTAATTTTTAGAGAAACCTCTGCAGGAATTCCCAGAGGAATCCCTGGGAAAAATCTTAGAGGAATTCCTGAGGAAATTTGTGGATCATTAAAAATGTAGATTAAATGGATTAAAAAAATGTAGAGAAATACCAGGAATAATTCCTGAAGAAATGGCAGATGGAATTCTTGGAGAAATTCTGGAGGAATCCTTAGAAGAGAAGGAATTCCTAAGGCAATTCCTAAACAGTTTCTGGAGGAAGTACTGAATTGTTTCCTGGAGGAGTTCCTTAAAGAATATAAGGAGGAATTCCTGAAGGATTCTTAAGAAGAGTTCCTGGGAGAATCTTTGTAGGAATTTTTAAAATAAGTTGTCCCAGAAAGAATCACAGGAGGATTTCCCGAATTAAGTACCTCAGAAAATCTTGGAGGAATCCCTGAAGAAGATCCTAGAGAAATGCCTGTAGGGATTAACGGAGAAATTTCTGGAAATACTCCTGGAGGAATCTCTAGAAGAATTCCTGGAGGAGTTTCTGGAGGAATCCATGGATGATTTTTTAGACGAATTCCTACAGTCATTCCCAAAGGTATCCCTAAAACAATTCCTGGAGAAATCTCTGCAGAAATTCGTGATGGAATCCCTTGAGAAATTCCTGTGAGAATCCCAGGAAGATTTCCTGAAGAAATTGCAAATGGAACCCTTGGAGAAGTCCTGAAGGAATTCTAAGAAGATTTATTGGAGGGAATCCTTGAGGAATCCCTGTAGCAGTTCCTGAAGGAATCTCTGTAGGAACTCCTGAAGAAACCCCAGGAGAAATCCCGGAAGCAATTCCAAGAGGCATTCCTGAGGGAATCCCTAAACAGTCCCTGTAGGAACTACTGGATTAACCCGGTCCTAGTTGGGAATTTAATTTAAAAAAAAATCACAGTGACTTCATTTATCAACCGGGCATGCTGCATTAGAAAATAATCGGAAAATTGTTTCACATCATGTTTGGAGCTCAAAAAATTGGCCGCAATTGCTAATTTTCCTAAAATCACTTAGGAAATTCCTGGAGCGGTATTTGTTTAAGAATTCCTTGAGGTTTCCCTTTGAGAATTGCTGCAGGAATCCTTGAAGAAATTCTTGGAAGAATCTTTGCAGAAATTCTTGCAACAATTACTGGCCGCAATTGCTAATTTTCATTTATTTTCGTGATGATTTCATGCTAGTGTATAACAAAAGCCCCGAGTTACCCCACTTTTGTTTCCCCATAATATCGATGCTAGTGGTATTGACATGTTTTGGCTAAAAAATTAGCTGTCTCCACCTGCTGCTTCATGAGTTATCAAATAAATTGTAGTTCACCTTCTTTAGTTATTTTAATAAAAAAACGTCCAATTTCCGTGATTATTTAGATTTTTGTTATGGAACAATCTTTTTCTTATTTATTTTTGCTAACCTAACGTTCGAAATTTTATTCAATTTTTTTTTGCTTGGAAATATTGAACAAAATCGATTTTTTCGACTTTTTTTAGTTAAGTGGCCCACCGTGCCTTTTTTGTGTATTTTACAGTACAAGTGTCTTCGGAAAAAAATGTCAAGAATGAAAAACTTTGCAGAAGAAAGTTTTCTTCTAGGACGCCTCTATAAAAAGCTAAAACTGATCTAGATCAATTCCAACTTGTCTAGATCAAATATCATTTAACCAGATTTTAGTGCAAATCTTACAAGACACTTTTCTGAAGACACCAAACCTTTAGGATGGATATTAGCGTGGGACACAAAAATACATTTCACTCCTGTACACTTTTTGAGTTCCATTTTGGTCCCATATAAACCGTGCAAAATTTCAGATCGATCGGAGAAACTATATTTTAGCGCCAGCCATTTTAAGTTTTCATACGATTTAGTATGGGGAAAACCACTGTTTCAAAGAAAAATCGCCACAGGTTGCACCTTAACCCCTAAAAATAAATCGACAAATGATTTCTGTTGGAAATTTTATGAGGAACCAACCCTCCGAAGACCGCAAAGCGATCTGAGGCATGTGGAAAAAGTTATTGACTGAAAACCGAAAGGCATGCAAACGCTGTTTAACATGTAAGGAATAACAATAAATAATAAAATCTCGTTATTTTATCGATCGGGTGAGGCCTAATAACTTTTTCCACGAACGTCGCATCGGTTTGCTGTCTTCGGAGGTCTGATTCCTAGTGAAGTTTTCTACAGGAATCATTCGTCGACTTATTTTTAGGGATCTAGCGGTGACTCCTAGCGATTTTTCTTTGCAAGAGTAAAATATCCCCATAGTAAATCGTATGAAAAACTAAGAATGGCGGGCGCTAAAATATAGTTTTTCCGATCGATCTGGAATTTTGCACAGTTGATATGGGACCAAAGTGGAACTCAAAAAGTATACAGGAACTTGAGTTTTTCCATTTTTTGTATTTTCCCATATAAACCGTGTACCAGGCTAATGGATATCCAGAGCACTAGAGGTTTTGTCTGTCCAAAACACCGTTCTGCCCCAGTGTGCGACATATCAATCTTCGGGATTTTGCAAATCAAGTATGTTAGAGTAGAATTCAGAGGATTTTGGACATATTGGCAACCATCTTGAATAATCTGGTAACCGGGGACCACCCGGGGAAGTGACCATGCGCCAATGAATTTTGCAACATGGCTTGCAATCTTAATGATTTTGCAAATTAGGTAGGTTAGAGGAGAATCCAGATAGTTGTGGACATATTGGATAATACTCTGGATGATCTGGGAACTTGCAGCCATCCAAAGAAGTGGCCATTTTCCCGGAACGTCCAGGATGGTTGCCAATATATCCAAAGAACCTCTGAATTCCTCTCTTACATACTTGTTTGGCAAAATCATGAAGATTGATATGTCGCAAGCCATGATTCATAATTGTTATGGAATAGGTCCCTTCCCCGGGTAGTTCCAGGTCCCCCAAAACATCCGGGATGGTGGCCAGTATGTCCAAAAACCTCTGAATTCTACTCCGGAACATCCGGAACGAAAACCAGACAATCCCAATTTACTCAAACTATGCGGTTGTAATAATAAAAAGATAATTGAACATGTCTGCAATCATATTGCATGTGTTTTTTACAAGTAATAAGTGGTTAAAAGGAACTTGGTCCATTTTTGACCCGATTTGACCCATATGACCCCTTCAATAACTCAGACCCAAAGGACCAAGATACCATTTTAATATTTTTCCATACAACTAAGAGATCTTCGTTCCAAACTTCGTAAAATTCGGTTGAAAAATGAAGTCACGGTGATTTTTCGAAATTAAATTCCCAACTAGGACCGAAACGGGTAAACCTTATCAGATTAAACCTTACCTTCAAAACGGCCTATCCCTGTTTTTTTTTTCAATCATTCATAAGCCCGTGCTCCAAATGGGCAAGTAACCGTAAAATTTTGTTAACATACGAAAATTTTCTCTCTTTCTCAAAAGGGGCCGAGCCTTGATTCGATGCTAACAACGTACTCACTTGGGAGGCATAACCACGCTAAGAAAATTTTAGAAAGACTCATAATACGGCTGACACCGGATGAAACATTTCAAATTAGCTTAACATATTTATCTATCATTTTTCATACTTTTTTGATAAATTTTAATGCAATCTTGATTATTGATGCCTAGATACATCTAATCTTGTGTCATTAGAACGGAAAACATGTTGAAAAATCCTCAAACTGAGAAATACGAATAGAAAATGTGATGGAAAATGTTTGCATCGATTTTTCTCAATGTTTACGTTCTAGGGATAGGCCCTTTTCAAATGTAACGCGAGAAGTGTGTTACTGTCTCACCCTGTTACTGTCCCAACTGAATCATCGCCTAAAACAATTCTACAATATGAGAGCATTCCCGAGAAAAGGCGGATAACGAAGTGATATCACTTTGACAACAAACTGTGTTATCGGTGTTATCATTTTGTTATTTTTGTTATCATCTTTTCCAATTGATGATAACCAAATGATGACAAATTTAGTTATCGATCATTTTGGTCTATCGCGATAACATAAAAATACTAAATGATAACGAAATATGTTATCTGTTTGTAAACGCATATTTCAATGCTTTTCCAAAACTGAGAGTCTGATGAACCTCGAATCTAAAAATAGATTCCGCTTTCCACCTTCAATGCGCTTGACTGTAGTACGAAAGCGTACTCGGGCAGAGCGAAATGACAGTTGAAAACATTGGTTGCAAATTAAAAGAAACTTTTTTCAAATGCTGATGATGTCGGTAAAGTAGATTTTTCCTATTTTGGTCAATACAATAGCCCTGAACGATAACTAATGAATATCAAAAGCAGTTATCAATCAGTTGTATTTCTCCATGTTGATAACAAAATGTAATATTGAACAAAATATTGAATAACACAATTAGTTATCAACTTGAACTCAATGATAACATAGCTTCTTATCATTTTGGTATTCCAGAAGTAAATTTAAGTAATCAGTTTTGTTATGTTGGCTTTTAATTCAACCTAAATGATAACAAACACATTTATCAAACGAATGATAACCAGGTAACAGAACTTGTTATCGTTTTATTGTTATTGTTTACGCAGAAAAATAAATTGTAAACACAATTAAATTCTAGTTCAAATCAACCGATTTTTCAGTTTACTATAGCGACAAACTGATTGCTAGTTTAAACTGAACTGTTCTATTGTTTGATAATACAAATATTTTCATTTGTCGAAATTTTTGACATTTTGTTAAAACAAACAGAGATATGGTATTTTCAACATGAAATAATGGATTGATTCAAACGACTGCACTTTTACCACTAACAAACCCGGAATGTTATTGTGTTGGTAACGGCAGCAGCTGCGGCAGTTCGGAAATCTATTTTTAGAGCGTCGGTAAGCGGATGGGGAGGAGAACGACTAAAAAAAGACATAAAAGGCGAAACCGATCAACTTTTTGTGGATGCTGCCGTGAGTGGATTTGCTAGACCTTCTTCGTTGTGGCGATGTTGGGGTAAGCATTTTATAGATGTGTGAGTGCTTTCGGACCATGTTTATGGTTTTAATTTTGTTGAAACAAATGAAATTTATGACATTATATGAAATGATGGTAATCGGTTGTTTTTATCGATAAACTCTAGATGAAAACAATTAAAGATAACTTTGGAATAAGTAAATTCTCAGTTTGAAAATCATCCATGCGTTTTGTTGTTTTAAACAAGCTCCATTTTTCTGCGTGTTATTGGTATTGGTATTGGTATTGGTATTGGTATTGGTATTGGTATTGGTATTGGTATTGGTATTGGTATTGGTATTGGTATTGGTATTGGTATTGGTATTGGTATTGGTATTGGTATTGGTATTGGTATTGGTATTGGTATTGGTATTGGTATTGGTATTGGTATTGGTATCGGTATTGGTATTGGTATTGGTATTGGTATTGGTATTGGTATTGGTATATGTATTGGTATTGGTATTGGCACAGACAAACAGACGTCTCACTCTACTTACTTCGCATCGTTTTCCTTTTTAACGGATTATTCAAATTTTCCATAGTTCGCAAATCGCTCGCTCATGGCACTCGCATCGCTTTTGCTCCTGTTTGACGTTTGCTCACTACTCCCATCTACTCAGTGCGTTTGCGTACCACAGCATAATTAGCATTGGGCGATTATGTTTGCGTGACGATGATTTTTATCGCATTATGTTCCAAGTGATACATCTGTTTGTCTGTGGTATTGGTATTGGTATTGTTATTGTTATTGGTATTGTTGTACCTTGAGGTTCTCCAATTTAATCAAACATATTGTTCATTCACAATTTACTGTACACTTGACTGTACAACAGCTCTCTTCTTATTTTTCTTCTTCTTTTTCTGTGCGGCTCGAAATTTTCATTGGAACTTGGCCTGTCTCACTTCAACTTAGTGTTCTTTGAGTACGTCCACAGTTATTAGTAAAATTTCTCCGGCTGCCATTGCATGAATTTGTGTATTATGAAGCAAGTACACTATGCCCAGGGAAGTCGAGAAAAGCTCCCGACTGGAACAGGAATCTTATCCGCCACCCCCGGATTGACGATCCAATACATTATGAACAAGGCTTTCTTAACAACTTAGGAAAACATAAGAAATTGCTTGAGGAATCTCATATGGAATTTCTGGACGGATCCTTTAAACGCCTGGATGTATGATAGAACTCCTTGAATGAAACCCTAGCGAAATGCATGAATAAGTTCATCGCTGAACCCTTGAAAGATTTTTTGGAGAAATCCCTGAATGCATTTCTGGAGATACAAGGTACTTCCTGGGGAATCTCAGAATGAATTCCGTGGGCAATACCTGGAGAATTTAAATTCCCGCAAGAGGCTCCATAAACCATTTAAAATGCACCTGAAAACCCTATGAAACACATCAGAAATGCTATCAAATGTTTTCCGGAACGCCTATAAACGTTCCTAATACTCTCAGAAGCTCTCTTGAATGCCCCTGAAACCCCTTGTAACATTGATTAGAGACCTCTTAGGCTCTCTCTGAATCGCCCTTTAAACATGTCTGAAATGCCCTTAAAACTATTGAAAACCCCTTGAAATCCCCGTACTCCAATTAAAACGCCCACGAAATCTGACTAAATGCTCTCAAAAGGCTCATGAAATCCCCAGAAACGCCCATGAAGCCCTTTGGAATGCCTTCTTTGCGCTCTTTGGGAACTTCCTTGGCCCCATATGAAATACCCAGGAGCAAGACCTGTTCCAGTGTACTAGATACTTTTATTAAAACCCTGACTTGATGTATGCACAAAATACTCTCTTCTTATGCCCTTTCTTATATATTGCAAATGCAATGGCATTAAAAGAGGTTTCAGTGTCTATATTTTCGTTAATCTAGAACCGATCAAACATGGTTCCCAATCACCTGCCGGTCCCTGTATTCCCTGGCAGCGCGCGCTCTCAAGCGAACACAACACGTTCAGGCGTCTCTGACTGCGAGAAGAATAATTCAAGGTTCCGGACGGAACACCCAGTTCTGCCAGCAGCCGATCATGTGTGGCGCGCGCGATTCTGTTTCTCCCTCCTCCAAAGAAAAAAAAAAGCAAGGAAAACCTTCGCTTTTATGTTTATTTAAAAAGGACAATATTTTATGAAGACATTTGGCTTTCAGATAAAGGGCACACCACACACACCACCACCGAATCTCTGGAGTGAATGGGGAAGGATTTCCCGTTCTGTCTGCCTTTTTTGCTTTTTGCAGTTGACAGTTTTCTTTACTAGGTAGGGTAATTGATCCGATCATGGAGGAATTAAGCGCTGGGTTCATGTTTAAACCACAATTGTATCGCCCCAAGCAAACTTTTTACATGAATTGAATTGAAAATAATAAAATCCATCCTTAATCTACGGGAAAATAACGAAATATTGCCACTTTGATGTTGTTATGAGCATTTTATTCGTTTTTATCTGAAAGATCATTGTGTTCCTAATGTTGCGGTATGTGTTCCTAATGTTGCGGTATTTTGTTCCTATTGTTGCGGTATCCCATTGAAATCATATGGGATACCGCAACATTAGGAACACTACCGCAACAATAGGAACACAGCAGCAAACACATTTATGAAAATATTTTTTTTAAAATAGGTTTTTGGGCAAATCTTAAGCAAACAAATGGTGCAATCTCATAATTTAAGCACCATACATCTATTAAAAATACCTTTTGGTAACATTTCAGTCGAAAAAGTGCTCAATTGCCATTACCGCAACAATAGGTACTACCGCAACGATGGGAACAATTACCCTATGTGTTGCTTTATATTCTGATGGTTTGGGGATTTCTTTTCGTGTTACGTACTTGACAATCATATAGGATAAGGGAGATGGAATTCGCAATCAGAAATTTATGAAACGAGGCAGAGTTCTGGTAGCTATTGGACTATTGGGTTGTGAAAAATATGTAACGCTAACCCTGGTAATACATGGCGTCAATAATTCAACAAGGCTGAAATTAGGAACAACATCTGTTAACGAAATTCTAAGAAGTGCATGATAAACCGAGGAAAACCTTTGCTTTCCTTACCACTATCATTATAACTTATAACAAATCCTGAAATTTTCTTCATACGGAAATATTAAAACGTCGGAATCATGAGCTAGAAACTTGTGAGGACCAGAGCATTGTTGGGCGTTCTTCGTCAGTTGTCGACCTATCGTTTTGCTGGCCAAGGATGATGGATGAAAGTACAAATGCGTGTATATCTTCCTCTAATACAACAAGAACAAATACCAGGCAAATCTCAATGTTCCTTTTCTTTCGTAATAAAGACAATCAAATCACAGCAGGAAACCGAAAACCCGTGCTCACCGCACCGAATCCCATGGTCAACAACCGTATCAAGAAGAGAACCCCCCAAGGAGCAATGCACCGCACCGAAAAATACCCACAGGCCATCGCTCTTCGGCCGGTGTAGGATTTTTCCAAAACAGCTCATTTCCGTCCTAATTACTGCACAGCAGCATCAGTTAGTAGAGCTTGGCCACAACAACAACACCACACAAGAGGATATAAATGGGCGCATGGAGTAGGTAGGTACGAAACCGGAATGAGAGATGAAACCAAATAAACAGCCATTCATTAGCCACTATCAACCACACTGACTATAGTGACTACGACTACGCTCTGTTGCTTGGTTCCGGTGGTGGTTTGGGGTTTGAGGATTTGAGGAGGCTCTTTGGCGCCAGTGAGCCTCTCCAAGTCGTGCTGAGCTAGGTGAGATCAAGACAATCAAGACAGAAGGCCATTTTTCCACTCCCCAGGAGGGCTTCCGTCCGGAATAGCGTTCACGTATTGGAAGCCGATCTTTTATTGCTCCGGATTTGCCCATTGCTGATGATGGCCGACTCCATCGGGGATATTCTTTACCAACCGTGGCACAGTGGTTGAACTACAATTGAAAGTTGGCCGATTGAGAAAAAATGTCAAGCAAATGTGATACAATCACATGTATGTGTATGTCGTTGACTCAAACCGTGTACGTATTCGTTCACTACTTCAAAATCCAAATATTTAATTAGGCATTTCCTTTAGTAATTTTTAAGATGCTCATAAATATGTTGATGTTTGCTTTTAGAACATTCTTACAAAGATTTTCTTTTTTTTTCTTTTAAAAATAATTCAAGAATTTCTCCAAAAAACTCCATAGATTTTTCACAGGATGTTATCGATAATCCGTTTAGGAAATTTCCTATATTCTGGTTTTTTTTGTCAAGATATATCCTTGTTTAAAGCAACATATACTTCTATAGTAATTCCTTAACAGATTTGGCTAAATTTTCTACCTTGTTCTTGAGAGATTTCAAAAGGTTTGCGCAAAAACTTCCGCAGAGATTCTGGATTTTGTTTTTATGGAATTTCTCCAGGGACTTCTTACAAAAATCTTTAAGAAGATCTTTATGATTTTATACAGGACTAATAAGAATAAGGGATTTCTAATGAATATTAAAAACGTAGGACCCGAAATTTTCTCTCGGAATTTCTTCATAAGCTTTCCTTGGAAATTTCTTCATTCTTATTCTTAATATCTCTTAATATCTCTGATTTTACCTTAATTTTTCGTAGGACGGGAAGGAGCGATGCAAGAGAAATTAAAAATTTGTTTCGACGAAATTTCATCAAAGAGGGGAGATCGGGGCTTAATGGACACCCGGGGCGAAATGGACACCCCTATTTTTGCCGAAACTGTTGATTTTAATGTAAAACTTTCAATGCATAAGTGTAAAGGAACAAGTCATTGTTCAATTTTTTAAAAGTAATATACATATTCCTCCAAAATAACTAAAATATCATTGAAATTGAAATATGTTTTCATATGGTGAAATGCTTATAATTTCGAAGCACCATCAAATACGGCATTACGAGTGTTGGAATGTGTCCACCATAAAAACAAGTGAATTGTTACCTTATCTACATGTATACGGAGATTTAGCAATGGATGAAGTATTTTATTTTTGATCAGAATTTACTCAAAATAGCAAATAAAAATCTCAGTCGCGTTGCATTGTTCTAAGGAAAAAAAGAAAAGTGCCATGTGTTTGGGGCAGGTGCACATTTTCCTTCCTGGTGAAGTGATAAAAATGGATGCACACTTGGTAGCAAACAGTATTGCAGAAAATTGAAGGAATTAAGGAGTGGTTGCGGTCATCCGACGACATGGAACTGGGTGAGATCATTCCGAGTTTTTTCTTTCTTTACATATTAGAAGAAGTTGAGATAATTTCGTCAATGCGCTTTCATTAGGAGTTTTTAATATCTGCAAATTAGCAAGCGATAAAAATGTTAGAAAAAAGTGATAGCAGTTCACAACAATCATTGAGCAAATTTAAAATAATTGGCATAATTACCTCAACGGCTGTCGATCACAGGTAATACAAGGCACTACTCTTAGTAAATCACATGATTCGAAAATAGCTATCTAAGCTTGAAAGTTTATTTTCCGTATACTCTAAGTTCAATACTGTGGGAAACGCGCGACTATTTCCGTGAGTCGGGTGATTTTCTCGGTAGGGAAATGGGGACGCGAATATTGAATACGAAATCAGAAGCGCGCGATAACTTTCGTTTGAAAGTCGGTTTTCACGGTTGTGTAAAAGATCAATGCGGTGACGCGTTTAATATAGAACGATCGTTGACGTATGTGCATTACCCTTACTATCGCGACCAAATAAATCATAATCGGGATAATGATCGTGTCGTATATTTTCATATAACTAGTGGATCATATCACCTACCAAAGGTTGCTCCAAGATCCACACCTTAACCTACCCCACTAACAAATACTCCTTGCCGAGACAACTGTGGGGATGCTGTGGATTCCACGGTTTCTAGTAACAACGGTTGTCGAGCTAACATTCCTTCCCCTTTCCCGATGACCGTAAGTACGTGGCCGGCGCCATTATTGACTTTAAAATGTTGAACTCTCGAACTGTGCACATTGAGAGTGTGTAGCTAGTCCCAAGCACCATTCATTGGATCTCTGTTCAACTTCGATTGTTCTGGTCAATCACGGAGTAGCAACTACGATATGTACGGTTATCTTTGCTTTGCTTTGCTGAAAATTTTCAAGTTAAGTCAAACGATTTTCAGAGTTCATTATATAAGTCATAAATGGTCAATATTTCATTGCATTCGGTTCATTGAATCTGGAGATATAACAGCTCAAAGTTGGCTATCGGATAATTATACCTTTTTCAAGAATCTTTATAGCTTTGTGGAGAATAGTCCGATCTTTTCCAAATTCTGACCACTAGTTCATGAACTTACAGTGAGAATTTAAGAATATTTGATGCGTTTTTCGAAAAGCTACAGCTAGTTGAACATTTATTGAAAAGTGAAAATTTTGCCTGTCCCGATGATTTTGTCTATCACCCGTATTTATTTCGATTTGTGCTTTCTTAGCTTTTGTAATAAAACTATGTAAAATAATGCAACCATAACATTTAGCTAAATAGGATTCGCAACGAAAAAAAATGTCGATTGTTTTATTGTTTTGATTATATCCCGTGTATGCTCGATGAAGAAACCTACAATGTGTATTCAGCGGCTGAATTTCAGCCTCCTGTATCTTTTCATACACGAACTGAGTGTTACCATCATTCGCGATGTGCTCGGGTTCAGAATAGAATAAACATATTATTGCTTCGTTTTAGGTCGACAACATCCATTACTGGGAATACCGAGAACGCTCGCACGGCAACAGTGAATCAAAATTCTAACATTGCACAACAATAACGACAGTGTCACAACCTGAATTTGTTGCGACATTCTACCCAATGCGACATAGGTTTGTCCCAACTTGAACAGAATAGGACATAGGAGATTTCCAAGCCTTGCATTGTGACTTTCGAGCGGTAACTTCGAGTCGGTGAACACTGCAACGCTGCTGAAGATTTTTTTATCTGTTTTAACGAGATTTTTAGCCCTAGGCTAGTTCATCTCGGGATCCACGTTTTACTTCCCTTCCGAAGGAAGAACTCACATTCTGCGAGTTTGTCGGGAGTGGGATTCGATCCCAGTTCCTCGGCGAGATAGTCAAGTGTTCTAACCATCACGCCAGGTCCGCTCCACACTGCTGCTGAAGATGTATCATCAAAAAGTTTCAATTTTGTGTTAATAATAATTGATTATTCACGAGTTAAAAAGTACGCAACGAATTCAGCTTCCGTTTTGTCTGCAACAAAAAAAATCGAGATCGTGTCATTATCTGTTACCAGTTGGGATTAAGAGTAGTTGCTGCGTCTTTTTTGTTGCTTGTTTTGTGCCTATTTTGTCTGACAATTTCCTTCACTGCACGGCAATAAACGGAAAGGAAAAAAATATGCCCTGCTCGAGTACTATCGGAGTTTCATAATGGACTTCATAACATCACATCAACTAGCAAGCACACCAATGAAATGACCCGCTGAAAATATTGGAAATTTAAATGAGGAATAATCTCAAGCACCGGGCACGTGATGAATCCGGTGGGACTGCGAAATTAATACAGAAAACCTCAGCAGACTTTCCGTCCCACATGCAGAACAGGATCTGAACCGAGGCACAACTACAACTCATCAAAAGGATGCGGAATGTTGAAGTGACCCAAGAAAAAGATCCAGAAACACTGGATGAGTTTATCGTCCCGGAAGAACTGACTAATACTATTGACGGGGATCGATTCTTGTGTGCCGACAATAACAACTGTGCTTTGGTTAACGTTACGAATGACAATCTGAAAAAGTTGTCTGAGGCCAAATAGGGTCTTGTACCATTTGGGCAGGTGTACTTATTTTGGGCACTTGCCGTTATAACTAAGTTAATTTAAAACCGATTGATTTGAATTTTTGTATAGAGTTAGGCACGTACAGTATCTAACTCTGTACAAAAATTCAAATCAATCGGATTGAAATTGACTTAGTTATACCGGCAAGTGCCCAAAATAGATACACCTGCCCAAATGGTACAAGACCCTATTGGGTATGTGACGGAATCTTCGACACCGTACCAAGATAGCTTTTCACTATACACGCCAGCATTGCGCCATCGCATAAGCACACTTACCCTATGGTGTACGTGCTGATGTCGTCGAAAACTGAATCACTTTATCGAAAAGTGTTCAGTATTTTGATCGAAAAAGCTGAAGAGCTGGACGTTGAACGTAATCCATACTCGATCTTGAGCGATCTGAAAAAAAGCATTGATCAATGCTTCTAGGGCAGAATTTCCAGATTCTGTGCACAACACATGTTTTTTTTTTTTTTTTCATTTGAGCCAAAATGTGTGGAAGCATATTCAGTCGAGTTGACTGCAGTTTGCGTTCGCAAATGATCCTGAACATTTTTTTTTTCAAAAAGCTTCAAGCTCTGGCATTTCTGCCTTCAAAAAAGATATCAGATGCTTTTGATAAATTGAAGCAAGCTGCACCTGTGATTCTTCGTGTTCTACTTTGAAACAACCTATGTTGCAGGTTAGATACGCAAGACAACGAAAACAGGATGAATCATTCGCATTGATCCTCTGTTCCCACCGTGTTGGTGGTCTGTCTACGACAGCATCAATAACGAAATTCTAAGAACAACGAATCAGATCGAGGCCTGGCTTAGACGGTAGAATGGCCTAGTCGGAAGCCACGGGGCAGAGGAAAATGACAAGAAGATCTTTGACCTTGTCGAAAAATTGAGTGAATACAAAGACGTAGATTATTTGGCTGCTATCGCGGCCAATCTTTTATAATTAACGAAGTTCAATGCCACGGAATAATGTTAATAACTGTACATTTTTTATATATTCAATTCATTTTACAATGTAGTTTGAACATTTCCATAGATTTTACTATACAACATGACAAAAATGTGGAACGTCGTTTGTATCTATTAGTACCATTTACTCCAGGTTGCAAATCAATTCAAATGAAACAAAATGTTTACCCCTTCAAACGCGCAAAAACTATTTTATTTACTTTTTTTATATACTTTTCTTGTTAATTTATATAGTCTTATAAAAATATCTCATAAATTATGTTGTTTTATTGTTCTTGCCGATAATAACAAATTCAACGTCTTCTCCACATGTGGCGTTCAAAAATATTTACATATATTTAATTTTGCTATAGCGAATCCTTTCCACGGGTTACTGATTGATGATCTCTAGCCCGACTATTAAATGTCAAATAACTATTATAATTACTAACCAACATTATAACAATGATAGAACATTATGAATGCCAAATTCCATTGTCAAAAGGTCTTTGTCGCAATCAATTTGCAAAATAATGCAAAATGGCCTTTGCCGTGTTCACTGTTCATCGTTATGCCAAATAATATTCATCGTAAAACTGTCCAAAATTATGTAAAACGTCCATTATGCCAAATGACTTTATGCCAAACGTCCCGCTCCCCTTTCAAAGATTCGTTCCAAGAATTCTTTGAAGGATTTGTTCCGGATTTTCTTCTGAGATTCCTTCATTGATTTTTCCTGGAATTAATCCTGAATTAATAGGTTTTACTGGTTTTTTTTTCAGTCACTATTTATCCTTGTGCCCGCTGGAGAACAATTTAAAAAGAATCGGCATCTCCCATTGCACAGTGGGGAAAAACCGATTCAAAAAGGCACCTAATTATTGCGGCTGATTGCGATCTTTGAAGCCCGACTTTTCCGAATGGAAAAATGTCAAGGAATCGATCGGTGATAGTTTCATTCACCGGAATTGAGTGTAAATGTCCATTTTGCCCCATTTTCCCCTAAAAAACACTGTTTTTCTGAATTAAATAATGGTTTCAACTGATTGCGGCTAACCAACCAATTTTTTATTGATGTAGAATTGACAGGTGCATTCTATGGGGCATACCTCGATCTGTGTCTTTGACTGGAAATGCCCATTTTGCCTCATTTTCCCCTAAAAATACTGTTTTTCTGGATTAAAAAATAGTTTCAACTGATTGCGGTTAACCAACCATTTTTTTCTTGATGTAGAATTGACAGGAGCATTCTATGGGACACACCTTGATTTGTGTCATTGACTGAAAGTGCCCATTTTGCCTCGTTTTCCCCTAAAATACTGTTTTTCTGAATGAAAAAAATGGTTTCAACTGATTGCGGCCAATCAACCAATTTTTACCTGATGTAGAATTAACCGGCGCATACTTTGGGGTGCACCTCGATATATGTCATTGACTGGAAGTGCCCATTTTGCCTCATCTTCCCCTAAAAATACTGTTTTTTCTGAATTAAAAATTAGTATCAACTGATTGCTGCATACCATTTTTTTCTTGATGTAGAATTGACAGGTACATTTCATGAGGCTCACCTTGATCCGTGTCATTGACTGGAAGTGCCCATTTTTACCCATTTTCCCCTAAAAATACTGTTTTTCTGGATTTAAAAATAGTTTTAACTGATTGCGGCTAACCTACCACTTTTTACCTTATGTAGAATCAACCTGCGCATACTTTGGGGCACACCTTGATCTGTGTCATTGACTGGAAGTACCCATTTTGCCTTATTTTCCCCCTAAAAATACTATTTTTCTGAATTAAACAATTGTATCAACTGATTGCGGCTAATCAATCAATTTTTACTTGATGTAGAATTAACCGGCGCATATTATAAGGTGCATCTCGTTCTGTGTCTTTGGGTGGTGGTGCCCATTTTGCTCCATTTTCCCCTAAACTACTGATTTTCAGGATTTAAAAATAGTTTCAATTGATTGCAGCTAATCAATATTTTTTCCTGATGTAGAATCGACCTATGCATACTATGGGATACACCTCGCGCTATGCGTTAGTCTGAAATTGCCCGTTTCGCCCCATTTTCGCATAATTTCTCCTCTCCTCTCCTCTTCTTGGCGTAACGTCCTTACTGGGACAAAGCCTGCTTCTCAGCTTAGTGTTCTATGAGCATAATTAGTTCCAACTAATTGCGGTTAACCAAGCAATTTTTTTCCTCATGTGAAATTAATCGATGCATTATATGAGGCACAACTTGTTTTGAGTCATTGACTAGAAGTGCTCATTTTACCCCTTTTCCTCCTAAAACACTGTTTTTCTCATTTGAGAAACAATTCCAACTAATTTAAGCTAACAATACAAGTTTATCCTCATGTAGAATTTATCAGTGCATATTGTCAGACAAACTTTGTGTTATTGATTGGAGGTGGTCATATTGTCCTATTTTCCCCTAAAACACTGTTTTAGTTAGTTGGAACGAACTTTTTAACCCAGAAAAAACAGTATTTTTAGGGGAAAATGGGGCGAAACGGGCAATTTCAGACTATCGCATAGCACGAGGTGTGTCCCATAATATGCATAGGTCGATTCTATTTCAGAAAAAAATATTGGTTAGTTGCAATCAATTGAAACTATTTTTAAATCCAGAAAACCCATAGTTTAGGTGAAAATGGAGTAAAATAGGCACCACCACCCAAAGACATAGAACGAGCTGTGCCCCAAAATATGCGCCGGTTAATTCTACATCAAGTAAAAATCGATTGGTTAGCCGCAATCAGTTGATACAATTGTTTAATTCAGAAAAATAGTATTTTTAGGGAAAAATGGGGCAAAATGGGTACTTCCAGTCAAAGACACAGATCGAGGTGCGTCCCAAAGTATGCGCCGGTTAATACTAAATCAGATTGAAAATGATTGGTTAGCCGCAATCAGTTAAAACTATTTTTTAATCCAGAAAAAAAGTATTTTTAGGGGAAAATGGGGCAATATGAGCACTTCCAGTCAATGACACGGGTCGAGGTGTGCCTCATGAAATGTACCTGTCAATTCTACATCAAGAAAAAATTGTAGGTAAGCAACAATCAGTTGAAACTAATTTTTAATTCAGAAAAAACAGTATTTTAGGGGAAAATGAGGCAAAATGGGCACTTTCAGTCAATGACACAAATCAAGGTGTGTCCCATAGAATGCTCCTGTCAATTCTACATCAAGAAAAAAATGGTTGATTAGCCGCAATCAGTTGAAACCATTATTTAATTCAGAAAAACAGTGTTTTTAGGGGAAAATGTTGCAAAATGGACATTTACACTCAATTCCGGTGAATGAAACTATCACCAATCGATTCCTTGACATTTTTCCATTCGGAAAAGTCGGGCTTCAAAGAGCGCAATCAGCCGCAATAATTAGGTGCCTTTTTGGGTCGGTTTTTCCCCACTGTGGCATTGGCTGACATCATACGATCGAAGCTCACAAAGCATATTTTTTCTACACAACGTCATATTCCCTACAAAAAAAATCATTACATGCACACGCTCTGTTTACGCACTGTTTATTTTGCACCCTGAGCAATTGAAAAAAAAATACAAAGACTATAACAAATCACAAGGAAAATCCAGAAGGTACCCTAAGGAATTCCTTCAGAAATCCGTGAGTTTTTGCAGAACTTCCTGATGCAATTAGTTTATGGTGCAATCTCTGAACAAAACACTAGAAATGTCTCTATCTAGGAGGAATTCCTGAAGCAAAAACTGGCATTCATAGATGCACTGTACTGAAAAAAAACCTCTTGAAGGAGTTCCTACATGAACCCAGAAACATTAAAGAAATTCATAAGGTTTTTGGTATAACTCTGCGAAGAATTCTCAGAAAAAATACGGCTGAATTCATCACGATACTTGGAGGGATTTGCAAAGAAACTATGCGAAAGGAAGAATTCATGGATTGGAGGAACTTAAAAATAAATTCATGGCGGAACTCCTAAGGATCTCCTGTAAAATTTTCGTAACGGTTTCCTTAAGGACATCTGGAAATTGTTAAAAGAACTCTTGAGAACCTTTGAGAACCTGATTTAGTCAGCTTTTTTTAATACAGTATGACCCATAAAAAAATGCGACAGTTTTCAAAGTCATCGTTCCCCTACTTCGAACTGATTAACCTTGCATGTATCTATTGGATAGTATAGTAGAGCCACTAATCTGATAATGGCAAAGGGACATAAACTGATTTCATGCACTTACGTTTGGAAATATAACGTTGAACATATGGATGTCGAAATCGTCCACGCGCCAGAGGCCGTTTTTTAAGGATATCATTTTCTTTCAATTGCTTTCAATCACATTCAATCAAATTTTATTTTCAAAATAGTACTTTTATGGCTGGATAAGGTCTTCAGGAGTTCGTTGGTTCGTCTGACGAGAACGAAAAAAATATTTACTTATAAATTAAGAGACATTTTCTGGAAATTGAATTATTTGACAAATGATAATTTTTAGAAAATATAATGTTTTGAGTATGAAATTGTTTATAAGTACTTGGTATTTGCACCTATCATAAAGGTAGGTTTATATGCCTTAATCGACAAAAAATTGTTTTGAAAAATGTTTAAACAGTGTTTAGTTTTTTATTAATTTATCTTAAATATGGTTTTTAATATGTAGCACCTTTTTTAGTTTTTGTTTCCTAAACATTTGAAATTATTTTTAAAATATTTTTCAAACATGGGCGTATTAAAGAGTACATATTTCTTCATTGTTCTCATGTGTTTAAAAGTTTCTATCTTAGTTCATCTTGCTCTGAAAATTAGAGGAAAACTTGATTTTATTTAGAAATTGTTAACAATTATAAGGTATTCCATATACGTAACCAATGAATATTTTGACACAAATTTTAGAGATCCTGTATGACAATGACCTCCTTATTGTATCCTAATCCAAAAAAGTTTAATTCATTAGGGTTATTTTATTAAAAATCATCAAATACCGCAAACAAATGGAATGTCGCATTTTTTTATGGGTCATACTGTACGCTTTTCAGCGCTCAATCTCAACCTACTAAAACAGTTTTATCGTTCCAAATTGCTGAAAGACTGATTTTTTTTAGTTACCTCTTGAACTACAGAACGTCAAACGATGCCTTTTGATGTGATTAGGACATCCCCAAACATGTGACGATGAAGTAATCACTTCTTTCATATGAAAAAAAAAACGAAATCAACTCTGGGAATTCCTACCGAGATTCTTTCAGGGATTTTTAAACGTTTCCTCCACGGCTTTCTCTAGGATTTTTTTTCTAGAGGTTTTGCCATTCATTCCTCTCGGAATTCCTACTAAAGCTCCTATTGCGAGTCCTTCAGGACCCTCCTATTGCGGAGGGATTGCTCCAGAAATTCTGGCAGCAATTCAAGAACTTTTTCTAAAATCCTTTCAGGAATTTCGGCTGGTATTTCTCCTGGAATTCCTCTAGGACTTTCTCCAGGGATTCTAATACGAATTTCTAGAAATATCCCTTCAGATATACCGCCACGCATTTTTCAAGGCATTCCTAGGCTAACTCATCTAGAGATGTATCCTGAAAATTCTGTAGAGATTTATGGGATTTTTTGGCGCTATATCGGTCTTCGGGTTTCTTTAAAAACAACCGCTTAGGTTAAAAGCCGACGTTTCGAATGTTTATTCATTCATCCTCAGGGCAAACTACAAATTTCACATTTAGTCACTTATTAACATATAACATACAGATTATACAAATTACTTACACCGAACAGTTATTTCTATGTCAAGTGGTTTTTGAACATGGATTTTGGAACGGCTGACAAAATTACACTGCAATATTTAAACAAAAATTCGGACATAGTGACTAAATTCATTTGAATGGGTCTAACATTTAACGTAGCACAAACTTACGCAGCTTTCACCCGCGCACATCCAAACGGTTATGAATCAAAATGTTTCATGCATGGAACGGACAAGGAGAGATAACAGAGAACATAAAACACAGAGAGTGAGATATTATCTATTATCGTCCTTCGTCCGCGATTGAGTGCAGGAAACTACATTCAAATTGCTCGTGTCGGTTCTGAAATTTACCGTTGTGTTGTCACAAAAGATGTGACACATTTCGAGTATTTGAAGCGCATGCAGCCGGTTGTCCTGTTCTACGATCTTTGTTTTTGACAGATTGAAACGATGATCGTTCTCAATCGCATGTTCCATTAAAGCGTCTTTTTGAATTCTTCCTCCCTCTCATTCGCCCCGAGTGGATCAGAAGACTTCAGCTCTGTATACCGATTGATGAGTGATCGGTGTCCAGAGAGGCGGTTTTTTAGTTGCTGTGTTGTCAAGCCAATGTAGGAAGCGTCGCAGTCAATGCAGGGGATGCGATAAATCACATTCCGTTGCTCCAACTGTGGCGTCTTATCTTTTATCTTCGAAAACAACAACCCATTGGTATTGACGCATTTGAAACTTAGTGTGATGTTGGGAAAGTTTCTTTTAATAACTTTCGCAAGAGCCGGAGTAAGGTTATCAACGTGATGGAGAGATCGATATGTTTTTGGTTCAGGATTAGTATTGCCACTATCATTAGGTACATTGGTGCTTCGGTTGATAAATCGGTTTACAAGCCGATTTATCAACGCACTCGGATAGTTATTGTTGAGCAAATACTCCCTTACAAAATCCTTCTTCTCGTTTTCTGATCTGCATGTCGACAGCCGAAACACTCTCCCAATGAAACCGGTGGCCGTGTTTAAATTTTGTGTGAGTGAGTGAAACGAGAAATAATTCAAAATGCGTCCCGACGCAACAGGCTTTTTGTACCAGTCCGTGGTGATCGTCTGTTGTTCTGTGCGTATAAGCAACATGTCAAGGTACGCAAGCTTATTATTCTCTGCAATTTCACACGTGAATTGAATATGTGGGTTAAACCCGTTAAGAGAATCCTTCACATGTTCAATCTTTTCGATTGGGAGAGCGGTAATGAGGTCGTCGACAAACTTTTTCAGAAACGGGATGGGTATATCGATCGCATCGAGCACGTGATCGAGTAGCGTTTCCATCACCAGATCTGCAAGCGCAGGAGACAATGGGTTGCCCATTGCCGTGCCTGCTTTGGGGCTGTCCATAAACCACGTGGTCATTTTTTTGGGACTTTTTAACCCCCCCCCCCCCCCCGCGTGGTCATTTGTCCATACAAATATTTTTTTTGGTCCATACAAAATGGTCATTGGCCAAACCCCCCCCCCCCCCCCCCCACATGACCACGTGGTTTATGGACAGCCCCTTTCTGACGATAGAAACTGCCGCGGTGCACGAAATAGCTGGAGGAGAGATTAAAATTTTTCAATTCAACGAACATATCCACATTCTTTATGGTGGTGTTTTTCTCGATCAGACTCCAATTATTTCGTACCGCTTCGATTGCGATGTCTCGCGGAATACATGTAAACAAACTTACTACGCAAACGATACCAATTCATAGCCCGGGGGCAAAGTGACGTTGTTTATAAATGTACAAAATTCGTAGGAATTTTGCACATTGTATTTGGTTTGGTCTATCGAGTTACGTAGAATGTCTGCGAGATATTTTGAGAGATCATACGTTGGGCAATTTATACACGATAGTATGACTCTCAGCGGACTGTCCGGCTTGTGTATTTTGGGAAGCCCATAGATTTTCGGACAAGTCGCATGGTAAGAGACCAACCGAGACCTGATTTGTTGGTCGTTATTTTGTGATTGAACAGCTTATTCACAAGCTTGTTGTTTTGTGCTTGCATTTTGTTCGTCCAGTCCGTATCGATCGTTTCGTATGTATTGGCATCGCTGACAAGAGTTTGCATTTTCTCTTCATACTCATCTCTCATCATGATGAAAACTGAAAACTCTTGAAACGCCTCTGAAATGCTATAGAATGCCGCTGAAACTTCTAGGAACACCCAAAATGACCCCCTGAAACACTTTAATATTATTCTGAATTGCCTTGAAACGCCCCTCAAACCCCTTGTAATGTCCTTTAGAGGCTCCTGAGACCTAAGTTGCCTTTAAGGGGTTACATTGCGTTGTAAATCGATCAACTAGATTTGAAGATATTGTGATCACCACAACGACACTTTTGAAATACACTATTTCCAGATAATCGCGTTCAAAGTAACGCGCTTTGCCGCGCTACAATGGGCTGTAACTTTGGTTCTAGAGGTCCAATTCTTTATATTTTTTAATGTATATTGACTAGCTAGTATACTTTAAGATTATGCAATAATAAAAGTTCGACTTTTATATCCCCGCAAGGTATGTAACCCCTCAAAGCCCCTTGAAACTTCCGTGAAACCCCCTTAATACTGTTGAAATGCTGATATATACTGCCCTTTACTGGCATTCAGCAGATTTGCTGGTATGTCATAAACATGCAGAAACACTTGTAGTTAGAAGGCACATAATGCTGCTAATTGACAAATTGAGAGATGAATTTGTGAAAAACTTCATCTCTCAATTTGTCAATTACACCTAAACCTTGTTTTACGTCCACTATTGGCTTAGCGAAAAAAAATTCTACCGACAAAATAATGATCAAAATACACATTTTTATATTTTTGTATACTTCTCCTAATCACGAAGATGTTTTAAAAAATATAAAACTATTGAGTTTCCTTATTGTCTTAGCGGTAGAATTTTTTGTTGCTTAGCCAAGCATGGACGTAAAAAAAGGACGAGGTGTAGCAACATTCTGTGCCTACTAATTACAAGCTTTTCTGACTGTTGAGATGTCCCTGAATTCCCCGTAATCCCATTGAAATACCAACAAAACCTGACAGAACGCCCTTGTAAGGCTCCTGAAATCCCTTGAAACAACCCTCTGAAACGCCCTAAATCCCCTTGAAACCCCATTTTTGGGCTCTCTTGGAACGTTCTGGGAACTCCTTTAGCACTTCAAATGCCACGGAGCAAGATCTGCTCTCGTGAACTATCGATTCACTAATTAAAGTTCAAATTTAATTTTTGCACATATTTCTCTCTTTTTATGCCTTTTTGCCTTTCTCGTACACCAAAGTGTACTGAAAGGCTATATGTTCACTCAAAAAACGAATTTTCGACAGAAGGCTCGGAGGGTCAAGTCACATATACCAATCAACTCAGTTCGACGAGTTGAGATGATGTCTGTATGTGTGTATGTGTGTATGTATGTCTGTGTACAAAAATAAAGGTCACTCACTTTTAAGACACTTCCCATTGACCGATTTTACGGATTTTAGCACGAATCGAACCGGAATTTTATCGCATTGTTTGCTATTAAAAATAGTTAGGATCGGTCGAGGCGTTCCGGAGTTATGGCCATTTTAGTGACCCGGATCAGCTCCGGTGGAACTGGTCATATATAAAACTGAACCAATCCCCATCATGCGACACATCAAGCTACGCCGATTTTTGTAACCTTTAGCATGGTTGACGAATTTTGTGCGGAAATTAACACTGGAGACCAGAAATTCCTCAATATCGGCCCAATATTTATGATGGCGACCAGAATATATCCCAGATGGGGGTCTAAAATCCGAGATGGCGATTGAAAATTTTGGTCCTAAAACCATGCAATATGGGTATATTTGGTATGAAGACGAAACCCGGAATGGCCCAAGATGACGGTCAAATATCCAAGATGGCGGCTCCAAATTCAAGATGGCGACTGTTTAATGGAGTTTTAGGCCCTAAACCATGCACTATGGGTATATTTTGTATAGAGAATATATCCGGAGTCCCAAAATAACGGCCAGAATATCCAAGATGACGGATTAAATCCAAGATGGTGGCTCCAAATTCAAGATGGTGGCTCTTTAATGGAGATTTAGGCCTCAAACCTTGCAATATGGGTATATTTGGTATGGAGAAGTTGTGCAATATGGGTATATTTGGTATGGAGAAGATGACCGGAGTCCAAACGTGGTGACCAGAATATCCAAGATGGCGGCTATTTAATGTAGTTTTAGGCCCTAAAGCCATGCAATATGCGTATATTTGATATGAGAAAGATGTCGGGAGTTGAAAAATGGAGACCAGAATATCCAAAATGGCGATCTAAAATCCAAGTTGGCAGCTGAATATTCAAGATGGCTGCTATTCAATGGTGTTTTAGGTCCTTAATCCATAACATGGGTATATTTTGTATAGGTAAGATGCCCGGAGTTCAAAAATGACGACCAAAATATCCAAGATGATAGTCTAAAATCCAAAATGGCGGCTCAAAATTCAAGATGGCGGCTATTTCATGAAGTTTTCGGCTCCAAACCATGCAATATGGGATTATTTGGTATGGGGAAGATGTCTCCAAAAATTACGACCAGTATATCCAAGATGGCAGTTCAAAATTCAAGATGACAGCTGTTCAATGGAGTTTTAGGCCCTAAAGCCATGCAAATATGAGTATATTTGGTATGGGGAAGTTTTCCGGAGTCCAAAAATGGCGACCAGATTATCCAAGATGGCGGTCTAAAATCCAAGGTTTCGGCTCAAAATTCAAGATAGCGGCTTTTTCTTAAGATTTTGAGGCTCAAACATCAAAAGCCATATAAACGATATAATTTCTGGTGCCACAAAATGGATTTTTGTTAACCTTAAAGGACGCGCGCCATCAAGCAACCGAAACTGCGCCGCGCTCGCGCTGTATACGAAAAGCGAGGTTTTTTGGTTGTGTTGTACTTTTTACAACAGCGCGCGCGCTGAAGGGTTAAACATATGAAAGTGCTATACAGTTTGTTACCGATTTTGGCAACACCCGGTTTTGGCAACAATTTCTTATCAATTTTAGCAACACAAATAAATTTTTTGACAAAATTTTTTATCGCAAAATCATCTTAAATACATGTTTTAGCTTTACCTCTATTAAAAAAAATCACAAAGTTTCAAAAACGAAAATTTTTCAAATCATGACGTAATTATGAACGTCATCTAAGGGGAGCGTTTTGTAACTTGTGAATAGTCCATATTGATAATATAAGTCAAAATAACGCATAACAGTTGTAAAATCACATTTTTTTTAACGGTTTTGGCAACACCCCATTTGGCAACAAAAATTCACCTCGTGTTGCCAAAATCGGTAAAAAACTGTATTCATCAACATGTCCCTTGAGTTTTGTTGAAATGGGTTTTTTGAAGGCACGAGAAAGGCGCCAGCACCGCTAGGTGGATTAACTAGGGTTTCTAATTTATGAACCTCCAGCCATGTGCATATAAAAAGGGTCCAGTGCATTATTCTCTATAACTGAAAATCCTGTTCTTTAAAATATTCGTGCCTTCGGTACAGTTGTTCAGCACAACTAAACCGAACTGATTTTCTGACCACCCTCGACCCACTGTCCATCTCCACTGCACCGTGCCTGTTATCTCTGGCCAATGAAGTGATTTCTATTAGCGATGTGTTTTGTTTCCCCTCGTTTTTGTGATTTGGTAGCAAAGCCCATCATTTGCGCCGTACTTCGCAGTGCAGTGGGATGGACGTACGATTGTGCTGCTAATCAACACGCGTGGCCGTGTGGCACCTAGCTGATGGAACGAGAACCCCGGATCAAAAGATGCCTGGGTGTTCGTTCTCTTCAATCGTGATTAATGATTTCATTTTTGCGGAAGTAGGGTCTGAGACCATTTGGACAGGAGCACCTATTTTGGGCACTTGCTTCTATAACTCAGTCAATTTCAAACCCATTGACTTGATGTCTAAGACACGATCAGATACGCGCAGTATCTAGCCATGTACAAAAAAACAAGTCAATCGGTTTGAAATTGACTGAGTTATAGCAGCAAGTGCCCAAAATAGGTGCTCCTGCCCAAATGGTCCCAGACCCTAGTACTAGTACATCGGCAGCAGCGCAAAAAAAAAACAGGGATGGAATTCCCTGGAATGGATCCAAAATTGCGAAAGTCACGTACACGCACAGAAAGTGGAGCAATCAGTCTGGGAAAACACTCAGTCTGACTCGGCCAATCCGGTTAGATGGAAACGGTTTTTTTTTCGGCATTGTGTAGGCGCAGCAATTCTTTCTTCTGCGGTGCGAAGATATCCAATCTTCTATAGATGCACACTATGAGATCGAACTGCGGCTGTGATTCTTTGGGATATTTATACATATTTGTGCTTATAGTTTTTTACGCATATCTAATCAATCAAGCATATATTGTAGGAATCAGCATTCCTCATTGCAATTAACAACTCACACTTCATTTTTTACCTACGTTGTTTGCCAAAATTTAAAAGATTCTCTGCCTCAACCAAATTTTCCATCATTGCCATCACAATTTGGTGTAACGAGAAGCTCAAACTTACCCGAAAGCTAAAACACACGAAGCTCAGACACATCGACTTCAAATTTTGCTCGTTTCTTGTCGTTGTTTGACTTCTGGCGGTTCTTCGATTCTTTCCCCCGCCGGTGTGTATGTTAGGAATTATGGTTTCGTTTACTGTACCGGAAATGTGGCAATCAAGATCAAGAAGTCGACGCGGCGGTAAGATGCAGGAAAAAGCCGATTTTTTAGCGGTTATCCACTTGCACGACGCTTGTGGTTTGTTACAATTCTCATTTGCGTGGATGAATGATGAGCTCCTCTCTCATCTCATTTTGGGTGCGCTTCCTGTAAAGTTTCCGTAAAATTTTACCTGAATACAGTTTTTCTTTGAATAAAGCGTTATTTTGAAGTTATTCTGTTTCTGCTCCAGCTCCAGCTCCAGTTCCATTAACCGGAGCAACAACTGTAGTTACCACGCAACGGAGACACCAAGCAACTGAAAGTGAGCCCACAAAAGAAAAAAAAACTCACGCCGGCATCGCCGTTGATTTATGCCCTTTGGACGCAATGGCGCAAAACACGCCGCACACGTCCTGCATGCCGCCACGGTCTTGGGCTATTTCCTACACTTCCTCCGATCCGCCGATGAGCGAAAAAAGCTCGTGAATCCGCCTGTCACTGACTTCCATACTTCATAAACCCAAACACCAAGCGGTTCCACCGTGCGTTCCAGAAACATGGGCTCTGGCTGTCTGTGGCTGGTTGAAGAGCAGGAGAAGCGGGAAAAAAAATCCGAAGCGCATCGGCAGTTATTTATGATCGCTTTTGCGGAGCCGCACTCCCCGATTGGAGTTCCTCTACCCTACCTTTGGTATGGTGGTCTGGTCGGACCGAGAGCACTTAGGACCGGCGCCTGAATGTATGCGCCCTTTTCCACCGTGGCTACTGCTGCTCTAGCCGAACGCTCTGTCTATGCGATGCGTAGGTAGAAGAGGGGAATTTGCGTAAAATGTTCCTGTCGTGCAAAACGATCCATTCTCGTTAGTCGTTTTTTTTCCGTTTTTTAGTTTCAATAATTCTCTATATTTTCTGGAAAGAAACGATTAGGGTAAGAAATCAACATTTGAACTAGTCAAAATGTAATCTTAATTTGAACCATTTTGAAATTCATTGAAATGACGTATTTTTTGGGCAAATATTGTCCCGAAAAAGGTGTTAAACAGTTTTCCGTAATATAATCTGATAACATAAGCTTTAAAAGCATTGAAAAAAGCGTGTTTGCCATCGAAAATAAGCAATTGAAAAATCACTGTGATTTCACCTATTTCCCCCCAGAGAAAGCTCATTTTCGGTGCTTCCATACAGCTCATGCATTGCATCACACGCAATAAGTGAATACGTCAAATGAAAGCTTATTTATCGTAGAATCGACCAACCGAATAATATTCCGCATTATTTGTCATAAAATTATCAAATTTAAGTGATTCTTACTTGGAGAATGTTATCTTAATTTGAACCATTTGTAATCTAAATTTGAACTAGTAAACGGGGGTGAGCTTCTAGTGTTGGCCTGCAGATTGCGCTAGTGGTTGCTTTGTTTACTCTTGGGGGATGAAAAATTCCAAATTTAGTTTCCAAAATTCCTAAAGAATTTCGAAAATTCTGAGTTGAGATTCCATTGCCTAATGAAAAATAGGTATGAGAATTAGCAGATTCATGTGATTTTTAATTGTTTAGCATGGAATTGGCTGTTTTGTGAGTTGCTCGAGCTGCTGCCGCCAGTAGTTCAAATTAAGATTAAAATTGGTTCAAGTTATGATTACGATGGTTCAAATTAAGATTAAAATCATTGTTGATGAAAAATCGAATATTTCAATGAAATTCTGTGCAAATACAAACTTATTACCATTTAACAGAAAGCTTATACCCGTGGCTTTCATGTACATACGATTTTGCCATAGTAAATTATTTCCATGTGGGAGAAAAAATCACTTAAAATTTGCACTGCTTCAGAAAGCCGCAATTTGGTTCAAAGTTTGATTACCTACCCTACCTGCTTTAATGCATTCCATAAATACCATTGAGGTGGTACGTCTCGAGCGTCTGCTCACCAAGGAGGTGCGGCTCAAACAGCGTCTGTTCTGGCATCCAGCGGCTGAGTATGAAATGCTCCTCCACCGGAAGCTATACCTAAGGTGGCAGCCCCACCACAGTGCACAGTGGCGGGCCTCCATACAAAAGTCGGACAAAACCTCAAATGTTAACCGAAATTGCTAAAATTCACAGGTTATGATGATTTTAGTCCCCTAAATCTATTTCTGATATGGAACTTTTCATATATTTTGATTTTATTATATTAGGGTGGCTCAAAATTTTGAAAGCTGCTGATTATGGAAAGCATGTTAAAATAATCGATAATAAGCTATCACGATGTGCTTTCTGAACGTAGATTTTGATTAACCTTTTAATCTGAGGATTCTTAAATCATGTATTGGTATTTAAATAAACTATAATTGTGTATTTGTTGCTGTTAGGGTGGTCCAAAATCTTCAAAACTACATAAATCATTAGAAAAAATCGTTTACCTACGTTTTCTTTCAATGGATCAATTCAGATACACACCAATGTTGGCTGACAAGACGCGGTCTATTATCAGGTACTGCCCATAGACCACGTGACATTTTACGGTTTGTACACGGAGATGTGTTAATTCAATCGTTATAGGGTCAGATAGTCTAATATAGTGAACTGCGTAAAATATGAACTGCTTTTCATAAATCTCGTTTCAACAACTTCATATATGCTCTTCCGAGTTTGGGTTGTAAGGTACATCGATCTCTGCTATCACCTGTTGAAGCAACCGAAACAACCCTATCTACAGTCGAACCTCCATGAGTCGATGTTCCTTGACTCGATATCGACTCATGGAGGTAAATTTTTCCATACTGAAAAATAATTTCTGGGTTACTATGATGGTCCCCCCAAAAAGCTTCCCAAAGGATTTTGCTCCACTACTCGATATTTCCTTGAGTCGATGGTCCCTTCAATATCGACTCATGGAGGTTTTACTGTATAAAGAATTGGAAATTTATGTTCGCAATATTGAAGGGAGTTTTTGATAAACGATCATCAGAGATCGGTAATCATATTTATGAATAGTAGAGTTCCAGCAAATATTTTCAAAATCTTTATCACTCTGTGTGTCGTTCAGTAGAAATGTGTTTAACGAAACCGCATGAATAACATACAATAAAACTTCAACTTAAAAAAAAGCAATATAAGGGGTTTCACTAAAGAGCGTAAATTGTTCGTTTCATAAAATTGCGATTCTTTCTCTTATTTTGAAGGTTAAAAGAGTTAGTTGTATCTGGTGAAGCAACATGTAGGTAGTGTCTAAGTAAATAAAGGCTTATTCATACTTAGTCATCACTCCTTTCCTCTCCAGATTACTGTTTTTAACTGGAGCACCCACCTTCTTGTGTTTTTCTGTAAAAAAAATAAAATAACATTTAAAAAAAATACTAAAAAAAAATTAGAGCTGTGGCCATTACATTATCAGACAAACCCAGCCTTCTCCTATGACCATCTGACTTGGTGACCATCTCTTACAAGAATGAAAATTACACTAAATTGTTAGTATTCTGAAGTCAATTTGAACTATGTTGAGATAAAATTTAAATTTCAAACAATATCACTTCCTCCACAACCATGCGGCTCCATTGTGACATGACAGTAACATTTTTTTTTTTCGCGCTTAGCGCAAAAATGCGCAAACAGTGACCTATATAGCCAAAAACTAGACAAAATTGCACGTCAGATCCGGGATACGGCGTCGTTTTCTGATGTTTCCTAAACAAGTACTGGATCTCTTTAATAGGAAGTTTTTCTCCAAAATTTCATAAAAGTCAATATGTTTGCATATTGTAAAAACATAATAATTTTGTGATTGAATTCCAAACAATCCCTGAAATGTAATGGTTATTCATACCCAAAACACAAAAAATATTGCCACATTATTCAAGTCTTCCTAACTTTTACAACGAACTCATGAAGGAAGCTCATAAAAAAGACACTAAATAGTAATATTGTAGCACATAAAACTTCAACTTTGAAAAAATGTACAAGACTCAATTGCTCAACAAGTCATTTGGTCAGACTTGAAAATTTGGGCTTTTCTTAGTTCAAGTATCTATAATGAAAGAAAAATATAAGAAAAATGAAATATTGAAGTCGATTTTTGAGGTTTTGTCCGGCTTTCGGCCACTGTGCAGTGGATAGGGGACCTTAGGCCAACAACCTACTGTCTCCGAAACCCAAAAAACCGTTACTTAAACCAAAAATGAAAGATTACGAACTGATTTATCGGCAACGACTTTTAGCGCGAAACAAAGGACAAGAATTGGAACTTGGAATGTATTAATACTAGCCCAGCAGGGTAAACTGGCACAACTAGCCAATGAGGCATGCCGTATGAAGCTTGAGATCCTAGGACTTAGCGAAGTCCGTTGGCCGAACTTTAGAGAACACTGATTGGTGTCGGTTCAAATTCTGCTATACTCTGGCCTACGAGGTGAACACGCTCCTCGCCACCGTGGAGTTGGTTTCCTGCTCAGCGCTCACGCCCACGCAGCGCTCATGAAGTGGGAACCTATTAATGAGAGGATAATTGTAGCCAGATTCAGAACACGGGTTTGAAACCTTACCATGATCCAATGTTACGCGCTAACCGATGCTGCCGAATTGCAAGATAAAGAAAACTTTTACAGTCAACTGAATGCTGTCGTGGACAAGACTCCGAAAGGTGATATCAAGATCCGCATGGGCGACTTCAACGCGACCTCATCGACCAGTGCACAAAGTGACATGGGTTTCCCGTGATGGCGTCACGGAAAATCAAATCGACCACATCTGCATCAGCCGAAAATGGAGACGGAGCCTCTTGATGTGCGGAACAAACGTAGCGCCGACATTGCGTCCCACCATCATCTCCTAATCGGCGAGATCCGACTGCGCATTGTTAGGATCCAGCGACTGGAGGAGAAATTCGGGCACCGGTTCAACACATGCTGACTGGAAGACGCTGCGGTGAAAAGGTCCTTCGTCGAGGAGCTAGAGAACCGTGCTGCGAATATTCCAGAAGGTGGAAGCGTATAAGATCAATGGAGCGCCATCAAGAACGCCTTCATCGCCATCGGCGAGAATAATTTGGGCGAGCTACGCACCCGAAGAAAGCAGTAGAACACAGATGATACGTGGAGGAAGATAGAGGAGCAAAGGGAACGCCAAAGCTACGGTACAGCGAGCGAAAACACGAGGAGCCAAAGCCGTAGCCCGTCAGCGCTTTTCTGCTCTCGAGAACGAAGTAAATCGCTCATGTAGGACAAAAAAGGTTGGACGGACTCTCTAGCCGACGAAGGCAAGAAAGCTGCAAACATCGGTGACATCCGTCTCATCTACGATGTTTCACGTCGCCTTAGTGGGACTGTTTTAGTACCTGAAATGTATTTCAAAGAGTTTTTTTAAATCACCTTTTGACAGCTGGGCAACCACCCCGAGCAAAGTCCAATAACAAAATAACAGCAAACCGAAAACATGTTTTGTATTCAGCAACAAATTGATATCACATTTTGATATCAGTTTATCTTTACTCGATTTGATTTCAAATTTTGTTTTCTGTTCGCTGTCATTTTACATTAATGCAAGTGTTTAGTGCTAGAATAGTTTTAACTCTTTTAAGTAAACTATGTAAAGTAATTCTAGGGATACATCATTAATGCAATTATACTATTGCATTTATGATTTGATATCAACCGAAAAACTCTACATTTTACGATTTTTCGTTTTTCTTGCGCTCATAAAGAAAACAGTTATCAATTTGCTATCATCGATAGAAGGAATTGTTTTCAATTTGCTATCACAGGAACATTTTGCTGCTCTCATTTTTGATGTTTTAACCGTTAAAACGACCAAAACGACAACAACCTGAGATATCAAAATTTGCAATATCACAACATCAAAATTAGTTTTCAATTTGCTATCAGACTTTGCTCGGGACTTGACAGTTCCGCCGAGTACAAAATGCGACGGGAAGTGATTCGACAAATCACTCCCATACAAACCTCATATTGATTTTTCAAGGAGTTCCTGGGTACCAAAATTTGGATTTCGGCTCAGTTTGGCGTGCAGATTTAGAATGTGGAATAAACATCGCTAAAGAAGCCAATTGGCGATTTACACTAGTCGATTGATTAATTGCAGAATTAACGAAGAACGTCCTTTGAAAATACCATCAGGTCAGGAGCTTCTTTGCGAATTCATTCAGAAACGATTTTAAGAAGCCGTTTTGGACATCTTTCGGGTGTTCTTCCAGTACATTCTCTGAGAAATCCTTCTGATCTTCCTACGTGGGTTCAACAGAGAGCTCCTGAAGATTTATTTTAGGAATTCTTTCAAAAGCTCTTCAAATAAAATACTTCAGGGGTTCCTTTCAGGTTATGGAATGAGCCAGTCTCCAACACTTCTTGGGGTGCCACCGGCAATTTCTCAAGAATTTTCAGCTTCAGCCAAAAATCTTCAAAGAAAATGTCTTCCAAGTCCGAAATTTCATCAAAAGTTTTTTCAGAAATTTTCTCAAGAATTTCTCTTGCAATTTTATAAGTAGTTCGTTCAGAGTTCTCATGGAATTTCTTGAATCAATACCACTAAGAATTCTTTCAGGGAATCTTGAGAAAATTTCTTTAAAATCCATGATAATGTCTTCAGAAGTTCCTCCAACAATTTCTTCAGGTTTATCTCCAATTCATCAATCTTTGAGGATTTCCTCTAAGAATTCCTTATCAAGTAACATAGGGAATTCTTCACACACATGAATTCTCGGAAAAGGTTCCGCTGGACCTTTCCACAAAAATCTCATATTTCCAAAGAAACTCCACATTTGAAATTCTTATCAAGAAACTAGTGAAGAAATTTATTAAAGGAGCTTTTAACAAAATTCCCGAAGAATGTCGTTGAGAAATTTGATACGAAGTTCTTGGAGGAAATACCGGACGATCTCCAGTGAAAGTTCTGGAGGAAATTCCAATGGGGCTCTGAAAAAAATCTTCAGGGAAAAAAAAATCTTCAGGGATTCTGCTGGGAAAATTTTCAGTGGAACTGTTTGGGAAAAACATTCAAACCCCTGTAATATTTTCCAGAGAAAACCTTGGAGTAGTTTCCGAAGCAACTGCTGAAGGATTTACTGGATGAAACCATATATGAATGTTTAACGCAGTGGTAAATGAATTCCCGGGAACTTCTCAGGCATTCTTAGGGGAATCCTTGGTGGAATTCTTGAAGAAATATTCATTGGCATTCTTTGAAGATTGTGCGGCTAAACTTGATAATAGCTTGATAGCGATTGATGGCGTATTTTCGGCCCTCGGATAGCTTATAAAACATAAATAAGTTGTTATTAAAGCCGACGTTTCGAGCGTTTATTCACTCATCTTCAGGGCAAACTACAATTAACATACGAAGTTTGAGTAGTGAAGTCATTAGTTATACAAAAAAATACTCGCATCAAAAGTTGTTTTTAGGTCTAGTGGGTTTGGACATGGACTGATGGAACAGCTAACTAAAGTACACAGTAATTATACATACAAATTTTGGACATAATGACTTGATACGTTTTTACAATAATTAAAACTTTGGACGGGGACAAACTTAGTTATCGGTGAAACGTCTCAGGAAACTCCAGGCAAAACTTTGTGTGACAGACACTAAGATATTCTATGCTCAAGAAAGCCAAGGAAATTTCCTTTACGAGAAATCATAGACCAACCAGGAATCAAATCCGTCATGCTAAGCATGGTCATGTTGTATACTCTCGTATTTACAGCTATGGCTAAAGGCCATATGTCCTTTCAAGGCATTTTCTATTTATAATCCGAACGGAGAAAATCATTCATATCTCAGAGATGGAATAACAAACCTGACCACGCTAAATTATCAGCGTATTTGTGCAAGATTTTCTTCTTCTCTTGTCTGCGATCTGAAATAACTTTTCACTCGTTACAAGAAAATCGATTTAATTTTCACCATTAATAGAGGACTAATTTATGATCAGACTGCTGTAAAAGAATGATGATTATGATCATTTAAAGCATCACAGTAAATTATACCTTGCGTCCGGATTCTAACTGGACAATGCTTCAATACTCTCGTCGAAACTCCTGGATGATTTTCATACATAACTTTTGAAGAAGAAGAAGAAGTTACGTAAAAATCCCGGACTAACTTCTGGAGGAAACTCGGAGTAAGTTATGGAAGGATTCCCAGAAGAGCTTCTAGATGAATTCCTGAGGGAAGTTCTGGAAGAGATCACGGTGGAACTACTGCGAGAACTCGCGGGGAAACTTTTTGAACAACTCCCGGAAGAATTCGACATTAGTTTTTGGAAGAGATTCCTGGAAGGAGTTCCCGAATATACTCCTGGGACAAATCCCAGCTGAACTTCAGGAAGAGTTTCTAAAGGAACCACACGAAAAGATGTTTTGAAAAGCTATTGAATTTACAGCGAAACACCCCATCAGAACTCCTTGATAATATCATAGCGAATTTTACCAAAGATTCTTTCGGGAATTCTTTGTGAATGTCATCAAGACTATTCTATAGAGATTCATGTAGAAAGTCTTCAAGGTTTTTTAATTCCTTGTTTGTTCAACTACTACTTACATCAAAAACTCTTCAAGGGCATATTAAAAAAAACCTCGAAGAAATCCTTCAAATATTCCTTCACTAATTTCTACAAAAAAATCTCTATGTCTTACATGGGGTTCGTCAGAAAAACCTCTAGAAATTCTTCAGAAAATCCACCAGGTGCTCGTTAAGAAATTCCTTCAAGGGATTTTCAGAAAATTGTCTAGCAGTTTCTACAGAAATTATTCCAGAAGTTATACTTGCAAAAGCAGTTTCTACAGAAATTATTCCAGAAGTTATACTTGCAAATTTTTTCTTCACAAAATCTTCCAGGGATTGCTTCAGAAATTTCAGTAGAATTCCCGTAGCACTGAATAAATCTGGACAGATGAAATGGACCACCATTTCAAACGAACGTAAAAATGTTACCGAATAAAGAGCAGTGCATCCCGTCCACTCCCCGGAAGGGTGCGGAGAAAATTCTCCTGACACAACCATCCATGAGATAATGTATTGTGTATATTGAGTTGAAGATTAAACGTGGTTGAGATTTATTGCCTTATTGGTGTGGAACGCCGATGCTTTGCGTCGGCGAGCGCAAGGAAAAGAAGATTTTTTTCCGGGCTCCAGCATCAACCTGCTAGGCTACAGAGAGAGCGCCAGCGAACTCGCTGATATGGGTACTACGTTCGCAGTGGTAAACATAAAGCATCTGCAGTGCGTCTCTTTGTTGGTAGAACAAGCGCGTGGGGTTAATGAATGCATAAACATGCAGCGCTTTTTTTGCTGGTCCGTGTCGTCAACCGTAGGGGAAACGGGATGAGCAAACTCTGGAAAATCCGGGAAATGTAACGTACGTCGAACGGAAGTTCAGCAGAATGGATGGAAATAAATCCGGCGTTGCCATAGAAGTCATAAACTAGCTTCTGAATGTTTAGAAAAACTTTCAATACCTTTAAATGACAGGGAATGAAGCTAGAGTCATCAAGGGCTAGAGAACCTAATTTTGATATACAAAACGATCTCAAGTAACATAACTTGGTGAAATAGACTACAAGTGGTTCTAAAACCATCAAAAAACCAAAATTAGAGGAATTAGGTTTTATGATGGCTTACAAAACCTCTACAAGACTAATAAGCCATCAAAATGTTACTTGGAATAGACATGAAACTGGGAAAAAGTTTATGAATTTTTGTACACCCTACCTTTTAAAGTCAGGGCCTCTTGTTAATCTTAAAAAAATAAAAGGTGTAATTGGTTTCTTGGAATACATAGCTTTGTCACAAATACAAAGAAGCAAGTCAACATAACTTCATTCCACACGTCTGAAGTTCAATCCACCTTCCAACCATTCCTTTGAAATTCCAGCCTCTGAAATGAAGCAGTCAGTAAAATGTTTTCCTACGGGACTAATCTTCAGGTGTTAGTCCCACCCAGTAGCATGCTTCCTTCTTTCCCCAGGACTGTTTGCTCAATGCTCTGCTCATACATGTAATGCCACTTAAGCGATGTGTGTATCTTCAGCGCGTTGCCGTCATCGTCATGGCACAACACCTCCTTTTGCTTTTGCTCGCCAACACGCACCAGAGCAGCAACAACAACAGCTAACAGCACACCCTCACCGCCACGGCAGCAAACAGGATGCGATGTTTGTTTTATTCTAATTAACGATTGTTGGAACAGGAATCGAAAGATAAGTCAACCCACCCAAGGCAGGGAGGTGTACGATTTCCATTAAGCGATTGCTCGTGTTTTCCCAGGCGTCGTCGTTTCCCTCGTCATCGGTGTTGTGAGTTGAGTGTTCGTTTGGTTTTAACATTCCTTAGAACGATATGTATGTTGGTACAATAATCTCTTCTATGGAAGCACTTGTGTTTAGTTGTGCATTGAAGATGCAAAGCGAGTTCCTAGGCGGAATGTCTTGATCATTGTAGCGGCATATTTAATTGATACTCAGAAATCGGAATTACAGTGCTCGGAGAGTACAGTAATAACTATCATCCAGCAAGAAAGTCGTAAGAAACATAATGATTGATATTGTTGCGTCATAACGGTTTCACCTTTCCGTGAAGAGAACTATAGATGTTTACTCGGATCAACCGAAAGGCCATATTTGAGACATCAGCCCTCAACTATCTGAAGATCGCTTTGCATCAAACGGGGGCTTGATGCATATACCGACTACCAATGTTAGGTAGTCGTCGGCAATGGTGGGCAAAGTAGGAATTCCGCTGTTATTGAGTTGCTACGAGATTCCACAAAAGTGAGGACGAGACTCCCCCTTAGGGGTATCCACAAACACTAATTTCCTAATTGTTGTTTGACGCAAAGTCGAGAAGAGATATCGGTGCTCGAGCGTTTTTTAAATCCAATTTAAAATCATTGGAGATATACTATGACTACATGCGGCTTCCAATATTGCATGGAAAGGCACGTTGTCAAAGGCCACGCTGGCCAGTGAACATCACGGATGTGATGATCGGCAATGCGTTCTAAGCATTTCAGAATAAAAGAGGTCAAACTGATAGGTTTGAAACTCTTTGCTTCATCATGCAACGAACGACTTACTTTCGGAATAAACTCCTGAGCACTCACACCCACGCTGCGCTCATGAAGTGGGAACCTATTAATGAGAGGATAATTGTAGCCAGATTCAGAATACGAGTTCGAAGATAAGATAAAGAAAATTATTACAGTCAACTGAATGCTGTCGTGAACAAGATTCCGAAATGTGTCATCAACATCCTCATGGGAGACTTCAACGCGAAGGTTGGTTCCGTCAACTCCGACTATGAGCACGTCATGGGACGCCATGGTCTTGGAGAAATGAGCGAAACGGAGAGCTATTTGCAGAGTTTTGTGGCAACAATGATATGGTGATTGGGGGAACGCTCTTTCCTCATCGACCAGTGCACAAAGTGACATGTTTCCCGTGATTGCGTCACGAAAAATCAAATCGACCACATCTGCATCAGCCAAAAATGGAGACGGAGCTTTCTTAATATGCGGAACAAACGTAGCGCCGATAGGAGGAGAAAATCGGGCGCCGGCTCAACACACGCCGACTGGAAGACGCTGCGATGAAAAGGTCCTTCGTCGATGAGCAAGAGAACCGTGCTGTGCATATTCTAGAAGGTGGAAGCGTAGAAGATCAATGGAGCGCCATCAAGAAACGCCTTCATCGCCACTGGCGAGAATAATTTGGGTGAGCTACGCACCCGAAGGAAGCACATGATCATCACAGATGATACCTGGAGGAAGATAGAGTAGCGAAGGAACGCCAAAGCCGTAGCCCGTCAGCGCTATTCGGCTCTCGAGAAGGAAGTGCAACGCTCATGTAGACGGGACAACAGAGCGTGGGTGGATTCCCTAGCCGACGAAGGCGAGAAAGCCGCAAACACCGGCGACATCTGTCTCCTCTACGATTTCTCACGTCGCCTTAGTGGAACTAAGATGAATGCTACGATGCCCGTGAAAGACACGTCTGAAAAGTTACTGACCGACCTGGCTGACCAGTTGAAATGCTGGTTCGAGCACTTCGGAAATCATTTTCAAGTGTCGGTCACGCCATCAACATGTGCAATGCTGCAATCTTTGACAAGATCACAAATTGGCAGCGGTGGAGATTATTCTAGAACCGCATTTAGAAATCCCAGGAAGATAAACTGGGATCAATCCCGGGCAGAGGTAAAATACTGACAATCAAAACATGATATTGGTTCGATTGATATAAGAGATAAAAGATCTGAAAATAATATCTGAAAAATGTTCCAGGAACATCTAAACAATATCATAATTTGATATTTCAAGACCATATGAATAGCTCGCTGCTATTGGTTAGATCTTACAAAATCTAAATATGATTTGATGATGATGTTCCAGGAGTAAATTTTTGATTTTATTTTTAGATCTTTTATCTCTTATGTCAATCGAACCCATATCACTTTTTGATCTCTATATCAAAATATGATTTTATTGAGCTCTTTTCCTCTACTCGGGATATGTAGAATTGTTGAATTTGTATTCATTTACAATGGGAGAAACTATCGATTCAACCGAAAAGTTGGAATCATTTTCTCAAAGGGTAAATGAAAGTATCATCAATTTCTTTATAACAGAAAAAATTGCATCACTGCTTGAATCTGGTTGTGTTATGTTATGTTATGTAATGTACGCCGCTTTCTAAATTATGTGAATCTCCGTGCTATCAGCCCGATAATTTATAACTTCTGATCAGACCGCATCTTCCCGCCTTTGAGAACCGCTGCCAACAGCAATTCTCAACAATTTCGGACAGTCAAACTTTTTTTCAACCTCGCCGCTCTCCACCTGCACCGATCAGTTGAACGCTGTAAACCTAAACATTATTCACCTTCATCCGACCCACCACCGCCAACCCCACCGCTACTGCCCACCGCCGCCACTTGCTGACCAAAACCAACAATCGCTCTGTAAACTGCCTCAAATCGGAAATAAACTATTCTTGCTGTCCCGTCTTTCATCCAACGATCCGAAACGGACCATCGCATAATCATCATACAGAGGGTGGTCAAAATGTTTGGGATAGGCAACATTTTCTTCTCTCACAAAAAACTTCAACGTGCTGTAACTTTTCATACAATGCACAGTGGGAAAAAATAGGTATAAAACGCGAATAAATTCAATATCTCTGCTCGGAGTGGATGGATTCGATTGTATTTTTGACACAAATTGCAAAAATCTCTACAGTTTCAGATAAAAAGGGTGTCATTCACCGCACGATGCTGGAAATCAGTGAATTTAGCTCGTTTTACCCCACTCTCTCTATCATACACCTTTTTGAGAAAATCCTCATCTATTCCCGACTAGCGCGCAAAATAAATGACTTATTTAACTGGTATTTGTGTAAAAGCATCCACAGTATCCGCAATTTAACATAGGGTTGGCCCTGCTCTTATGCGATTGCGGGCGGAGATACATGTGAAATTTCAAAGAAATAGGGGATACCGTGGTTATTTGAAGATATTTCAATTTTTAAAGCCGTGCTGTGAGCCAAATCAGCTCCATTCGATACTACGGAAGTTTTTACACAATTACGATTTAAAAAAATCATTTATTTTGTACTTCAGACATTTTCGAAAAAGGTGAAAAAGAGAGAGAGTGGGATAAAACGAGCTAAATACATTGACTTCCAGCATCGTGCGGCGAATGACACGTTCCTTATCTGAAACTATAGAGAATTTTACAGTTTGTGTCAAAAAATCATTCAAATCCATTCACTCCGAGCAGAGATATTGAATTTATTCGCGTTTTATACCTATTTTTTCCCATTGCGCAGTGCATCAAATTTTGACTGTTTGTCAACCTAATATATGTGCATCATTGGTACAAATTTGAGCTCGATTGGTTAATCTTTCGCGAAGCTAGAACCGTTCTCGTAAAACACTATTTTTAAGACAACTAATTTTTGAGCTGTCATATCTCGGAGACCAGTGCACAATGGTCGGAAAAAGATAAAGTTCGGCCAAAACTCTTTTTATGTGTTTAACCGAAGTTATAGGTTGTCTAGATATGTTATATAGTATTTTTAGTTTTCAAAAGGGGTATATAAAAATTACGTAACTTCAATAATTTAAAAATCTGTATAAGTCAGTAAACTTCACATTTTTTGAGTTTTTTGTTAGAAAATCAATTTGAATTGAATTGAATGATCAACTTTCGATCAAATCCAATCAAGTTTGTTCAAAACGTGTAAGAAATGTTGGAAGATAATTTTTATTTCAGTCAAAAATGGAAAAAATACGTAAAATATATGAAAAAAACATAAATTTTTTAAACAGCTCTAATTTGAAAACCAGCAAATTTCTGCAAAATATTTAAACGTTTTCATGCAGCCCTAGGCATGATTTTTAAGATGTACTATTCGAAATTGCGATGACACGTGACGACACGAACCGTTTTTTAACTTAAAAATTACTAAAATTCCTAAGGTATAATATATGAAAATTTGAAATGTTTTGTCACATATTAATTTTGCACCATACATGCATTCGAACTGTTAAACAACAAGCTTTCATATGCTGGATTACATAAAACACGTATTACATTCTCAAAATACTATTATTTGACTTTTTTCGAGTGGTTCATTTTTCAAATTTGTGACATAGGCCACTTTGGCAGTGGAAATGTCGTTGAAATATAAAAGCCGGCATGCTTTAAATTAAGAATCATAAAACTACAATACATTAACTTTGTTATAAGATAAAATAAAGTTTAAAAATATCAAATTCGTTTTTTGGTAGTTTTGGCCGCTCCTTTCTATGGAGCCCGACCAATGTGCAGTGAACCGAATTGAATGAAATTTTGAACGTTTATCGACAATATATGAATGCTTGAAAATTCTTCAAAAAATAGTTACTTTTCAAACGTTGAAAAAAAGTTATGACGGACTGACACTTTTAGGATCTTTCTCGAAAAAATGTATTTTTTTCACAACTATGTCATTGAATTTTATTTTTGATGTCCGAAGATTATCTACTATTGTTCTTAAGATATCTATAAAAAGATATATTAGAGACCATTCATATTAAAGGAAGAGCACATTTAGCATTTTTTGTGCGGTATTGTAAATTTGACGCATTTTTCTCTATATTGGTAAAAATGTCAAATCATCAAAACTTTTTTCAACGTTTATGAAGTACCTTTGTTTTGGAGAATTTTCAAGCATTGACATATTGTTGATAATTGTTCAAAATTTAATTCAATTCGGTTCTCTGGTCTCCGAGATATGACAACTCAAAAATTAGTTGTCTAAAAAATGTGTTTTACGAGAACGGTTCTAGCTTCGCCAAAGATGATTCAATCAAGCTTAAATATGTACCACAGATGCAAATATAATACGTTGACAAACAGTCAAAATTTGAAAATTTATGATGCACTCTATGAAAAGTTGCAGCATGTTGATTTTTTTGTGAGAGAAAAAAAAAGTTGCCTATCCCAAACATTTTGGCCACCCCCTGTATAACCATCATCATTGTCATCGCTGCCAGCCAAGTTGTCGACTTTCCGAATATCCACCGAGTTTTTGCATCCGAAGCGCTGTCGCTCCAGTCACGTAAGGTTTATTTTGCTTTTTATCTTGATCGTGTGTGTTCGATCTGTCAAGTTGCCTGACTAGGAAAGCACACGCGCGCACCTCGTGGTCATTCCGAGAAACAACTGTTCACAGTACTTCGCCCCTTCGTAACTGGGTACCTCATTTCCACAACCATAGTGCATGGAGTTTGTGAAATATGTGCTACTGAGCTCTCTTCTGATTTTTGGACCTGTGGCGGATTCTGTACTGGCCGCTTTTGCTTCAGATGTACCACAGAGAACAGACATCCAAGTCCAGATCCGAAACTGTGTAAGGAATTTCGCGGCTATTTAAAATCGGCAACACAAGTGGCAATAGCGTGGCGCTGCAATCGGTTAATTTTCCATACTAATTAAATTCACCACTTGAAATGTTTCAATTCACCACTGACTGTGGCAATATGGTGTTTGGTGGCGTTAGTGTTGTCATCGTGTATTGGTTTGCAACCTTACTCAAGTAAAGATTCAAATCCTTACACAACTTTCCAAATGAAATTTGTTCTAGCCTGGATGTCTGTTCTCTGTGGATGTACTAAAATGGCTCCCGATATGAGATCTGCTGTCGGGCATAACGCGTTTCTTTATTGGATGTGTAGTGCCTGCTCCGGAATAATGACTAAGGCCCGCTTTACCAAGGCCATCACATCGGTCAACGCTGCGTATGAAGGCATTATCGAATCGTTAAAAATTGAAATTCGAGACAACATTTTGTCAGAAATTCGGTCGGAACTACACAATAACCTTAAACGCATTCCTGAGATAGTTGCGAATACGCCAATTCGAAATGTACAACGGCGTACGTTTGGCTCTGCAGTCCGAACTACTGCGAAACGTCCCCGCGGGAATGATGATTTACCAGTCGGTCCTCCAAGAAAACTGGTTTGCGGAACTAACGGCCAAAACACTACGAACTGATGAAAATACATTCTGGCTCTACTTGTCAGGGGTATCTCCAAAAGACCCTCATGAGAAAGTTGTTGAAATGCACTGTTGAAAAAGCTTTGACATCCATGTGCACAACAGAGCATGAGCTCGATGAACAAATTGAGATTTGAATTATGAAAAGAAATCCACGTACTCCGGTGAGAATCGAACTCACGACTCCCGATTCGCTAGACGGGCGCTGCGCTTCTATCCTCTCAAGCTACGGAGTCACTAGACTATCTCCGTCACCAGCAGGCCTAGAACTGAGCTCGATTCCACAGTCGCACATGGTTATCTTCTTTTCACAATCCAAACCTCCTTCGGATGAGAAGTGCCCGTCTAGCGAATTGGGAGTCGTGAGTTCGAGTCTCACCGGAGTACGTGGATTTCTTTTCATATTTCAAATCTCAATTTGTTCATCGAGCACATGCTCTGTTGTGCACATGGATGTCAAAGCATTTTCAACAGTGTAATTTCCCACATGGCTTAGTCAGCCAAAGCAAAATCAAGAAATTGACATTTGTTGAAATGGTTAAGACCAAACTGGCGTCCGACGATGTAACTTTAAGTCGTTAAACTTGTTCCACGTGGGAAGGATACACATAATCTCACGTTTGTGTCTTTCAAGGTTGGCATGAAACTCGACCTCAAAGAGAAGGCAATGTCGCCAGATACATGGCCATTTGACAATTTACTATCAGAATGCGGGAGGAATGCGAACGAAAACCAATGAGTTCCGTTTGTAATTGGCAAGTTGTGATTATGACATAATTGTCATCACTGAAACCTGGTTGCGCCGATGTACTAAACACTGAGCTAGCATCAAACTACTGCATTTTTCGCTGTGATCGCAACAACAACAACACTACACACTATTTTTAATTCGCTGGAAACCAGCAAAATTTTGCTGGTTTTTGACATGCTTAGATACAGCAATCTATCCAGCAATATATTTTTGCTGGATGTTCAGCAATGCGTTCTGACAGCATATTTTGCTGGTCAACCAGCAATTTTGTCCGCGCTCGATTCCGGCTGCGTTTTTTGTTTGTTTTTGTTCAGAAACTTTAATTTAAATGTTTTCTAAGTAGCTGAAATTTATTGAGCCAGCATTGTACAAATGCAGGAGACATACATACAAACATTGCGCCTAACGTCGGTGTGAAAGTCGGAATGAGGAGGTGAGGAACACTTTCTACAGAAAATTGAAAGTTTTTGACAAGTGCTTTGCTGATTAGCCAGCTATTTCAATGTTTGCTGACTATTCAGTTAGCAGTACCGATCTTTCAGCAAAATGTAATTTGCTGATGCTTATCCAGCAATTCGTTTGTTGGATGAGAAAATCAAAATTTGGTGTGTATTGTCATCGTTGGTGACTATAATCTTCGTCGTCTAATATGGCATTTCGACGAAGATTGCAATAGTTATTTGCCGAACAATGCCTCTTCAGAGTCGGAAATAGTGTTCACTGAATCTATGATCGGATGCGGACTACATCAAATCAACTCGCTTCAAAACGCAAACGGAAATATCCTCGACTTGGCTTTCGTGAGCGAATCGGCTACGTAGAACTCATCGATCTGCCTTCCTCTCTGTTGAAAACCGATGCACATTATAGGCCGTTTATTCTCCGACTGGAAGTAGCTGTAGGTTCTGGAACTCCCGTTGAAGTAGGTGAAAGCTTGGGTGAAAGCGAGGATTTCGACTTCTGGCGCTGTGACTTCACTCTGCTGAATGATAGGCTTGCGGCTGTTGAATGGATTAATATTTTCGGCGATGCCTCTCCAGATCAAATTACGAAACTGTTCTACGACAAGCTTTTTATCATTCTCCATGAAGTAGTTCCAAAGAGACGCAGATGTCATGCTGTACATTCTAAATTCGCATGGTGGACACCAGATCTTCGACACCTCCGAAATCTTCTTCGCAATCGCAAAGTCCTCTGCAAAGTGATCCTTAACCGTATACAGGAAAAGATTGACGCAACTCTCCGACAGCAGCAAGCAGGATTTCGTGCCGGACGATCCTATGTGGACCTTATTGTCACGCTCCGTATTATCTTGAAGCAAATTGATGAACTCCAAAAGTCTCTATATCTGGACTTCATTGATTAAGGTACATCGGGGCAAAATGAAACAGCGGGTTAACATGATGTTATCCAATGATGATAAACGGCTTGAATGCCATAACACATAGTTTTTGATTCAAAGGAGGTGTCCATAAACCACGTGGACTTTTTTTGGGAGATTCCGAACCAACCCCCCCCCCCCCCCCCGTGTGCTTTTTTGTTCATACAAAAAATATATTTGTACGGACCCCCCCCCCCCTAATGATCACGTGGTTTATGGATGGCCCCAAAAAATCTTTTTCCGAAATAAAAATTATATTGAAATCTATTTCAAAACTTTGCGTTTCAATTTGCCCCGGTGTACCTTACGAAGAAGCCTTTGACCGTCCCAATCACGGAAACATGTGGGAATACCTCAGGCGCAAGGGTCTCCCTGAGAAAATCATCGGCCTCAGTACAGGACATTTTCGTGCAGAGTACTGCATAACAATGTATTGTCCGATCCCATCCGGTTCGTTGCTGGAGTGAGGCAAGGATGTATACCTTCACCGCTGCTGTTCCTCATCGTAATCAACGAGATCCTGGTTGGTGCGATTGACCGTGAACCAAACAACGAAATAAAGTAAGTCGACAGAAATTCGACCTGGCCACATGACAAAGCGATGGCTGGTAATCGCCCAGGATGGAGATCTTTTAACTCGACTCTATGCACCACCGTGGGTTCTCAGGACTGAAAGCAAGTTAGTAATTAGGTCCGGACATTTCAACTATACACATTTTATAGCATCTAAAATATCACAACATAAAATCATTTCTGCAGAAGGATTGCATCATCGTTTTGTAATTTTCATAATCTCAGCCCATCCTCAAGTCCCACAACCATGTTCGTGCGCAGAATTCAAAATTGTAAATATCTCATTCCTCAGGACTACCATTCAATTGTCTAAGAGTGTGAACGTTTGCATTAATTAACATTATCAACCAATTATCTCGTAAAGTGCTGGGTGGAGTAGTTAGCTTTTAGCATCTAACATGACCCATCCCCCCCTTTGTTTCTTCAATTTTACACAACAAAACTGCCGCCTCCTTGGAACGGAATGACGTTCTTGGTTCTTGTTATTCGATCGATCCACCTACTGCACACTCACCTCCGTCCATCACACCCCCATCGCCGAAAGGGTGATGCTGCTGCTGGGTCCCCTTCTAGCGTCTGCAGAACGTGCCAAACTGTATCGCAAGCAGCAACGACACGTGTTGCATATCGATGAGCAACACTCGAGAGACAACAAGCCGTAGTCGTCGTCATCGTCGTCGTCGCTCATTCTTCGCAGCAGCCAGCAGCCGTAAGCCAAATCCCAAGAAGCTGAGGTTAGAATTTAGACAAGCTCAGAGATACTCGCACAGCCACACACACCCACACCCACGCCATGGTGACTGCCGAGCTTGTTTACTTGCAAGTTGACTGCAGAATAACAATTAGGACTCCCCCATCAGTTCATAAAATTGGCACGTTCAGACCATCAAGTATTCAAAGTTTTTAACAACTTTGAATCAAAATCATCGGCAGGAATTCTTCTGCTCAGAAGAAGGTGAGGGCCGGGAGGATGTGGATTGTCGTCTCCCTGGATGGTACTTGTTCATCCTTGTTTCTTAATTAGTCTTTGCATTTCGACACAAAGAAGAACTCGGGCAGCAGAATCGTTTATGATGAAGAGATGGTAACGTTCTTGATATGTTGGACGCATTGTTAGATTGGCAGAATTCGACAAAGTTGGTTTACACAAAATGTCCTTGATGAAGTAATGAATTTAATCTTTGTCGGTAGTTCGGACCAGATTGTTTTATAAACTCATATACTGCATATACTTATCTCAGAGTATAATCTTATAGAACTGTCAATTGACGTATTTCATCAAGGATACCTGGAAAAATTTTTGAAGGTATTCTCGTAGAAGCCTTGAAACTATGATTGGAGTAAACCCTCAAGTTATTCCTGTGAGACTTTTTGAAAATTTTCCTGCAGGTATTTCCGGTATTGAGAGTTTTATTTTTGAAAAAAAAAATCCTGGAATTTGTTTAAAAAGAAATGTCTGGAGGAGTTTTATAAGGCAATCCTAGGAGAATTCTTGGTGAACTTCGATCACGATCAAAAACGATCAATTCTGACTATACATGTCAATGGTTGCTCCTCCGTGATTGATCCAACTGAATAAGGGGCTGGGACATTCCACTTATTCTCAAAGTGCAATTTAAGCAGCTCATGCATATTTGATCAATAACGGCGCCGGCCAAGTCCTTATAATCAGCTGGGAAGGGAAAGGAATGTTAGAGTGTACTGGTTGTTGCTACTAGAGACCGAGAGCACTCTGCGTCCCACAACCCGCACGGACTGGGGTATTTGTTAGACGGAAAGGATGGGAGATCTGGGAGTCATCGTTGGGTCGGTGATGCGATCCATGGATAGGGTTATTTATAGTGTTCGTGATAGATTGTGTGGTGAATAAGGTGAATAAGGTCAAGCGGCACAGCACGCTTTGGTTGCATAACTTATAGGCGTTATATATATACTGTGCTGTGAGTGGAAGTTGGAAGGGAGGGAAACGACTTTTTTCAATTCGTTTCTGGTTCTAGCGATGGCTATGAACATATGAATATACATGAGTTGTATATGTAGAGAAGAGAGAGCGAGAGAAAGTGGATAGAAAGATACAAAGTAGGATGAAAAGGACGGGCCAGGGATTGAACCCATGACCTTCTGCATACGAATCAGAAGCGGTATCCACTAGACCACCAAGCCCGTCTCCTAGGAGAATTCTTGGTGAACTTCTTAGAGAAACTCCGACAGGAATCCATAGGCGTATTCCGAAAGAGTTGGATGAATTCCTGAAGGATTCCCCGGAGAAATATCCGAAAGCATTTTTAGCATGTAAGTATTTATATGTTCAAAGAAAGTCACAGTGACTTCAACGTAAACACCCGAGTAGGTGAAAAAATCTGATGAATAGCTTATTCAGTTATGATTGATTGAATTACTGAAGAGCAAAAACTGATGTTGGTTTGATTGATATAAGAGGTAAAAGAACAGAAATAATAGCAAAATCTTATATGGTGAACTACTCAATAATAGCTCTTTAGGATATTACAAGATCAAAACAATAGCAGAGAAGATTTGTCACTTTTTTCTAGAAAAAAATTTAAAAAAATGTCAGCATCCAGCATCGAGAACCTACGACCTTAGCATTCACAGGCGGTGATGCTTACCACTCAACTGTGGCTTGCTGTTGTAGATAACATGGGAATAAGAGCATGCGGTTCTTCGTTTCCACAGCTTATAAAGGGGCACATGGTATTTCAATAACATTGAGCCATCTCTATGGGAGTATGTGTTCCATTTCGTGCAGAAGAGCTAAACTTGTTCTTATGGGAGCATCCATTAAGTACGTCACGCTGAAATCGGGATTTTTCGACCCCCCCTTCCCCCTTCGTACGGGTTTTTCCAATACCTAATACATTGCTTGTCACACTTTCACAAACACCCTCTCCCCCCTAGGACCGTGACGTACTTAATGGATGGCCCCTATGTAGAAATTTTCAGCTATTTCGACATGAACAAAAACTGATATCATATCACTTTAAGCTATTCGTGCGATATTCATTAGGTTTTTGAATAACTCATCAAAATCACATCGAGCTATGACAGCAAAAAGTTTTCGATTTGAGATATGATTTAGATATTCTCGTCTACCCGAGATCCTTACCAGCTGCTTTGTTGGTTTTGAGCTGGTGAATGGCATCCTTAACTTCCCTCAGCGTGGGAGTTGGTTCATTTCCGTCCTCCGCTGCACCGGCGTCGTCGCTTCCTCCGTTGCCGTGGGCTCCCGTGACTACGTTCTCCACGCCGTTCAGGTGCTAATCGAAGTGCTGCTTCCACCTTTCGATCACCTCACGTCCGTCCATCAAGAGGCCTCCGTCTTTATCCCTGCACATTTCGGCTCGCGGCACGAAGCCGTTGCGGGATGCGTTGAGCTTCTGATAGAACTTACGTGTTTCTTGGGAACGGCACAGCAGTTCCATTTCTTCACACTCCGCTTCTTCCAGGTGGCGCTTTTTCTCCCGAAAGAGGCGGGTCTGCTGTTTCCGCTTCTGTTTGTAACGTTCCACGTTCTGTCAAGTCCCTTGCTGCAGCATTACCGCCCTCGCTGCGTTCTTCTCCTCCAAAACCGTTCTGCACTCTTCGTCGAACCATTCGTTCCGTCGATTCCGTTCCACGTATCCGATGGTGCTCTCTGCTGCGTCGTTGATGGCTGCTTTCACTGTACCCCAGCAGTCCTCTAGAGGGGCCTCATCGAGCTCGCCCTCGTCTGGCAACGCGGCTTCGAGATTCTGCGCGTGTGCTAAGGCGACATCCGGTTGCTTCAGTCGCTCTAGGTTGTACCGTGGCGATCGTCGGTACCGTACATTGTTGATGACGAAGAGTTTTGGGCGCAATTTGACCATCACCAGATAGTGGTCGGAGTCGATGTTGGCGCCACGATAGGTCCTGACGTCGATAATGTCGGAGAAGTGCCGTCCGTCAATCAGGACGTGGTCGATTTGAGGTTCCGTCTGCTGTGGTGATCTCCAGGTGTAACGGTAAGGAAGGCTGTGTTGGAAAAAGGTGCTACGTATGGCCATATTTTTGGAGGCGGCGAAATCAATGAGTCGTAGGCCGTTTTCGTTCGTCTGCTGGTGGGCGCTGAACTTACCAATCGTCGGTCTGAATTCCTCCTCCTGGCCTACCTGAGCGTTCAAATCTCCTATGATGATCTTGACGTCGTGGCTTGGGCAGCGATCGTACTCGCGTTCGAGCTGCGCGTAAAATGCGTCCTTGTCATCAGTACTTCCGGAATGTGGGCTGTGTACGTTTATTATGCTGAAGTTGAAAATCGGCCTTTGATCCTCAACCTGCACACGGAAGGAATCCAAGGAAGGTTTTAAAAAGGAGAAATCTCTAGAAAGATTCGAAGAAAATTCTAAAAAAAAGCTATGAATTTTCTAATGGAATTGCAGGATCAACTTTTGAAGAAACTCCAAGAGAAATCTCCGAATGCATTCATGGTAGAATTTCTTAAATATTCCCTGGAAGTAAATCCAGGAGGTTTTTACGGAAAGCCTCGGAGTAATTTCTGAAGATATAGATCAATGGATTTCTTAACAAACACTTTGATAAGTTTCTAGAGCAATCCCTCAAAGAATTCATAAAAGTTTTACTAAAATAACACGGCAGATATTTTGTGCTCAAGGTTATTATCATTCAATCTCTTCAGTTGCCAATTATGTCGCCATAGTTTCCAGAAAACCATCCGAACCATCCAATGGCGACGAATCACATAATTCATAGAGTCGTTGCTAACAAATCAAGCTCACAAAAAAGACTACTGAAAAAAAAAACTCAACGAAACTTACAGCGTTGTGAGTCAATCTCATTAACTGGAGCTGACTTTGAAGTATCCCCGTTTTCCTTAACCTCATTGGCCCATGGCAGCAGCAGCAGTGTCGCGATCCGTTGCCATCGTCGTCGTCGTCACCAACTTTTCTCGCGAAACTTCTTTGCATGCTCAAGCGAGTGAAGCGGATTTTTCAGTGTCAAAAGAAGTAAATTGCTAGAGGCAAAAAAAAGAAAGAAATCCCGAGATTCTTGTGATAAGTTTTATAACTCAATCGCTTTTCGCTTCCACGCAGACCCTGGAGGAGATCTGTCGCCTCTCGCTTCGCCTCACAAACTGCAGCAATATCCGCGATGCGATATTAATTATATGGCGAAAGGGGGGAAATGGAAATCTGTTCTGGGTGCGGGTGTAATGTGGTGACGGGGCTATGAGGAAGTCGGGACTACCGGACGATTGAAGGCAGCCATACAATGCACAATTTACTCGTCAGCAAAAATATCATCGGTGGAACCAAGTAGCTGAACGGACTTAGTGAAAAATGTACCACTCGTGTTTATCCCCGCTCTCTTTATTACACATTCTAAGGCGATGTTGAACAGCAAGCACGAAAGACCATCACCTTGCCGTAACCCTCTGTGGGATTCCTGATACTCGAACTTCGCGCATCACTCGATCCATCGTCAACTTGATCAATCGTATCAGTTTATGCAGGAATCTGTTCTTGTGCATAATCTACCATAGCTGATCTCGATCGATTGTATCATACGCCGATTTAAAATCGATGTGTGGGCCCGTTGTATTCGCGGCGTTTCTGCAACACCTGGTGGATGGTGAACATCTGGTCCGTTGTAGTGCATTCACCCATGAATCCAGCCTGATATTGCACCACGGATTTCCTTGCAATCGACGATAGACGGCGGCATAACACTTGGGAGAGTACCTTGTAGGCAGCGCTCAATAGTAAGATCACGCGGATGTTTCCGCAATCCAACTTGTCGCCTTTTTTGTAGATGGGACACACGATACCTTCACCCTTCCCAAGCAACACGACTTGTTTCAAAGCCAGTACCAGCAACATCAGTGCAATTTATTCACTGTTCAAATTAAGGACAACAGAACACAATTGCTCCTTCGTAGTAACCGCCCAGGATATACGTGAGGCTACCCGGTATACCAAGAAAATGGGCTGCACCAGGACCCGACTTCGTGCACAATTTTTGGTATAAAAAACTCATGACGATTCACGGGCGGATGGCGGAATGCTTCAACATGGTGCTAGAAGACCCCACGCAGCTACCAGAGTTCATTACCAGGGGTATCACTTATCTTCTGTCGAAGGACCAAAACGCAGCTGACCCAGCAAAGTACAGACCAATAACGTGCATTTCAAGTCTGTACAAAGTGCTGTCGTCGGTAATAGCGAGGAGGATACAAGCCCACTGCGATGCCAACAGCGTGATGACCGAGGAACAAAAAGGGTGTCGCAAAAACACGCAAGGCTGCAAAGACCAGGTCATCATAGGCGCAGTCATTGTGGGTCAAGCCACCGAAAAGCAGAGGAACCTGAGCATGGCGTACATCGACTACAAGAAGGCGTACGACTCAGTACCGCACTCGTACGTTCTTAAGGTACTGCAGCTGTACAAGGTAGACGGGAACGTCATCAGGCTTATGCAACACACTATGGGGATGTAGAGCACGTCCCTACAAATTCCAGAACTCTCTGCATCAGGAGGGGGATATTTCAAGGCAATACCTTTAGTCCGCTATGGTTCTGCCTTGCGATGAACCCCCTCAGCAGAGCACTCAACCAATGCAACTATGGCTACCAACTGAAAAGTGGGGGAAGGAGTACAAGAATAACCCACACCTTCTTTATGGACGACCTGAAGCTGTTTGCGGAATCAGTATAGAGGCTGCATCAACTGTTGCTGTATGCTGTATGCAGCTTCTGACGGTGTTCAGCAACGACATCCGGATGGAGTTTGGAATTGACAAATGTCAGTCAGTCCATCTTCGCCGGGGTCAAGTAGTGGACGCCAGCTGTTTCCGCGCCAACAAACAGGAGGAGATTCGGTATATGGTTGAAGGCGAAGCGTACAAATACCTCGGCTTCCTGCAACTGAGAGATATTCGCCACACAGCAATCAAGAAGGAACTGCAGGACAAGTTCTTGCATCGTGCCAACTGTGTTCTGAGGAGCTTTCTGTCAGCCGGCAACAAGGTGAAGGCGATCAACAAGTTTGCTGTGCCCCTGTTGACCTACAGCTTTTTTCAGAGGGTCTTAGCTGCGTTACATAGGTTCCGAGAGGATTTTAGGAGGATTTCGAATGCATTTCAGAAAGCTTCAGAGGATTTTTGGCGAGTATTAGAGAACTCCCCTTAACTCACCTTGCAGCTTATTTCCCTTTAACCAACCACGACCTAGCATAGGAGTTGAAGGAGATGTGGCACTTGGAGGACGTCCGTATAGTTCCGGTTGTCCTCTCGGCAACCGGAGTCCCTAAATCTCTCCTAAGGTCCCTAGACGAGCTGGAATTGAAGAAGGACCTGAACAGCATCCTGAAAGCGGTAATTATTGGAACCTGTAGTATAGTTAGGCGGTTCCTGAATCAGCACAACTGACATCCTAAGCAGACTCATTAGGATAAGCTTAACAAAGATTCTTTCTGGAATTCTTTTATATTATTTCCTTGAAACTTGTCCACTTCTACAGGAATTTCTTCAAAAATTTCACCTGGGCACCTGAAGGAATTCTTTAAGAAATTTCTTCAAGGATTGCTGTAAAAGTCAAAACATTTCTTAAAGAATTCCTCCAGGAATACTATCAAATTTTTTTTCCGGAGTATTCCTTTGAGATTTCTCCAGAATTATTGACTATTCTCACTCAAGGAATTCTTCTAGGAATTCCTTCAGGAGTTTCTCCATAAATTTCTCCAAAGATTTCTTGAAAAGATGCAATCTCACGAGATTTGGAATTCTTTCAAAGACTCTTTCAGGTTCCTCAGGTGTTTTCTCTAGAAGCTCCGCCAGTTAGTCCTCTTAGGATTAATTAGAATACATTCAGACTTTCATTCAGGGAATATTTAAGATTTTTTTTTACCGATGATGCTTCCAGAATTTCTCTAAATATAATCCCTCAATTGCTGCAAAAACTACTCCAGAAACGATTCATTTGAATTTATCATGGAATTTTTAAAAAAAGTATTCAATGAATACCTGCAGAGAGTCCTCCAGTTGTACCAGGAATTCATTTGAAGATTTAAAAAAATACATTTTTCAAAAATTTCTTTGGGGATCTCTAAAGACTTCCTTCAGGATTCTGCAGGATTTCTCACAGAAATGTCTGCAGTACTTCAGGCATTTTTGTATACTAATTCCTTCAAATGTTGTAAAGAAAAATCTTCGAATATTACCTGCAGAGGTTACTCTTGAGGACTTTCAATAATTCCTTTAGAAAATCCTCCAGGGATCCCTCAGAAATTTATTCAAGAATTTCTTTATCTGTTATTCATGTAGGGATTCCTGTGGATACTTTTTATTAAATTTTTCAACGGATCTCTCTGGCTCTCAAGCCATTTTTTTAAATTACAATCAGAGTTCCTGCAGAAGCTTCTAATGATTTAACAAACAAAAAATGTGATGGTATCTTAAGGAAATTCTTCAGGTATTCTCCCAGTCATTCATCCAGGAATTCCTCCAGTTATAACGTCAGTAATGCCTTCAGAAAATTTTGTCCAGCAATCCCTCCACATTTTTTTTTTCTAGGAATCTCAAATGGAAACACCAGGCGTTTCCTTTAGACAATCCTTTAGGGATTTCTTTAAAAATTCCCCAAAGAATGCTTTCAAGAATTCTCCCAGTTTTTTTGTACAATTTCTGGGAAAACTTCTGTACAAATCCCTGGTGGAATATTTGAAACAATTCCTGCATAAATCTCTGTAGGATTCTCTGGAGGTACTTCTGACGCAATTTTTTAAAAGCATTGTTGAAGGATTTTTTTTATTCTTTAATCACCTAATTTTCAGCGCTTTTGTCTACTAGGGCACTTCGTGAGCGATTTCAATTGGAAGCTGTACTTACAATTTGTACAGCGCCTAAATGTATTCTATTCTAATTCTACTATATAGAACTGGTTGCCGTTGCGCTGCTCTCAGATTCTACCCTATCATGGTAGAATGATGAGCACGAGGATGTTGATGTGTGGCTGTTAGTTGTTCTTGTTTCCAGTCCGATTTGGGGTCCATTATGAGTTGCTGTTCGCCGATGTCCAAGTATTTGGAACCATTTGAGCCATTGGCTGAGAAGAGGGTCAGTGTCAGCTGTTCTCAGGGGGAAAGAGCAACTGGCAAAAGTGCCGGGGCTGGGATCGAATCCATGACCATCTGCTAATGAAGCAAACGTGTAGGAATTAATCAACGAATTACTAGAAGAGCTCATGGAAGAATTTCTGAAGAATCTCTGAATTTAAAGAAATGTTTCGAGATTTTTTTAACTCCATGAAAACATTTTTGAAGAAATCACTTGCACTAATTCTTGAAAAAATCCATACAATTCTGAAAAAGTCTCTGGAGATATAAAAAAATATAGAGTACTTTCAGAAAGGAATCCAAACAGCAATTTCAGAAAAAAATTCAACATAAAAACTCCTAGAGAAACCCTTGGTGGAATTCCTAGAAAAGCTCATAGAGGATTTTTAAGCAAACTGGAGAAGTCTTCTAATCAAATTCCTTGATTTTTTTAAGTATTCCTGAAGCATTACGTGGACATTTGTGGGAAAGACGTCTGTATAAGCTTCTGTAGAGATCCCTAAAAACCCTACAGCTTCGCTAGGCAGCGTTGCCAGATGACGGCGTGCTTGATGTGGCTCCTCTAGAGGACTACTGGAGTACAGTAACAGCAGCCATTAACGACGCAGCTGAGTGCGTCATCGGGTCCGCGAATGCAGTGCGACTTAGGAGGAGAAGAAAGCAGCACGAATGGTAATGCTGCAGCAAGGAACCCGGCAGAACGTGGAACGTTACAAACAGAAGCGGAAACAACAGGTCCGCCTCTTTCGGGGGAAGAAATGAAACTGTTATGCCGGTTCCATGAAACACGGAAATTCTACCACAAGCTCAACGCATCCCTGAACGGCTTCGTGCTGCGAGCCAAAATATGCAAGGATAAGGGCGCAGGCCTCTTGACGGACGAACGTGAGGTGGAAGCAGCACTTTGACGAGCGCCTGAATGGCGTGGAGAACGTAGGCATGGGAGAAAACAACAACGGAGGGAGCGACTACGCTAATGCAGCAGAGGACGGATATGAGCCAGCTCCCACGCTGAGAAAAGTTAAGGATGCCATACACGAACTCAAAACCTACAAAGCAGCTGGTAAGGCTTAGGATGGTATCGCAGCTGAACTCATTAAGATGGGCCCAGAAAAGTTGGTCCGCTGTCTGCACCGGCTGATAGTCGGAAACTTAACAGCTACCGGAAGAGTGGAAGAAAGGAGTAGTCTGCCCCATTCACAAGAAAGGCGACCATTTGGAATGTGAGAACGACAGTCAGTGCGATCACCATTTTGTATGCCACCTACAAAGTGCTATCCCAGATCATAATTCTTTGTCGATCACCTAAAACGAATGAGCTCGTGGGAAGTTATCAAGCCGGCTACATGGACGGCCGGTCGACAACGGACCAGATCTTCACTGGTCGAAAAATCCTCCAAAAATGTCGTGAATACCAGGCTTCAACGCGTCACCTGTTCACTGACTTCAAGCCGACATACGACACTGTCGACAGCTCAGAGCTATGGTAAATCATAGACGAGGACATTTTTTTCTGGGAAGCTGACCAGACTGATCAAGTTCAAAGCAACGATGGACGGTATGCAAAACTACGTAAGGGTTACGGGTTAACAATCCAGTTCATTCATCTCGCCGGGAACAGCGACATGGTGACGGACTCACATGTCTACTCTTCAACATGAAAGATGTAATACGCCGAGCTCCAGCCTGAGCACGATTTTCACAAAATCCGGTTTATTTGTATGCTTTGTGGATGACATGGGCATTATCACCAGAACATTTAGAACAGTGGCAGAGCTGTACACTCACCTGAAACGCGAAGCAGCAAAGGTCCAACTGGTGGTGAATGCGTCGAAATCAAAGTAAATGTTGGTAGGTGGAACCGAACATGACCAGATCCGTCTAGGTAGTAATGTGACGATAGACGGAAATACCGGTGGCGAAGGATTTCGTCTACCTCAAATCCTTACTGACGGTTGACAACAATGTGAGTCGTGAAATCATTGGCGTATCTAGGATTTTTTCCTAGGGGGTGCCTAGGGGGTGCCAGTTTCAGTGGTTCTTAGGTTGCTTTCTTTTAAGGAAATACCGATCCGACCTCAATTTCTTAGTATAATGATATACTGCGTCGCGGGAAAATAGAACTTGTATTTTCAGTTTGAACTTAAGTACTTAACGATTGTCTGATTATCGCGATAACCCCTGTTTTGTGCATTGAAAACAATCAGGTCCATTAGAATACATTTTCGAAACAATTATTAGACGTGTAAATCTCGGAAACTATAAAATATCCACTATTTATCGTGACATCCTCTTTGTTTTACTGCATGATAACAACCCTTATAAAAATAGCTTTCAAGAACAATTTATGGAATATATATACTTAAAATTTCAAAATCAGAATACATATTTGCATTTTTGGTTTGATCACAAAATTAATGGCTAAAAAGCGTTTTTTTAATTAGTTGAATATTACCACGTGGACACGAAAATACTTTTACAGAAAAATTGTGAGTATGATTCTCAAAACTACAAAATTCGCACTCGATTATCCTGAGTTCCTTTCTAAGCTTCACTAACATATTATCAATCCAGTTGAAACCCGGAATTTGGTGCGAGCGCACTTCGATTTTTCTCATCGGGATCCTGATGTTCGCACCAAATTCCGATTTCGACAGCATTGGTAATCACCATATATTAGTATATCTGGTGAATGGAATGCTGTAGAAACACAAACTTCAGCGCACGAAAATGTGCGTTTTTGGTCTTTGGAAGCTCTTAAAGTGGTTTTTTGACGACTTTGATGAGAAAATTGAAATGAAAAATATAAAGCGAAAAAACTGTTTTGCCCAAATTTTGAGCATTTTCCCATAGTTTTCATAGGGTGACGCTAGAACAAATCGTTTTATCGCTCTAACTTTTGTGTTTCAATTTTCTCATCAAAGTCGTTAAAGAACCACTTTTAGAGCTTTTAAAAATGCACATTTTCGTGCGCTGAAAATGTTGCTACGTCATTCCGTTCAAAAGATATTGATGATTTTCTAGAAAATATAGGTACTTTTCAACTATTTTTTTCTTGAGTTACAAAAATAACACCTCTCTAATTTTTTTATATGTTTTATAACAATATTTCTTCTTTCGAATGCTGGAAAAAGATATTTTTATCTTTGCCCCAACCCGTAATATCGTTTTTTGAATAAACTATGATTTTTGAAAAAAAAAACACTCATAACTTTTGAACCAAAAGAGATAACGGTCGTCTCAGCGCGAAACGACGCTTTCAAATGCTCTACAAGTATTTCTTAGGCGACTTTGATGAGAAATTGAAACTGAAAAAGTTAAAGCCAGAAAACCTGTTTTTCCTGAATCACCCTAAGCTAATTCAGAAATATATCTTTAAATCGGTGAATTTTGAAGCTACAAAAAAAAACTGTATTCAGCAAACATGCTCAAAATTGATAGATCTCCAACTTTGCCGAAGAATGTGTCTGGTTATTCTTGCAAATAAAAAAGTTTGGTTTCCAATTTCTGTGAAAATATGGACCACCTTAATTTTCATGTTTATTATTAGCAACAACTTAGTAGAAGACCATATTTGTCTAAAAAATCATTTGAAGGCGCTGCATGCATCTTTCCTCTTAAATCTGGTTCGTGGACCATTATGCATTGTTTTGTTAATGCCAGCAATTCTATTGATATTTGCTTTTAAAAATTCTCCAATTATTCAATTCCTTAGAGAATTCTTTTAGTGAAGCCATTCGACAATGACTCTGGGAACTTCCACACATTTTTTTTAATATCTTCGGCAAGTCATTCTTCTTTTTTGGATTCTCGACCATTTTTTGGACTTTTATTATTTATGCTATTCCTTCAAAAAGTCTTTCATAAATCGCTTCTATAATTTTATTGAAACATTTTCAGACACTTCCGTCTAGATTTCTTCAGTTTTTATGTAAGGAATTCCTGCAGCAGATGATTCCGGAATACCTTCGGCAATTCCGATGTTTCTTACATTGAACATTTATTCGGGAGTTTCATCAGCAATTCATTCGAAAATTTTGGCAACTTCGATTATTACTTTTGGGAACTTCTTTGATTATTCCTTTTGAAATTGATTCGGCAAATTTCTTAGTGATTTCCTTCGGCAATTTATTTGAAAAAAAAAATAAAAAACTTTGGCGGTTCTTTAAAAATTCTGTCACGGTGATTCTACGGAAATTACTTTAGGGGTTCTTTTTAATTTTTCTTCAGAAATTCCTTTAATGCTTTCGGAAAATTCATTGAGAATTTCTTCGATTTCATTTCTTTGTTTTTTTATAGAATACATAGAATACTTCGGCAATTTATTTGAGAAAGAATTTGGCCAATTTCCTTAAAATGTCTTAATATGTTTTATTCAGGAATTCTTCTGGTAATTCTTAGATGAATTCTTTTGGCAACTACTCTGAAAGCTCTAATGTATAATTTTGATGGATTTTTTTCCGAAAATTTCTTGGGAATTTTTTTCAGTAAGTTTTTCGTGAATTTCATGGGATTTTCTTTGACCAAGACCAGTTGAGAATTTTAGATTTTCCAATTCAGCAACTTTCGGAAGCAATGAATATAAATACATAAAGAATTTCAAAAATAATCACAATAAAATTGCCTAATAAATCCACAAAATAAATGAAAAAGAAATTGCTGATATAATTTTAGAGGAATAGCCATTGAAATTAAGCAAAAAAAATCCAAAGAAATTGCTGATGAAATGATCAAAAAAAATAAAAGAAAAATAACCATGTCGAAGGAATTCTCAAAGAAATGGTCATACTACGACTGTAGGGAATACGGAGTCGTAGGTTCTAATCCCACCAGAACGCGATTTTTTTTTTCGCAAATTCATCTCTCTTGCCAATTAGCAACATTCTGTGTTTTCTAATTAATTACAAGTTTTTCCCTGTACATTCCTATAGGATTTCACTAGAGATTTCTCTAGTGATACCTTCTAGGATTTCTCTGGAAATTCCAACTAGGGTGCCTGTACCAGTTATCGCACCACCTAAGAAAAACCATTTCTACAAAAATAAGAAGAAGACCAACGAATGTAAACAATAAGTCAAATGATTGATTAGTTTTCATACTTTACAGGAAAAATATAAAAACGGAGCCAAAACTACTTTTAGTATTTATTACGGCGTGTGCCAATGATAGGAACCCTGTACCAGTTATGGACACATTTGTTAATTTGGGTTCCACTTCGCACTATTTACATGCATTCCTTATGGGAGTTGCCATAACTGGTACACTATGGCGAAATAGGGTGCAAGGAGGCCGAAAAGTTAAGGAAAATGATTTATTTCTACCATAATTTGAGCAAATTGTGAAGTTTGAATGATTGCAATCATCTTTTGTGATCGTGATCTGATTTCTATAGTAATTCACAAATAAAAATTCTAGAATAATTCCTGTATGAGTCTCTAGAAAAATCCATGGAAGGATCAAAGACATTTCTGGAAGTAACCTAGGAACACTGCCTATAAGAATCCTAGCTAGGAGGCCAGGAGAAATCCCTAGAGGGATTCCTGCAGGTATCACCGTGAGAATTTCTTGACGAGACCTACAGCAGGCATTCCTAAAACATTAGAAGCAGCAGGACTTTTTTTTCTTTTTAATTATTGTGTATTTTAACTTATGCTACTACGCTTATGGAATCCCAGGAGGAGTTCCTGGAGAAGAGAATTTCCTGGAAGAATCCAATGAGAAATATTTGGAGAAATTCCAGGAAAACCTTTAGGATTTCCAGGAGGAAACACTGAAGGTACTTCTGAAATGCTCCTAGAAATATTGCCTTGAAGAATCCCAGCAAGCTTTGGAAGAATCCTTTGAGAGATTCTTAAAATAATTCCTAGAAAATTTCCGGGAGATATTACAGTAAGAAATTTTGGAGGAGTCCTAGGAGGAATTGCTGGAAGAACCACAGTAGGAACTGCTTGAGAAATCCAGCGGAAATTCCTGGAGGAAGACCAAGTGGAGTTCCTGGAGAAATCCCATGAGAAATTTATCAGAGTATCCTTGTATGAAATATCTTCCATACAAATGCCTGGAGGATCACCGGAGAGCTTCTGAAGAAATCACAGGAAAAACCTCAGGAGGTATTGTTAAAAGGATTCTGGGGTGTATTATTGAAGAAACTTCAGCAGAAATCCTAGGAGGTATTACTGGAGGAAACTATACAAGAATTTATAGAGAAACCCAATGAGGTATGCCTGGCGGAATCCAAAGAAAAAATCCTTGGAATGCAAAGAGAAGCCCCTGCAAGAACCGGTAGAGGTATTCTTGAAAATTTTTTAGAGAAGGTCCTAAAGGATTCGCGAGGAATTTCTGAAGAAATATCAGGAAGATTTCTCGGGAGAATTCCAGCTATAATGCTAGGATAAATTCGTAAAGGAATCACAAGAAGAATATCTGGACGTATCATAGTAAGAATTTCTGAAAGGATTGCTGTAAGAACCTTAGGAGGAGTTGTTTGAGGTATTCTTGGAGGAAGGCCATAGGGAGTTTCTGGAGGAATCTCATGGGGAATTTCTATAGGAATTCCTAAATGAGTCCTTGGAGAAATCCCTGGTAGGACAACCAAAGAAATTTCTGCAAGAATTCCAGGAAGATTACCTGGAAAGAAGCCAAGAGAAAGCTCTAGAAGAATCCGTAGCATAATTTCTGAACTACCATAGTTAGATTAGAATGTATCAAGGAAGAATAGCTCGAAGAACCGCAGGAATTGCTAGAAGAATCCCAGCTGGAATAACTGGAGCAGCACTTCCCAAAATTGGGAAGCGGATCTTGGGAGTTTGGGAAGCGCGGATCTGGAGGAATTCCTAGAATTCAGGGAGGTATCATAGAAGTAATTTCTAGAGAAATCCTTGAATCAGGAATGCCGGGGTATCCTAAAGTAAGTTCCTCTACCAAGTGCCCGGAGGAATACCTACAGTTCTCCTTGAAAGAATCGGTAGAAGTATACTGATAGAATCGCAGGAGGAATTTTTTGAGGAATCTCAAGAAAATTTCCCGAAAGTATTGCAGCATGTAAGTATGCCAGGTGAAATCCCTAGAAGTATTTCTGAAGGAGTAATAATGGGAATTGCTTGAAGAATTCCAGCCGGAATTCATGGAGGAAGGCCAATAGAAGTACTTGGAGAAATCCCCTGCGGAATTTCTGGAATAACCTCTAGAGGAAGTCCTGGTTAAATCCTTGAAGAAATCTTTGGAAGAATCACCGAAGGGATTTATAGAAAAAATCCCAGGATGATTTTCTGGAAGAATTTCCGAAAGAACTTCCCTAGTAGAATTCCTGAAGGTATCACAGTGAGAATTATTGGAGGAGTTCTAAGAGAACTTGCTGGAATCCTAGCCACAGCTCCCGGGGGAAGGCCAATATAAGCTCCTGGAGGAATTTCATGAGAAATTTCTGGATGAATCTCTGAATAAAATCTCTGAAGGAATTCCTAGAAGAATCACCGGAAGAAACTTCTGAAAGAATCCCAGGAAGATTTTGCTGAATAACCCCACCAGGAATTCGTGAAGAAATCCCAAAAACAATTTTTAGAAGAATTCCAAGAAGTGCCATAGTAAGAATTTCGAAAGAAATACAACGAGAAATTGCTGGATCAATCTCCGTTGAAATTTCTAGTATGTACAACCCCATCTGAACAGCCTGGAGAATCCTGAGAGAAGTTTGTTAAAGAAATATCGGGAAGAATCCATAAAGGAAGCCTAGAAAAATCACTGTTTGAATAGATAAATGTATTACTGGAGGAATCCATGAAGAAGTCTGTTGATTGTTCTTACCAATATCCAAAACGCCAAAACGTGTAACAGGTGTATAAGTAATTCCGGGTGTGTTTATGTTTTTTTTCAAATGTGCCTTTAATAAATATTGAAATTTATTGTGTGAAATTTTAAATTTTAGGTGACTGTCAAGGAAAAATTCTAAGGGGTGCCAAATTTGTTCTAGGGGGTGCCAGGCACCCCTGGAACCCCCCCTAGCTACGCCAATGCGTGAAATTCGAATTCACATCATCAGTGAAAGTGGAAGTCGGGCTACAACGAGTCCATAAGAAAATCCTATCAATACAGAGTCATCCCCGCACCAAATGTACAAAACGTTTGGAAGACTGGTGATCCTCTATGGAACAAGGCATGGGCCTTGATCGTGGAGGACCTACAAGTACTCTAAGTTTTCGAGTGATGCTTGCTAAGAACGATCCTTGACAGTGTGCAAGAGAGCGATGTGTGGCGGTAAAGGATGAATCACGAGTTTGCTGCACTCTAAAGCACCAAGAAAGTGTGCCAAAACCAGTAGAATATGGTAAGTAGGGCATGTTGAAAGAATACTGATCAACATCTCTGCAAAGTTGGTCTTCGCTACAGACCCAGTATGCACAAGATGACATGGTGCGCAGCTGGCGGACCAGGTAGAGCGTGATTCGGGCATGATCGAGGATAGAGAGTACACACGTAACATTTTCTCTATTTACTACCTACTATTCCTTCAATCGTCCAAGAAACCTTTTGCCAGAACATGGCTCAAGCGATAACAACAAAGAACGCTCCGTTGGAGAGCCGCGCGCGGCGGTGACTGGAGTAAGTACTAAATGAACCGGAGGAAGGGAGCCAAATGCCCAAAGAGAATAGGATCCGCACAGTTCGAAGTTGGAAAGCAAATGATAGAGCCAATAAGTGCGGAGAAATTTAATTTAAACTTGGATTGATGGCATTGGGATGGCAGCAGTGCTTCCCCGACCAACAAGGCAAGCAAAAAAGTATACAGCAATGGCTGAAATCCATTTTGCTTCCTCTTAGAGCTGAGGATGAGTTCTGCGGAGTCGTTCGGTGCAGTTCTGTACGGAGACTCATCACCGACCGACTGACTTGGGTGTGCTAAAAAAAAGCTAATCCGGTTGAAATTTAAACTGGAAACTGCGAGAAGCGAAAGCGAAAGAGCCCGCAGATAAAACTTAATTACCACCGGCAATGGATAATAGCTTTCAGGGGCTGGGCCCGATTCCGTTTCTCATTATCGGAAGAGGGTGGCAATTTTCGTCGCACGACGATGGGTTTTCGGTCGGAAGAGCCGCGGAATTGATTCGAAATTTTTGATTACTTCCAACAACGGATGGGGAACGTGCAAGTGATGATACTTTTTAATAAGTTTTTGCTGATTTCTGAACCGGGGCTTGACAGAACAGAAAACGGATTTTCAGAACATGTCTGAACCAATTGGAAGATTTCTTTATCAACATTCAGACTGTTGGGTCAAGATCTCCCAAGGTAATATATCCGACCTTGGGAGAATTGTCTAAGCATTCCGCACACCGCATTATAAACCTTATAATTTATAAACAAATATGCACGTCACGTTTTAAGGATACTCCTGACACTGAATTGTCAAATTTTCTAAATATTATTGTTAGCGTTTTTAACGTTTTTAGATAGAAGAAGAACTACAAGAAGAAGAACAAAAGTAGAAAGTGATCAACAACGAGCAAAAAGGTCTATTTGAGTTCATTAATAATTCACGTAGTACAGTATTACGACACAACACAAACAAAAACACAACATTTAATTCTGTACCACCACTTCATTTCAATTGAAAGTTAAACACTAGCTATTGACAATTTCCATTTGTCCGGTTTCATTTCCCCAGCATTACAGAACGACAAACCCTTCAAAACGTCCATCGATTTCCGGTCCTCTTCCGCCCAGACCACACCGCCCTCCTCCCATTCTCCAATCGTTTACCCATAAAATAAAATATGCAAATTGAGTCCTCAACTTTCACCGACATCAATTCAGAGCTAGATTCGTCACTTTACCACTCGGTTCGGTTATTGTTTCGCATTCGAATGGCCTAAATGGGGTCACGAAACTTTTGGCTCAATTTATTCACCTTTTTCCGGTGACACCGACCAACGACTACTGACTGCTGCCTACTACTGCTGCAACAACAATAACAGAGTCAATTCAGTGCCGAACCGAAACTTGAACCAACAACGATAGGAAACAATTTCCGGAAAGAGCCCTTCGATGACGACGACGTCGATGATGGTGATGATGATGATGATGATGGCTTCGATGCCGGATTATGAAGTGTACTGGATGAAAATTGAACATGCAGGGTTGCACGATGGTCCAGAAAATATATCCTAGCGGTATAATACATATTTAACGCTTTGGGTCCCGTGGGTGTTATATCACTGCTTGCAAACGTATTTATAAAGTTTGAGTGACCGTAAACATAAAAATGGCAAACTGTCTTTCAATTTACATCAGAAAGCCTACGGTTGTATTAGTGACTATTTACATCTTACAAGGCAGCGACATGTGATCTACATTAAACAGAAATATCTTCCCCAGAAGTCTTAGAAGACCTTCCCGGAAGTCTGGGAAGACCTCCCCTAGAAGACTGGGAAGATCTTCCCCGGAAGTCTGGGAAGATCTTCCCCAAAAGTCTGAGAAGATCTCTCTGAGAAGTGTAAATACATCTTCCCCAGAAGTCTCGGAAGACCTTCCCCGGAAGTCTGGGAAGATCTTTCCCTGAAGTCTGGAAAGATTTTCCCAGAAGTCTGCGAAGTCCTTCCCCAGAAGTCTGGGAAGATCTTCCCCAGAAGTCTGGGAAGATGTTCCTCAGAAATCTTGGAAGACTTTCCCCAGAAGTCTGGGAAAACCTTCTCCAGAAGTCTGGGAATACCTATCGCAGAAGTCTGCGAAAGCCTTCCCCAGAAGTCTGGGAAGATCTCCCTTAGAAGTCTAAGAAGAGCACCCTTAGAAGTTTAATAAGATCTTCCCCAGTGGAGCAGACCCAATGTGATGGATAAAACACGTGACTATAACGCCGAGGACCTGGGCTCGAATCCCACTTCCGATAAACTCGCAAAATGTGAGTTTTTCCTTCGGAAGGGAAGTAAAGCGTGGGTCCCGAAATGAACTAGCCCAGGGCTAAAAATCTCGTTAATTCAGATTGGTAGCGCGGCGAATGCAGCTGGCTACCCTATACATATTTATTGATAAGAAAGGTATTGAGATGAGAGGAGAATCAGAAGATTGCGAGTTAGCTAGTCGAGCGTACAGCAAAAGGGCTTGAAGCGTTTACATTAGGCTTTGAAATTAATTATAAAACGTTGGAAACCAATTGTGTAGTGCGGATGAATCACTGAAGATTGTAAGTATTAATAGTATTGTAAAATTATGAATTCTATTAAATAAAGTATTTCTAGTTCAAGCTGATCACCACAAACAAGTCTTTGGTTTGCTCTAAAAATCAGTGTCAGCACCGCAACACAGATAAAAAAAAAAGATCTTCCCCAGAAGTCTGGGGAGACCTTCCCCAGAAGTCTGGGGAAACCTTCCCCAGAAGTCTGGGAAATCCTTCTCCAGAATTCTGGGAAGACCTTCCCAAAAATCTGGGAAGATCTTCCCCAGAAGTCAGGGAAGATCTCTCTTAGAAGTCTAAGAAAATCTTCCCCAGAAGTCTGTGAAGATATTCCACGGAAGTCTGGGAAGATCTTTCCCAGAAGTCTGGGAAGACCTTCCCCAGAAGTGAAGACTTTCCCCAGAAGTCTGGGAAGACCTTTCCCAGAAGTCTGGGAATACCTTCGCTAGAAGTCTGGGAAGACCTTCTCCAGAAGTCTGAGAAGACATCCCCAGAAGTGTGTGAAGACCTTCCCCAGAAGTCTGGGAAGACCTTCCCTAAATGACTGCGAAGAACGCCCTCCAAAGAATGGAAAGACCTTTCCACAAGTCTGGGAACACCTTTCCCAGAAGTCCAGAAGTCTGGGAATTTCTTCTCCAGATGTCTGCGAAGAACTTCCCCAGAAGTCTGGGAAAACTTTCCCCAGATGCCTGCGAAGAACGTCCTCAGAGGACTGTGAAAACCTTTTCAAAAAGTTTGGGAAGAACTTCCCCAGAAGTCTGGAAAGATCTTCCTCGAAAGTCTGGGAAGACCTTCCTCAAAATTCTGGTAAGACATTCCCCAGAAGTCTGGCAAGACCTTCCCCAGAAGTCTGCGAAGATCGTTTCACGAAGCCTGGGAAGACCTTCCCCACGAGTCTGGAAGGAATTCCCCAAAAAGTCTGGGAATACCTAGGCGCTGTCTATAAACTACGTAGACTCAATTTTGGCAATCTCAGAACCCCCCCTCCCCCCTCGTAGACTTTCGACCATACAAAATTTTCGAAATTTGTATGAACCGTAGACGTTGGCCATAACCCCCCCTCCCCCCATCAGAGTCTACGTAGTTTATGGACAGACCCCTATCTCAGAAGCCTACGAAAGCCTTCCCAAGAAGTCTGGGAAGACCTTCCCCAGAAGTCTGGAAGACCTTCCCTAGAAGTCTGGGAAGACCTTCCCCAGAAGTCTGGGAAGACCTTCCCCAGAAGTCGGGAAAGACCTTCCTCATAAGTCTGAGAAGACCTTTCCAAAAAGTCTGGGAAGACTTTCTTCACAAGTCTTAGAAGTCTTTCCCCAGGTGTCTTAGAAGACCTTCCCCAGAGGTCTGGGAAGACCTTCCCCAGAAGTCTGGGAAGATCTTCCCCAGAAGTCTGGGAAGATCATCCCCAGAAATCTGGGAAGATCTTCCCCAGAAGTCTGGGAAGACCTTCCTCAGAAGTCTGGGAAGACCTACCTTAGAAGTCGGCGAAAACCCTCCTTAGAAGTCTGAAAAGACCTTCCTTAGAAATCTGGGAAGACCTTCCTCAAAAGTCGGAGAATACCTGCCCCCAGAAATCTGAGCAGACCTTTCATTGGCGTAGCTAGGGAGGGTTCCAGGGGTGCCTGGCACCCCCTAGAACAAACTTGGCACCCCTTAGAATTTTTCCTTGACAGTCACCTAAAATTTAAAATTTCACACAATAAATTTGAATATTTATTAAAGGCACATTTGAATAAAACTTAAACACACCCGGAATTACTTATACACCTGTTGCACGTTTTGGCGTTTTCGATATTGGTATGAACAATCAACAGACTTCTCCATGGATTTCTCCAGTAATACCTTTATCTATTCAAACAGTAATTTTTCTAGGCTTCCTTTATGGATTACTCCCGATATTTCTTTAATAAACTTCTCCCAGGATTCTCCGGGCAGTTCAGATGGGGTTGTACATGCCAGAAATTTCAGCAGAGATTGATCCAGCAATTTCTCATATTATTTCTTTCGAAATTCTTACTATGGTAATTCTTGGAATTCTTCTAGGGATTTTTCTAAAAAATTATCTTGAGATTTCTTCAGGAATTCCTGGTGGGGTTATTCAGGACAACCTTCCTGGGATTCTTTCAGAAGTTTCTTCCGGTGATTCTTCCAGGAATTTCTTCAGAGATTCTTCCAGAAATTTCTCATGAAATTCCTCCAGGAGCTTATATTGGCCTTCCTCCGGGAACTTTGGCTAGGATTCCAGCAAGTTCTCGTAGAGCTCCCTCAATAATTCTCACTGTGATACCTTCAGGAATTCTACTAGGGAAGTTCTTTCGGAAATTCTTCCAGAAAATCATCTTAGGATTTTTTTTTAAATCCCTTCGGTGATTCTTGCAGAGATTTCTTTAAGGATTCAACCAGGACTTCCTCCAGAGGTTATTCCAGAAATTCCGCAGGGGATTTCTCCAAGAACTTCTATTGGTCTTCCTCCATGAACTCCGGCTGGAATTCTTCAAGCAATTCCCATTATAACTCCTTCAGAAATACTTCTACGGATTTCACCTGGCATATTTACATGCTGCAATACTTTCGGGAAATCTTCCTGAGATTCCTCAAAAAATTCCTCCTGCAATTCTATTAGGGATTCCTCCAGTGTACTACTTTAGTATACGAATCTTTCAAATAGAACTGTAGGTATTCATCCGGGTAGAGGAACTTCTTTTAGGATACTCCCGGCATTCCTGATTCAAGAATTTGTCTAGAAACTTCAATGATACCTCCCTGAATTCTAGGAATTCCTCCAGATCCGCGCTTCCCAAACTTCCAACATCCGCTTCCCAATTTTGGGAAGCGCTGCTCCAGTTTTTCCAGCTGGGATTCTCCTAGCAATTCCTGCGGTTCTTCCAGCTATTCTTCCTTAATACATTCTAACTATGTTAGTTCAGAAATTATGCTACGGATTCTTCTAGAGCTTTCTCTTGGCTTTTTTGTTGGAGTTTTTCCAGGTAATCTTCCTGGAATTCTTGCAGAAATTTCTTTGGTTGTCCTACCAGGGATTTCTCCAAGGACTCATTCAGGAATCCCTATAGACATTTCTCATGGAATTCCTGCAGAAACTCCCTTTGGCCTTCCTCCGAGAATACCTCAAACAACTCCTCCTAAGGTTCTTCCAGCAATTTCTACAGAAATTCTTACTGTGATACGTCCAGATATTCTTCTTGTGATTCCTTTACGAATTTATCCTAGCATTATAGCTGGAATTCTTTCGAGAAATCGTTCTGATATTTCTTCAGAAATTTCTCGCGATTCCTTCAGGACCTTCTCTAAAGATTCTTCCAGAATACATCTACCGGTTCTTGAAGGGACTTCTCTTGGCATTCCAAGGATTTTTTCTTTGGATTCCGCCAGGCATTTCTGATTGGGTTCTTTATAAATTCTTGTATAGTTTCCTCCAGCAATACATCCTAGGATTTCTGCTGAGATTTCTACAATGATACGCCCCAGAATCCTTTTAACAATACCTCCTGAGATTTTTCCTGTGATTTATTCAGAAGCTCTCCGGTGATCCTCCAGGCATTTTAATAGAAGATATTTTATCCAAGGATTCTCTCATAAATTTCTCATGGGATTTTTTCAGGAACTCCACTTGGTCTTCCTCCAGGAATTTCAGCTGGATTTCTCAAGCAGTTCCTACTGTGGTTCTTCCATCATTTCCTCCTAGGACTCCCCCAGAATTTCTTACTGTAAAACCTCCTGGAATTTTTCTTGGAATTATTCTAAGAATTTCTCCAGGGATTCCTTCAAAACTTGCTGGGATTCTTCAAGGCAATCTTTCTAGGAGCATTGCAGAAGTACCTTCAATGTTTCCTCCTGAAAATCCTAAAGGTTTTCCTGGAATTTCTCCAAATATTTCTTATTGGAAATCCTCTTGACATTCATCCAGGAACTCCTCCTGGGATTCCATAAGCGATTCCTGCTTAAGTGTAGAATTAGCATAAGTTAAAACACACAATAATAAAAAATTAAAAAAAATCCTGCTGCTTCTAATGTTTCAGGAATGCCTCCTGTAGGTCTCGTCATGAAATTGTCACGGTGATACCTGCAGGAAACCCTCTAGGGATTTCTCCTGGCCTTCTAGCTAGGATTCTTCTAGGCAGTGTTCCTAGGATACTTCCAGAAATGCCTTTGATCCTTCCAGAGATTTTTCTAGAGACTCATCCAGGAATTATTCTAGAGTTTTTATTTGTGGATTACTTTCCATGTTTAACTTTCTTCGAATTTCGACTGTTGGTGATTATGTTGAAAGGGGAATGGCGTTCAGTCTTTGAAGGAATAACTCAGAAACGGATTCTTAAGCTTTCATCCGACGTTTCGGTCGCTATATTGCATTTTCTTCTGGGAAGACCAACATAATCACCATAATCTGGGAAGAAAAACATAATCACCAACAGTCGAAATTCGAAGAAAGTTAAACATAGCAAGTTTCTTTCAACGACTGGACAATGAATTTGTGGATTACTATAGACATTAATCACGGTATTACTCCTGGAACTTCTCTTGGGCTTCTTAAAGGAATTCCAGTAGAAATCTCTGGAGGAATCCCTAATCGAATTTCAGAAATAGTTGGAATTTCCAGAGAAATCCTAGAAGGTGTTACTAGAGAAATCTCTAGTGAAATCCTATAGGAATGTATGGGAAAATACTTGGAATTAATTAGAAGGCACAGAATGTTGCTAATTGACAAATTGAGAGATGAATTTGTGAAAACAAAATTGCGTTCTGGTGGGATTCGAACCTACGACTCCGTATTCGCTATACCGTAGGTATGACCATTTCTTTGAGGATTCCTTCGACATGGTTATTATTCTTTTTTTTTGAAAATTTCCGCGGTAGTTTCATTAGAATTTCATCAGCAAATTCTTTGGATTTTTTTTGCTTAATTTCAATGGCTATTCCTCTGAAATTATATAAGCTATTTCTTTTCAATATACTTTTCGGATTTATTAGGCAATTTTATTGTGATTATTTTTGAAATTCTTTATGATTTAACTGTTTTTATATTCATTGCTTCCGAAGGTTGCTGAATTGGAAAATCTAAAATTCTCAACTGGTCTTGGTCGAAGAGAATCCCATGAAATTCACGAAAAACTTACTGAAAAAAATCCCAAAGAAACTGTCGGAAAAAATCCATCAAAATTACATTAGGGCTTTCAAAGTAGTTGCCAAAAAATCATATAAGAATTACCAGAGGAATTCCTGCCTATAAATATATAGACTTTTTAAGGAAATTAGCCAAATCCAATCTCAAAATAAATTGCCGAAATATTCTATATTTCCTACAAAAAAAAAACAAAGAAATGAATTCGAAGAAATTTTCAAAGAATTTTCCGAAAACATTAAAGGAATTTCTGAAGAAAATTTAAAAAGAACCCCAAAAGTAAATTCCGTAGACCGTGACAGTATTTTTAAAAAATCGCCAAAGTTTTTTTTTTTGATAAATTCCCGAAGGAAATCTCTAAGAAATTTGCCGAATCAATTTCCAAAGGAATTACAAAAGAAGTTCCCAAAAGTAATAATCGAAGTTGCTAAAATTTTCGAATTATCGAAACTCCCGAATAAATATTCAATATAAGTAACGTCGGAATTGCCGAAGGTATTCCGGAATCATCTGCTGCAGGAATTCCTTACATAAAAACTGAAGAAATCTAGAAGAAAGTCTCTGAAGATTTTTCAATAAAATTATAGAAACGATTTTGAAAGACTTTCCGAAGGAGCTTTCGAAGGAATTGACGAAGGAATACCGAATATCATAATAAAAGTCCAAAAAATGGACGAAAATCCAAAAAAAAAACAGAATGACTTGCCGAAGATATTTGAAAAAAAAAATGTGTGGAAGTTCCCAGAGTCATTGTCGAATGGCTTTACTAAAAGAATTTCCTAAGGAATTGCCTCAAGAATAATTGGAGAATTTTTAAAAGCAAATATCAATATCAATAGAATTGCTGACATTAACAAAACAATGCTTGAAATACTATTTAAAAAATCAGCTTTATACAGCATTCCATTCACCACATATATTAATATATGGTAATTACCAATCCAGTCGAAATCAGAATTTGGTGCGAACATCAGGATCCCGATGAGAAAAATCGAAGTTCGCTCGCACCAAATTTCGGGTTTCAACTTGATTGATAATATGTTAATGAAGCTTCAGAACGGAACTCAGGATAATCGAGTGGGAATTTTGTAGTTTTGAGAATCATACTCAAAATTTTTATGTAAAAGTATTTTCGTGTCCACGTTGTAATATTCAACTAATCAAAAAAACGCTTTTTAACCATTAATTTTGTGGCCAAACCAAAAATGCAAATATGTATTCTGATTTTGAAATTTTAAGTATTTATATTTCTTAAAATTGTTCTTGAAAGCTATTTTTATAAGGGCTGTTATCATGCAATAAAACAAAGATTATGTCACGATGAATACAAGCTACACGCAAATTTGTGGTATTTTATAGTTTCCGAGATTTACACGTCTAATATTAAGGGCTGAAAGTCTCTCAAATAAAGATAAATCAATCAATCAACGTCTAATATTAATTGCTTCGAAAATGTATTCTAATGGACCTGATTGTTTTCAATCCACAAATCAGGGGTTGTCGCGATGATTGTTAAGTACTTAAGTTCAAACTGAAAATACAAATTATATTTTCCCCCGACGCAATATATTATTATACTAAGAAATTGAGGTAGGACCGGTATTTCTTAAAAAAAAAGCAACCTGAGAGCCACTGAAACTGGCACCCCCAAGGCACCCCCTAGGAAAAAATCCTAGATACGCCAATGAGACCTTTCCCAGAAATCTAGGATGACCTCCCACAGAAGTCTAAGAAAACCTTTCCCAGAAGTCGGGGAAGACCTTCCCCATAAGTCTGAGAAGACCTTTCCAAGAAGTCTGGGAAAATCTTCTCCACAAGTCTTAGAAGTCATTTCCCAGATGTCTGAGAAGACCTTCCCCAGAGGTCTGGGAAGACCTTCCCCAGAAGTCTGGGAAGATCTTCCCCAGAAGTCTGGGAAGACCTTCCTCAGAAGTCTGGGAAGATCTTTTCTCGAAGTCTGGGAAGACTTTTCCCGGAAGACTGGGAAGACCTACCTTAGCAGTCTGCGAAGACCCTCCTTAGAAGTCTGGAAAGACCTTCCTTAGAAATCTGAGAAGACCTTCCTCAGAAGTCTGGGAAGTCTTGCCCCCGGAAATCTGAGCAGACCTTTCCCAGAAATCTGGGATGACCTCACATAGAAGTCTAAGAAAACCTTTCCCAGAAGTCGGGGAAGACCTTCCCCATAAGTCTGAGCAGACCTCCTCCAGAAGTCTGAGAAGTTCTTCCCCAGATGTCTGATAAGACCTTCCGCAGAAGTCTGGGTAAACCTTCTCCAGAAGTTTGGGAAGACCTTCCGCAGAAGTCCAGAAAATTCCGTGAGATTTCCTTGAAAAATCTTCCTGATATTCCTTCCAGAAAGCATTGCATGGATTCCTTACATTCGCCATGGATTCCTTCAGAAATTCCTCAAGAATTTCTTTCTATTTTTTACAGGATCCTCCAACATTTTTTTTTTAAAAATCTACTTGAAATGCTTCAGAAATTTCTACAGAGATTATTTCGGAGATTCGACCGAAAAGTCTTCTAAAAATCATGGATATACTAAATACACAGTTTCCTTGCTTTGAGCAATTCTTTTAAAATTGTTAAGTTCAGTGACATTTTTTTTTACCAAATCTCAAACAATTTTCTTCAAAAATCATCCCAAAATTTCGTTTTAGGCAAATTTCTATGTAATCCTTCTGAAACTCCGCCTAATTAACTGTAGATTTTCTTTAAGAACTCCAAATTTATCCAGCGAATCCTTCCAAATTTTCTACAGTTGATTATTCAAAAAATCTTTCAAATATTTTGTCATATTTTTTCCAGAAATCTTCCAGAAACTTCTTAAACAACTTTTCTAGGATTTGTACAATCCGTTTCTCGAAAAGTTTCGCCAGGTATTTTTTCTAGGAAGTTCTTCCGAAATTCCTACTGGGGTTCCTTTAAAAGTTTCTCAAGGAGGAAAGAGTTTCATTCATGGATATTTAATTAGATTTCTACCTGGATTCTACTGAAGATTTTTGATAGAAATTTCCGAATTTTTATTTCAGAAGCTCCAACATTTTTTTTCACAAATCCTGCTCAAATTCACTCCAACATTTCTAAACAGATTCCTTTGAAATTACCTCCAGAGAATTATTCAGAGTTTTAGAAAAAAAATTTAGAACAATCAACAAGGCTATTTTCCAGTAATTTGGTTGGAAATTTATTTTAAAATTCTACAGAGATTCCTTCGGAATTTCTTTTAATGGATCTTCTATCGAAAAATTGGAATGGGATGGATTTTTTTTTGGGAAATTCCTAGACGGATTCCTGTAGCTATTGCCACGAAGACATTTTTAAGATATTACTCCTGCGGCTCCATCAGATATAGGTGCTGGAATTCCTTCAAAGATTTCTACAAAAATTGTTGCAAATATTTATTCAGGAAATTTTACAGAAGTGCTTCCAGATGTAGGACAAAACATTATTGAAATAATTTTAACAGGAATTTCTTAACCCTCTAATACCCCGCCTTTAGACGGGGTACAGTTTGAGCATTTTTGTAATTTTTGTTTTGTGGAAAATGAAAATTTGTATATTTTTGGCTGATATTTAGGACTGTTTTGTATATCTCAAAATGGTTTTTGGTGTATTTTAAAACATATTTACATTTTTTTAAAATCATTGAAAAAGGTGTAAGGGAATCGAATACACTCTAAAATTATTTTCCTTAAAATTACACGGAAAATAAAATTTTCTATGAAAAACTTATTTTAACAATAATCATAAAATCTCAAAATGTTTTCATCTCAAAAAATCCGTACCCCAAATAGGTTTTCAGGAAAAATATAAAACGGTGGGGATGTTCAAAAATAAAAATTAGAAAAATCAAAAACTGACGACTTCACGAAATCGAGAATTAAAAAGAATCATCTTCCAAAACATGTTTAAATCGATTTTAGATGACGAAAAATGATATTTAGATCAAAATCAAAAATTTGGGTATTAGAGGGTTAACCTTCCGTAACTCGCGCGGTTGACTACCAGCGTCGGCACCACGCTAATGCTGAGTACAAAAAGCAATATTTTTTCAACGTGTTATGCAAAATACAACAGCGCGATCGCTCGAGGGTTAAGAAATGCCTGATGGAAAATTTTCTGGTGCAATTCCAGGAAAAAAATCCTGAAGCATTTTCTGAAGGAATTCCCAGACAGTGAGAATACCCAAAGAAACTGCATAATTCCAAGAAAAATTCATGAAGATCGAGGAAAAACTATTTGTGATGTTTCTGAAGGGGGTGTTGGAGGAATAAGTGGAGGGATTTTCGAAGGATTCTCTTCAATAAAGCTTTCTTAATTCCCTGCCGAAATTGAGGATAATGGTTCTGGTGGAATTCATGAGAAATGAATTTCTCAGGAATACTTTGAGGAATTGAAACAAATCTTATACTAATTCTGAATAAATGGGTTGACAAAATTTCCAGAAGTACCTGGGGAAACTCCTGAAAGAAATTCTGCGGATATAAGAAACAAATCCCGGCTGAACTCTTTCGAGAATCACTGAAAATTTCTAACAGAAAAGAATTTTCAGTAGGAATCGTCGAAAGAATAGCTGGAAGAACTGGAGGAACCTATTCATTAAAGAATTTTTCTTAATAAATAACTTGAAAAGAAATAGATTCTAAATTAATATCGGCTGAAGTTGCTGAGAGAATTTTTGGAAAAATCCTTAAGGATTGCCGAAAACACTGCTGGAAGACATCCTGACGAAGTGTTTGAATGAATTCTAAGCAATCCCTGAAGGGATATCCGGAGGATCTTCTGGAGAAACCCCTGAATGAACTTCCAGAAGACTATCCTCAAAGTTTTATGAATAAATGCCTGAGAGAACGCCTGAATATATGGAGTAATACCTGAAGGAACCTCGGGAGAAATCTAATTTTTTTTTTCAAAGTTGCGGTTACTTTTCTGAATTTTGAGAGAACGAGTTTCTCTAAAGAATATATGAAAGAATTTCCGAATTTATCTCCAATGTATCCTTGAATTGTTAAGCTTAAAACATCTTTTCAAAATTCCAGGGAAAACCCCCTAGAAAATTTCTAGCAAAATTCGTAAAGGTATCCCAAATGGGGGAATTCCTTCAAGAATGTTTGAAAAAAAAAAATACTCGAAGCAAGTTGTGTAAGAATCTTCTTTTCATAAATAGTCGGATAGTTTTTCGAAACCAAATGCATGCATTGCCTGAAAATTATCACCATGATTTTCTTGAGAAACTCCTGCAGTGAATTTTAGAAAATTTCCCCCGGGTCTCTGTAGATGTTTATTCGGAAATTTCTCAAGGGAATACTTTAGAAAGTGCCTCAAAAATTACATTAGGAATTTCTCTGGGAGTTCATCCAAATCTTTCTAAAATTCCTTGAGAGATTCCTCCAAAGATTTATCCCGAGATCTTATTGTAAATTACTTAGGAGAAATCGAAATAATCGAAGATTCGTTTGGGATTTTTTAAGGGATGCTATAGAAATTCCTCCGTTAGTTCCTTCATAAATTCCTCTGCGGATTCCTCACGATATTTCTCGAAAAGTTCGTTTAGAAAATCTTGCATGAATTACTGAAACAAAAACCACTTGATCTTCTACAGGAATTCTTTGGGAAATTATGTAAACAATCCTTTAGGCTTTGTGAAGAATTAGCCTAAATTAAAATTCACGAATAAAAAGGAACAAAAAAAAATCCTCTAAGTTTAATTCAGTATTCTTTTCAGATAATCCTTCAGAAGGTCTTCCTGAAGCCTTTCAGAAAATCTTCCAAAACAATCTCAGGGATTCCATTGAACAATTCTTCAATGGTTCATTTTAAAGTGGAATTACACGATAAATTTCTTCAAAATCCTTCAGAAATTAGTTCCTCAAATGATTCCTTTGTAAAATCTTCCATGAATTTCTTTAAGAATTTCTACTGGGACTTTTATTAACTTTTCCAGGAATCTAGAAAATCTAGAAATTAGGCAACATTATGCATCATTTCAGGAGTTTTAATGGCATGATACATTTAAATTCTTGCTACTAAAACTTTCATAAAAGGTCCTTGTAAATTTTCTTATTTTCCACTATAGCCAAATAGGAAACCATTATAGCCATGAGCGGTACCTTACCCTAGTCTAAGTCTAAGGATTCATCCAGGAATTTCATTATGTATTCAGTTCGAAAATCTTCCTTGGATTCTATAAGAATTCTCCAGGAATTTTTTCAGAATATCTTACAAACATCTTAAAATCCTCCAGAAATTCCTTCAAGGATAAAAAAAGCTTTCCATAGTTTACCTTAAAAATTCCTTCACGGGTTCGCTTTGGGATTCCGTCCAAAATCTCTCTTGTTTCAGAACGCCTTCAACGGATTCATGCAGAGATAACAACAGGAATTGCTTCATCGATCTACCAAGGAATTCTTTCAGAATTTCCTCTTGCAGTTGCTTCAGAAATTCTTCCGAAATTTCTAAAAAATCCGGGAATTCCTGCCAACGGACCATTATGGTATTCTTCAAAAAATTCTCCAAACATTCCTTTAGAGAGTTTTTCAAGGATTATTCAATTAATTCCTGCAGGGATTGGTTCAGGAATTTTCCTGGGGATTTTTCCACAGATTATTCTACAATTTCTTTTGGAAATTGCTTGGAAATTCCTTCAGTGATTTCTTCGGGAGTTCCTCGAGGAAATTCTTCAGGGATTGGTACAGGTATTTCTTCATATGCTTCTCCAGGGATTAGATTTCTTGTAAAATACCGAAGGAATAACCTCAAGGATTTCTTCAGGCATTCCTTCAGAGTTCCTGTATCCTGTGCAGTATCACTTTGCAGAGGACTTTGAGAACCATATACAGACACATGCCCCGCCAATTATCGCCTACAATCAGATCACCTTTTTGGGTACCTTAACTAAGATGTTTTATTCAGTCGACCACAAATATCGCGGTGTTCGAGATATCGTGGAACTGATACTACGTATGCATCTTAGCTGATAAATCACAAAAAAAGTTTCAAGTTTCGCAAGTCTGCTTTTTGACCTATTGTGCACTGCATTAGCCGTCTGAAAGGGTCTGGTCCGATTTACTCCAAGTCAAATATTTATTCAGTTGAATCTAAATTGCACCAGGTGTACCTGAGGAGTTTCTTTTCAATCCTACCCGTTCCCCTACTAGTAGACCGAGTGGTGAGTATCGTTCGTCATCTGCGACACCCTGCCCTGCCAGGCTAGGCTGACCTTCAAAGTTAATAGAGCTTGTGTCAATCTTGGCTCAGTGGATGAAGAAAAAAATGTCCATTGAAATGAAAAGGGCAAAAAATTATCTTCACGGGAAAGGATTTTTCCCTTCGGAATTAGCTATGGTGTCGTGTCGTGTCGAGTGGTGGAAGAGACGGATTAATTCGAAAAATAAACATTACGTTAAAAGGCCGTGCCCGTTGTTTTAGTGGAAGCTGGTAACGCAAAAGGTTTTTTTTTTGTCCCAAAGGTAATCTGGCGGGACAGGTGGGGCTATGAAAAGCCCATTCAAACACTTGCTAATTTGAACTATGGAAACGAAGCATGGCCCACGTGCAGATGACCAACGCTCCCTTGGAATTTTCGAACGGAAGATGTTGCCTACCATATACGCGGAATGCAGATGGAAGACGGGACTTGGAGAAGGCGAATGAACGACGAACTGCATCAGCCCCTGAGAGAACCTACTATCATCCACACCGCGAAAATCGGGAGCCTACGGTGGGCGGGTCACGTCATCACGATGTCGGACAGTAACCCGACTAAAATGTTTCTTGAGAGTCATCCGACCGGTACAAGAAGACCTTGTGCGCAGCGAGCTAGGCGTGTCGAGCAAGTGGAGGGTGATTTTTGCCCCCCCCCCTCGCAGAGTACGGGACTCCTACGACTCCTACGTGTAGCAGTGGACACTCAGGCCTTAGTCTGGCCGGTAAGGTACCTAAGTTTGGCTTCGCAACAGAAGCGCCCGCTTCAATTTGTTCATTAAGCACGTGTCTCTGTAGTGTACATGAATGTCAAAGTTTTTCAACAGCAAGCAGCAATAAATGTAGGGCCCATATAGCCGAGGCGGTAAACGCACGGGTATTCAGCATGACCATGCTGAGGGTGACGGGTTCGATTCCCGGTCGGTCCAGGATCTTTTCGTAAAGGAAATTTCCTTGACTTCCTTGGGCATAGAGTATCTTCGTGCCTGCCACACGATATACGCATGCAAAATGGTCATTGGCAGAGGAAGCTCTCAGTTAATAACTGTGGAAGTGCTCATAGAACACTAAGCTGAGAAGCAGGCTTTGTCCCAGTGAGGACGTTACGCCAAGAAGAGGAGGAGCAATAAATGTAAACAATTTCCTCAAAACAAGACTTTAATTTGTTACCCTCCAAACAAGGTCACCTGCTGGATTTATAACGGAATGGATTATCAAGAGTAATGAGCGCAATAATGAGGATTTATTAACACAAATTTGCAATGGCATGGCAGTTTTACGCCCTAACCGGGCGTTATTTATGAACAATCCCAGCGAGCAATTTGGAAACTTGTTCCATTTGTAGGGGAACATTATTTCAAAAATACGAGGCTTTGTTAACCTCTTGCTTGATTGTGACATCCGTTGAGAAAATAAGCGCTACGACCTGTAACACGATCAACTCACCGCACCACTTCGCTGCAACGAGGGTGGTCCAAAGTGTGAATAACACGTCTGTGTCTGACGCACATCCGCTTCGAGACAGCATTGGAAGAGTGGAAAAATAACAACTTTATCACTCTCCCGCGATGATGACGGCTCCCGCAGCAACAATAAATTCAACTGTATTATTACCATAGGCGCCAACTTGTGACGTAGTTGGGGGGGCGAAGCTCTCCAAAATTGGACAAAATTCAACTTTTTTTAGCTCAATACACTAGTTTTCACGTAAATATGCCTAAACTAGATGAACTGCGTCGAAATTTTACGAATTTGGTTGATTTTGAGAGGCCTCGTCCCCCCAACTACGTCACAAGTTGGCGCGTATGATTATTACTTAGGGTGGCGCCCTTCCTTCGAATATTACTGTAAGAACTCCATTGTATAAATGAAGCTGTGAACATCTAGTAATTAACTTTAAACTAAAATCCCTATTAGAATATCAAATACGGATTTGAACCTTCAGGTGTAGTGCTTCGGTATCGGCCACCCTTGACGCTGCAGTGACCATCATGGAACAACAAATACGCATTGAGTGCTCATCCCAACACCCATATGTGCCACGTAACGTACATTTCTTTACATTTATGCAGCTGGTCTGGTCAGCCAGAGTGTCAGACTCAGCGAATCGAGAGGGGATAATAATTTTAATCCGACAATATGATTATTTGATCCGCAATCTGTTTCGGCAATGCGTATTCCAACAATTCAAGCGCAGGCCGGCAGTCAGTGTACGACCCGTGCGAGCGAGAGTCGGTTCCCGCCGGTCGCCGGTCGGTCATAAATCTACGGATTGCCGCCGCTGACTGTGACATAGTGTAAAATTCTGCGTCGCGTGACATGAGCTACGTGTGCTTTCAGTTTGATGCGGCTGGATGGAATCAATATGTGGAAAAGTGGTGGATGAAAGTTGACGATGAATTCGTGGTTGACTTGTGAGAGTCATTTCTACCGCAAACGAAACTTATTACTTCTAATGGTTTCGGCTTGCGGTCACATGAATAAGCGTTGTGACTGCAAGCCGAAACCATTAGAAGTTCCACCAAAATCAGTCATCCAATAAACGAAACTTATTACGTTCGGCTCGCAGTCTAACAATTTGCGTTGATTAATTACTGATCATCGCCGACGTTTCGGTCCGGCTATGGGACCATCTTCAGGGCTCGATACACAAATCAACAAGTCACACAATTTTGTTCAATTTTGAAACCGTCGCGTCGGATTGAAAAGGGTCACGCCGTCTGGTACACTCCTGGGCCATTCGTTCCGGTTGGGTTTGGGAAATTCCTAGCTGGTGCACAGGGAACGAATGGCCCAGAAGTGTACCAGACGGCGTGACCCTTTTCAACCCGACTGTTTCAAAATTGAACAAAATTGTGTGACTTGTTGATTTGTGTATCGAGCCCTGAAGATGGTCCGATTCATTTCATTTATTAAGTACTACATCAAATTCAAGATAAAACTGAATCAACAATATTTCTCCATAATACACGGTTCGTGGCTGCCGCTCTCCATCCTCGGTCGCGCCCGATGCTCGCCAAGTCACGCTCCACCTGGTCCGCCCATCGTGCTCTCTGCGCTCCACGCCTTGTGGTACCAACCGGATGGTTAGCAAACACCAGTTTTGCAGGGTTGTTGTCCAGCATTCTTGCAACATGCCCTGTCCACCGTATCCTTCCGGCTTTGGCCACCTTCTGGATGCTGGGTTCGCCGTAAAGTGCAGCGAGCTCGTGGTTCATTCTTCTCCGCCACACACCGTTCTCCTGCACACCGCCGAAGATCGTCGTCGCTCGAAAACTCCGAGTGCTTGCAGGTCCTCCAGTCTAGTCAGCTTCCCAGGAAAGCCGTTTTCGTCCATGATTCTCCATAGCTCTGCGCGGTCGATACTGTCGTATGCCGCTGGTATTGGGACCTGGTATTCACGGCATTTCTGGAGGATTTGCCGTACGGTAAAGATCTGGTCCGTTGTCGACCGGCCGTCGATAAAGCCGGCTTGATAACTTCCCACGAACTCATTTGTTTTAGGTGACAGACGACGGAAGATGATCTGGGATAGCACTTTGTAGGCAGCATTCAAAATAGTGGTCGCTCTGAAGTTTTCACATTCCAAATGGTCGCCTTTCTTGTGAATGTGGCAGATTACCCCTTCTTTCCACTCCTCCGGTAGCTGTTCGGTTTCCCAGATCTTGACTATCAGCCGATGCAAACAGGTGGCCAACTTTTCTGGGCCCATCTTGATGAGTTCAGCTGCGATACCATCCTTACCAGCTGCTTTGTTGGTTTTGAGCTGGTGAATGGCATCCTTAACTTCCCTCAGCGTGGGAGTTGGTTCATTTCCGTCCTCCGCTGCACTGGTGTCGTCGTTCCTTCCGTTGCCGTGGGCTCCCGTGCCTACGTTCTCCACGCCGTTCAGGTGCTGATCGAAGTGCTGCTTCCACATTTCGTCACCTCACGTCCGTCCGTCAAGAGGCCTCCGTATTTATCCCGAAAGAGGCGGGTCTGCTGTTTCCGCTTCTGTTTGTAACGTTCCACGTTCTGTCGAGTCCCTTGCTGCAGCATTACCGCCCTCGCTGCGTTCTTCTCCTCCAAAATCGTTCTGCGCTCTTCGTCGAACCATTCGTTCCGTCGATTCCGTTCCACGTACCCGATGGTGCTCTCGGCTGCGTCGATGGCTGCTTTCACTGTACTCCAGCAGTCCTCTAGAGGGGCTCATCGAGCTCGCCCTCGTCTGGCAACGCGGCCTCGAGATTCTGCGTGTATGCTGAGGCGACATCCGGTTGCTTCAGTCGCTCTAGGTTGTACCGTGGCGGTCGCCGGTATCGTACATTGTTGATGACGGAGAGTTTTGGGCGCAGTTTGATCATCACCAGATAGTGGTCGTAGTCGATGTTGGCGCCACGATAGGTCCTGACGTCGATAATGTCGGAGAAGTGCCGTCCGTCAATCAGAACGTGGTCGATTTGAGATTCCGTCTGCTGTGGTGATCTCCAGGTGTAACGATAAGGGAGGCTGTGTTGGAAAAAGGTGCTACGTATGGCCATGTTTTTGGAGGCGGCAAAATCAATGAGTCGTAGGCCGTTTTCGTTCGTCTGCTGGTGGGCCCTGAACTTACCAATCGTCGGTCTGAATTCCTCCTCCTGGCCTACCTGAGCGTTCAAATTTCCTATGATGATCTTGACGTCGTGGCTTGGGCAGCGATCGTACTCGCGTTCGAGCTGCGCGTAAAATGCGTCCTTGTCATCATCAGTACTTCCGGAGTGTGGGCTGTGCACGTTTATTGTGCTGAAGTTGAAGAATCGGCCTTTGATCCTCAACCTGCACATTCTTTCGTCGATCGGCTACCAACCGATCACGCGCCTCTGCATATCACCCATCACGATGAAAGCTGTTCCCAGTTCGCGTGTGTTGCCGCAGCTCTGGTAGATGGTATGGTTACCTCTAAACGTTCGCACCATGGATCCTGTCCAACACATCTCCTGCAGCGCTACGATGCCGAACCCGCGGTCCTTCAGTAGATCGGCGAGTATGCGGGTGCTCCCAATGAAGTTGAGAGATCGGCAGTTTCACGTACCGGGTTTCCAATCGCAAGTCCTTTTTGTTCGCTGGGGTCGTTGCCGTTGGCCTCGGTTCGTATTATTCTGTTGCTGATTTTCCGTTACAATGGTTTTTTACGGCTGGCTCGTAGGGCCTGACACCAACCCCCTACTCTCCGGAGGACCATAGTGCACAGTTGAGCTTAGAGTCCTTCCCTGGCACTCGGACGTAGATCAGCCGCCTCTAACATGGGGATCAGATGCTGTTGTGAGCTGCTCCTCCTGGAGAACAGATGCTCAGGTTTGCCGAAGCAAACCCCCCCTTCCCTGTCAGCCTACGACCAAAGTTCCCACCGGGGTTGGTTACCCGATCTTCCCTAAGGTTGCTCATAGTTTCCGGCCGGTACCGCGTGGAGGTAGGGATAGGAGTTGCTGGGCAGAGGCTAGTGGATCACAATGGGATCTGAATTGCGCAGCATACCCAGCCTTTACCGTGCCGAAGATGGTCCAATAGCCGGACCGAAACGTCGGCGATGATCAGTAATTAATCAACGCAAATTGTTAGACAGTAAGCCTAAATGTTCCATCAAAATCAACAACCATCCAGTCAAAACTTATTACGTTCGTCGATTAGAAAATCGATTCAAATTGATAGAAATGAAAAGAAGATTCAGTTCATTACCCAAATCAATTTCAAGGTTGCAAGGAAGTTCGAGAAGGGCAAGCGATTAGCAGATGCAAAGAGGAGGGGCGTTATAACACCCATATGTAAAGAGGAGAGGGTCAGAGGCATTTAAAGGGAGTTTTAAGAGGAAGGGGGGAGTCAGTGGCGTTTCCAGGCGTTTCAGGGCGCTTTAAGGGGGCTTTAAGGCTCTCATTAGCTTCACGATGATTGCAGAGGAGTTTCAGAGACGATTTAAAGTGATTCAGGGCGTTTCAAATGTGTTTCAGGAGGTTTCAGAGGTTCTTATGTGAGTTTCACATAGATTTCATGGGGCTTTTAGAGGCGTATCAAGGCGTTGCAGTTGGTTTCAGAGAGTTTTTAGGGGGCATCAAAGGCTCTCAGGTGAATTTCATGTTGCATGGGAGTTTCAAAGGTTTTTTTTTATCTTTTTATCGAGACTTTCAGCCCGAGGCTGGTTCGTCTCCGGAGTTTCGAAGGTGTTGCAATGCGTTGCAAGGTATTTTATTGCATTCCAGGGCCTTTGAGGAGGTTTTCGTGAATTTAAGGAGACTTTGGAGGCTCACAGGAGAATTTAATGGAAGCTTAGAGAGGCGTTTCAGAGCGTGTAAATGCGTTTCAGGACTGTTGGTGTCAGTAGCTCCTCCTCTGTGGAGCCACCAAATGTTAGCGTTAGCGCAATCTTCCAATTGGCAGCACGGTTGGTGGTGTTCCTCTTGTGGTGGGACTACACCAAATATTTACTGAATCCAGCAGCAATCTTGATGAATCGACATTCAAGTGATCAGAAAAATTCAAGCTTCGCAAGTGTTAGTTCAGGATCGAAGGAATTTGTGTAGCAAAATACTTATCAGGGAGGTATGTTTCTGAAATTATGAATACACTTTGAAAATGAACTGTTCTTATAAATTTTAACAACTTCTTTCAGAATATAGCATATTGTACTCCACATTTTTGTATTTCCTTTAACCTTCCGTAACTCGCGCGGTTGACTACCTGCGTCAGCACCACGCTAATGTTGAGTACAAAAAGCGAGATTTTTTCAACGTGTTGTACAAAATACAACAGCGCGATCGTTCGAGGGTTAAGGACAGACTTATTAGAATCCCAAAATGGCCGCCACAATGGCCGACTTTGACACCTACTTATGATTTCGAGCGCACAAATCTATTCGTAAACAAAACCAGCGGTGCGGATCATCTTATTTTAAGCTTATTACAAGTGAGCAAGAACAGAATAACAAAATACACTGTTGTTTGAAGCTTGCTTCTTGAGATTTGTGCGCTTGAAGTTCTGATGCACTGTTGAGGCGGGTTTTTGAGACGTTCGTCCATAAATTGTCTTGATATTTTAGAGAACAGAAGAAGGGACCTATTCAGATTCTACTTACACGGAGAAAAAGAGTACCCAAATATTAGTTTTTTTACCCAACTTCGGAGTTGCGTGCGGGAAGCCAACATTGAGTTCGTGGAAGCGTTGTTATTAAAGTAGGTTATTTACATTTGATCCCGTGCGACAAAGTACCTGCTGGCTAAGTTTTTTTCACCGAACTGCTTGTTCAAAATACTCAATCCTGTTTACTTAATTTTGGTTGCCCGCAACGAACTGTCAAAGTTGGGTTGTTTTGCTGTTCGCTCTCTGACAACAACAAAGCGAGTGGATGAGAGAGGAGTCAAAAAAGAACTCAAAAGTGAGTTTAAAAATACTTAAATTTAGGTACTTGAGTTTCTTCGTGTAGATTTGGATATACCTGTTGACGTCTATCGGACGCTTCGATTTTGATAGTGCCCCACTTTTCCCTGTAAATGTCCTGCATGTTCCACAAATATGAAGGCACAGAGAACAAACATCCAGGCTAGAACAAATTTCACTCGGAAAGTTGTGTAAGGATTTGAATCTTTACTTGAGAAAGGTTGCAAACCAATACACGATGACAACACTAACGCCGCCAAACACCATATTGCCACAGTCAGTGGTGAATTGAAATATTTCAAGTGGTGAATTAAATTTAGTATGGGAAATTAACCGATTGCAGCGCCACGCTATTGCCACTTGTGTTGCCGATGAAATATTCCTTACACAAAATTCAGAATGCACTTGGATGTCTGTTCTCTGTGATGAAGGCGACAACGAGCCCAGCGAGCAGCCACTCAGCACCCTCAGCACCGACAATGTTGACAGCTGCGAACGAACGGCTATGATGCCTCGCGCGAACCCGTGAGTTACTTCTACAAAAGTGCTGTCAGTATCATAAAAGTATCTACAAAAGTGCTGTCAGATCGCTGAGCAGTGAGCATCCTAGCATATTTCGATGGAACATTGCTTTTTAGAATATTCTAGCTACCGCATAGTGTATTTGTATTTAAACGGAGAACCAACTACAAATAGCAAACAATTTGAATTGATCCGACTAAGGCACCCTACACACCAGTCAAACGGTTTGACCAACATTGACTCCGCCCGCAGGTTGGTGTTGAATTTGGTGTTAAGTTTGACCGTGTGTGATGCTGTTCGTCGAACCGATTTGACGGTTGACGGTTTGGTCGGCAAAAATCAAACCAGTTTGATTTTACTCAAACCGACGGTGGGCGGAGACAATGTTTGACGAACCGATCGTAATGTGTGTAGTGTTGTTTCACAAACATAGTGCGATTTCATATGGGGAAGTATGTTGGTACAACCAAAGTGACATGTTGGTGCAACACGATTTGGCAGTTCGTCATACGGTTGCAGAAACATTCGCTGGTTTGACCAACATGGGGGCGGTGGCAATGTGGGTCAAACGGTTTGAGTAGTGTTTAGGACAGAGCGTTAATGATTAATCATAAATTTGATCATGATTAATGATTAATGATTAAGATTAATCAAAATCATTAATCATAATCACAAAAAAAATCTCATTTAATCATTAATCATTAATCTTAATCACACTTTTTTTGCAATCTAATCATTAATCAGTAATCATAATCATAAGAAAAAATATTAATCAATCATTAATCATTCATCACCAAAAATGATTCACCATATAAAATATATGATCCAATTTAAATTGGTTCAAATGCTGTTCTAAATAATATAATGTATGATTCTTTTTTCAAAAATCTCCCGGACAGAGTTTCCTTTTGCTTTTGAAACTTCAAAAACTTGTTAGACAATAAATGTATTTTAATCATTTTCAGTTTTTTGTGATTGATTAATCATGATTAATCATGATTTTTAATCAATGAGCCATTTTTAATCATTAATCATAATCAATAATCACAGATAAAACCAATTTTAATCATTAATCATAATCTTTAATCATCATAAAAATCAAATTAATCATTAATCATAATCAATAATCACCAAAATTGGAATTTTAATCATCAATGATTAATCATGATTAAAATTTTTGTTAATCATGAACGCTCTGGTTTAGGGTGCCTAACGCTCGACATTGAAGTTTAAATTGGAAATTATTAAGAGCTACTAAAAGCTTTTAGTGGTGTAAAAAGTGATAAAATAAAGTGCATAAAGCGTTCATGTGGCTTCGAAAATGAGAAGTGTCAGTAAGTATACCCTCAAGTTTTCATTCTTGCGAGAAAGAATTTCTCAAATGAATGAGACACCCCGTTCTAGAAACTGCGGAGCCTTGAATATTTGATTCGTTGAAACGTATCCCTGTATTTCATGGCATCTTCTGAGGTCTTGCGAGGCACAACCCGCCAGGAATACCGAAGGAATCCACTGCTACCCGCTTGAGGCACTGCGGCTCCTTAATATTTCTCGCGTTTAGTGTCATACAGGCGTATCTACAAAGATCAATTTCTCTTCATCGATCTTCTCTTCGGATTTTTCCACAAAATACGATCAATTTTCGGATGACCTCTCGGTATGTATCGATGAAGGACGACTAGGACTAACATCTAAAACAACAAGAAGAACCGAACATGGCTTTCCGGCAAAGTTATTAACCAAAGAGAAAATCGATGAAGAGAAATCGATCCTTGTAGATACACCCGTATGATACTGAGCGCGAGATTTGTTTTTCCAAACCGGATTCAGTATCTGTGGGCTGCAGTCCCCGGCCAACCATCGAAGCGTTCTGCTGGTCATTGAGACGATCAGCGGAGGAATCCCTGCCCGTCTGTGGACGAACGGCACCAACGCACAGTGTTTTATTTTGCCGATTTCGTGCGCTTTTTAATAACGTTTCAACCGATGATTTTTGCGATATAGTTTCTTCGGAGAAGTTTCTACATTAGACAAGGCGCTTCTTTTGACATAAAGTTGAATGATCAATCCACCTATAAGTGAGCAGAAAAAAATATTTTTTCGAAAAATGCAGATAGACGTTTGATGTCTTCGGCAAAGTTGTGCAAAATGCAATTTTGAACAACTTTGTTAAAAACGCCATAATGCTGAATCTCATACTTTACGAGTAGACCTGTGCGCCGACTATATTTTGTTCGGCGGCGGCGTGAGGGCCATTTTTGGCCGACGGCGGCGGCGTCATCGGCGTCACGCCGGTGGCAGCTTTCGGCGGCGGCGGCGGCGGCGGCGGCGTGAATCAGCGTGACCAAAATTTTACTGTAATGTCAACATTGGCAAAGCAAAGAAGTTATTATTATGGTCTAGAATTTGTGGTCTTAGCTTTTTCATTACCACTGATGACATAAACTATTACGTTAGAATGAATATTTTTTTTTTGTTTTTAATAATGTGTATTTTAACTATTTGCTAATTCTACACTTAAAATGAATATCTTTTATATTTCTGTTCGGGTCCGTCATTACCCCCAGTGATAATACATATTGAGACATTACCTGTATCTTTAGTGTAATGCATGTTGCAATACTTCATTACAAATGAAGGGAAATAAAATATCGATTTTGCTATAGTTTTTGTTATGTTATCTTGAAACCTTCAGAAGCTATCAAACTTAATAATAAGGTCACACTATTTACACTAAGAAATCCCGAATGATTTCAGGAAGGAATCTCAAAAGGAATTCCAAGAGGAGCCCTGAAGAAACTCCTGAAGGAATCCAAGAAGAGAAATCTGGACTAATCTCTGCAGGAGCTGCTATATGGAACCCTAAGGAAACTTCTGCAGGAGCCTCTGGTGGTTCGAGAATCTCTCATAGAGAGAATCCTGCAGAAACTTCTAAAGAAATCGCTGATTGGAGTTTTCGAGGAATTTCAGAAGGAAATCCATGACGAATCTTCGAAAGCAATTCCAGGAGGATTCCCCAAATGAATTCAAGGCGGAATCCCAAGGGAATTACACCAGGAATTCCAGGAGGAATCTCCGAAGGAATTCCAGCGGGAATTCCAAGAGAAGATTTCTAGGAGGAATCAACGAAAAATATCCTGGAGAAATCTCTGAAGGAATTCCAGGAGAAATCCCTTAGATAATACTTGGAGGAATTTCCTCGTGGATCCTCGAAGGAATTCCAGGAGGAATCTCCGAAATAATTCAAAGAGGAATCATCTAGGAACTTCTAAGAGGAAATCCCGAAAGAAATCCAGAAGAAATCCTCGACGAAATATCAGAGAAATCCCGAAAGGATTTTAGGAAGTATCTTCGAAGGAAGAATCCCTCAGGAGAAACCCCCGAAAGAATTCTAGAAGGAATATCCGAAGGAGCTCTAGGAAGAATCTCCGAAGGAATTCCAAGATGAATTCCCGAAAGAATTCCAGGAGAAATTCTCGAATGAATTCTAGAAAGAATCGCCCTGCAGGAGTTCTAGGAGAACTCCCAAAGGAATTCCAGGAGGAATCTCCGAAGAAATTTGAAGATAAATCACCAAAGAAATTCAAAGAGGGATTCCCGAAGAAAATCCAGAAGGAATCCTCGCAGGAATCCCTGCAGGAATCCCAGGCGTACCGCCGAAGTCCGGGTCCGGGTCGAATCTCCAAAGTAATTCCAAGCGGAACATCAAAGGTTTTTCAAGTGAAAACCCCATATATGGAAGTCGTTTTTCAAGAGGAAGCCCCTATAGGAAGTCGAGGAGGAATCTCCTAAATAATTCAAGAGAAATTCTCATAGGAACTCTAGGAAAAATTATCAGGTCAGGAGAAATCCCCGAAAGAATTCCAGGAGTAATTGCATGAAGTAGTACTGAACGAATTTCAGGAGAAAGCCCCGAAGGAATATCAGAAGGAATCCCCGAAAAAAAAATCCAGAAGGAATTCATGTAGGAAGTCCAGGAGGAATCCCCAACGGAATTCCAGAAAGATTTTTTTTAAAGAAATTCAAAAAGAAATCCTCGAAGTATTTCTAGCAAGAACCATCGAAAAATCCATGAGGAACCCCTAAAATAATTCCAAGAGGAGTTCCTGCAAGAATTCCAAGAGGAAACCCCGAAAGAATTCCAGCACGAATTTCAAAGAAATTTCCCCCAAAAATACCCTGGGGGAATTTCCAAGCGAATTCGAGAAAGAATCCCCGAACGATTTTTAGGAGAAATCAACTAAAAATATCCAGAAGAAAACTCTGACGGAGTTCCAGGAGAAATTCCTGAGGAAATTCTAGGAGCTACCACCGAAGGAATTCCAAAAGGAATCCCCGAAATAATCCCCGACGGAATAGCAGGAGGAATCACCGAAGAAATTTCAGGAGAAAGTCCAGGAGGAATCCCCGAAAAAATTCCCCAAAAGAACTCTATGAGAATTCCCCGAAGGAATGCTAGGAGTAATCCCCAAAAGAAATCCAGGAGGAAGTCCAGAGGAATACCCGACGGAATTTATGGAAGAACTCTTTAAGGAATTCCTGGAGAAATCCCCAAAGAAATCACAGGAGAAATCCTTGCAGGGTTCCCAGGTGGAACTCCTGAAGGAAATCTGGAAGGAATCTCCGAAGAAATTTTAGAAGAAATCACTGAAGCAATTCCAGGAGGAATCCCCGAGGCAAATTCGGGAGGAATCTCCTAAGGAATTCTAAGAGAAATCATTAAGGAAATTCCAGGAGGAAACCTCGAAGAGAATCTGCATTCTCTGTACGGCCACCAACTCGTTAAGATCAACCACCATCTAGTCAAGTTTTTATGTGTAGTAATTAGTTCAATAAATGTTTAGTCTGTAGTGTTAATAAATGTTCAATGTAGAGTGTTAGTAAATGTAGTGTTAGTGAAATAAAAAAAAAGACGCGGACACCGTCTTCAGCCAAAGGCTGTACAGACTGAAAGAAACTTAACATTAGACAAGGGACGGAGAAGAAACTATTCTCACGAAAAGTTTCATCGCCCGGAGCGGGAATCGAACCCTCACCCCACAGCATGGTGCGATTAGAAGCTTGGTGACCCTAACCGCACGGCTACGAGGCTCCACTCCAAATAAAGTGTTTTATGGTGCAAACGTCTTTAACTGCATTACAAACCTGGAACCAACCCATTCGAACCGGAACACCTACTTGGGCACTACAGACTACCGGAAGGACAAGAAAACCTAGACGATCACAGGAATCTCTGGTGGAACACTTGGTAAAGGTCACAACAATGGGAAAGGATCGAAATTTAATAAAAATTGACAAAAAATGTTTAGCAATGAAATCCTCTACAGCTCTTCTTCTATGCAGGGCGAATAGCTGGAAAAATAATAAGACCAAAATATTATTGACGGTACGCATTGAGGCCAGTGTGAATACCAAGTGTGACTGTTATGCGGCTACATGCGTGAATATTTGATAATGAGACAAAACGACATTTTTTTCACATTTTGTAGAACAAACTAGTCAAGTTCATTTGGGTGGATAAAAGTACTGATGATTTGGAGATGATATCCGGTATCAACTCATTATCGACAAAAACTTCAAATGTTACAAATATGCAGTTATGGGCAGAATACCCAAAGGAATTCCAGAAGAAATTCCAAAATAAATTCCAGGCGGAACCTCCGAAAAGAATCTAGAAAGATTCCCCGAAAAAATTCCAGGAGGAATCTCCGAAGGAAGTCCAGGAGGAATCCCTAAATGAAGTCCAAAGGAAATCCGTGGAGAAATTATATAAGAAATCTCCGAAGTAATTCCAGGAGTAATTCCTGAAGTAATTCTAAGAGAAATCGCCAAAGAAATTCCAGAACAAAAATACGAAGGAATTTTAGGAGGAATCTACGAAGAAATTCCAAAAGGAATTCCCGAAGAAATTCCAAAAGGAGTTCCCGGAGACATTCCAGGGGGGAATCCTCGAAGGAAGTCCAAGAGAACTCCTGAAGGAAATCTAGAAGGAATCCCCGAAGAAATTACAAGAGATATTCCTGCAGGGATTCCAGGGAAATGCACGAAGGTATTCCGGTAGGAATATCCAAAGGATTTTCAGGCGGAATCCTTGAAGAATTTTCAGCAGATATGTCCGGGTAGGACAATTGCAAGAGATTTGCAGGAGATATTCCCTAAAAAAAATCCTGGAAGAATTCCAGAAGGAAATCCTTGAGGAATTCTTGTAGAAACTTCATGGAAGATCCATCAAGAATATCCTGGAGATATGGCTGATTATTATCCTAAAAAAATATTGAAGATTCCCTGAAGGAATTCCTGAATGAGCTTCTGGAGAAATATTTGATGTAACTCTGTGAGTCTTCCTGGAAAAATCTCGATCTCAATATACAATCTGGAAGAACCCCAGGAGCTATCCCTGGATTAACTTTTGATGGAACTCTTAAAAAACTAGTTAATAAATACAACTAAATATTTAGCTGCATCTTTTAATCCTGAAAGTACCGAAAAACTGTAAAACATCCGAATGAAAACATTGAGTTACCGAAAATCTACGGTAATTCTGCAACGCACATTACGCAAGAAATTCGGTAATTTTTGACAGCCTCTCGAAAATCTTGTTTACCGGATGTTCGGTAACCGTTTCGATTACCGGACGTTCAGCTGTTGAGAATTCGGTAAAAAATTACCGAATACTGTAAAAAAATCTAAGTGTGAAGAGAAGAATTTGTATCGGTCAGTGAGCCTTGCGATCGGAACCGTCGAAGCCTGCTGCTGATCAAGGAAGTAACAGTAGAAGCAGGACCGCTCCTGCTAGTCATAGAGACACCAAGTAGAAGATCTGCGCTGATCAGTGAGGTGCTTGGCCTCTTCAAATCGTTCCCCTGGTAAACAAGGTAACAGGCCGAGAATTCCCGTCGATCAGCGATCTAACTAAAACAAAACAAATTATAGCGCAGTTTTCTATGGTCTTGGCTGGTGAGTACCAACTCGGTGAGACTGAGTGCCTTGTTCAGGCAGCGCCTTGTTCGAGCTGAACTTCAATTCAGATTAGTCACTACATCTTCGGGTCTTCTCGTGGTGTAGTTGGCAACGCATCTGTCTAGTGAGTAGGAGTCGTGAGTTCGAGTTTCACCGAAAGACGAGTAACTTTTTCGCAAATTCTACTCCACTTTGTTCATTTCTCGCGTATTTGTGAAGTTTAGCTTCAGGAAACATATTTCGGTCGCTGTAGAGCCCAGCTACATCTACCCACGAACATCAACACCCTTAACAGATAGCACGAAGATTTCTGTTTCTGATAAGGGGGTTGATGTGCGAGGGTGGATCGAGATGGGCTCTACAGCAACCGAAACAAGTTTGTTTACAAAAAGAACTTAGGTCCTTTTTACATGTTAGGCTAGAAGTGAACTAGCGGTGATTGCGTTTTTCTCGTGCCTTCGAAAATCCATTTCAACAAACCCAAATGACAAGTGACATCATACTAGCATCCGTTTTACAATAATCAAATTCATGGCAAAATATATCATCTCGTTTATCTGACTTTTGAGCCTCAAACTTCATCTTCAGTTTTGGGCCGCCATCTTGGATATTCTGGGCGCCATTTTTGAACTCCAGAAAGCTTCCTCGTGACAAATAAAACCATATTGCATGGTTTTAGCGCCTAAAATTCAAGCTGCCATCTTGGAATATTAACCACCATCTTGGATATTGGACCGCCATCTTGGATATTCAGGTTGTCATTTTTGGACTCCACATATCTTCCCCATTCCAAATTATACCCATACAGCTTGGTTTTAGAGCCTACAACTCAAATGCCATCCTGAATTTTGAGCCCCCATCTTGAATATTAAGGCCGTCATTTTAAATTTCAAGCTGACATCATGGAACTTCTGGTTTTCAGTGTTAATTTTGTGCGCAAATCTCGTCAACCATGCTGAAGGTTACAAAAATCGGCGCAGTTTGATGCGTCGTATGATTGGGTTTGGTTTAGTTACGGCCAGTTCTACCGGAGCTTGTCCGGATCTTTGAAATGGTTTTAACTCTGGAACGCCTTGACCGATCCGAACCATTTTGAATAGCAAACAATGCGGAAAAAATCCTGTTCGATTCGTGCTAAAATCCGAAAAATTGACCAATGGGAAGTGTATCGAAAGTGAATGATCTTTTTTGTACTCCTGTACCTGAATTCGTCGTACTGAATTAATTGGTATATGTAGCTTGCCTCTACAAGCCTTTTATCGAAAATTGATTTTTGCGAGAACATGCAGCCTTTCAGTACGATTGTGCGATATTTGCCAGAAAACCATTCGCCAGAATGCCATTGGCCAGAAAGACATTTGCCAGAAAATACCATTTTCCAGAAAACCGTTTGCCAGAAAGAACCATTTCCCAGAAAACCATTTGCCAGAATGTACCATACCCCAGAAAGTACCATTTCCCAGAAATTTTCCATAGTTCTCAATCCAGAAGTGTTCCCAATCTAATGATAATTTAAAAAATTCTTATTGAAAAATAAATCGTGTTTTTTATTTGTTTGGGATCAATTAGCCCACAATAACGATTGTAAAAATGTAAAATTTATTTTTTTTTTTCAAATTTATTATATGCGAAAGTTAAATAAATTACCGGAACTGATGTAAGAGCAAACAAGAAATGATTTTAGAGTAACTTTTAGAGAAAAGCCTATAGAAACAAAAAAAAATGATGTGAACTTAAACCTTTCAAACTTTACAATACATTAAATCATCGATGTTATTCAAATATTTCATTGCGCACAACAGCTTATTTTTTCAATTAGAACATTTCCACAAATTTGTCTTGTGGACAAGTTGATCATGATGTATATCCAATTGCTCAAATTTTATTTTGGCGGAATTTGAGCAGTACTCATTAAGGACATAGTTGCAGGGGTTACAAAATGGCAGCGAGTATGGCCGCCACTCTCTCCCTTACACCTCCCTCCCCTCACCATAGTCTTTGAGAAGCGCGGAAGTTAGCGAACAATTTCTCAAAATTATACTTGCTTACCTTCTCAAATTGCTCTCAGGTTGCTACTTGTGGTAGACAACTATATTTTTTATCCGTTAGGAAGTACTGCTTTGCAATTTTCACAATATTTTCACAATTTCGTGCCAAAATGTAGCACACACTGCACTTTTTTTTCTTCGACAAGCGCGTCACCCTTATTTTCAAATCACTTTTTAACAGCATTATACACAACACAGCACTGTAATAAGTTGATCGATTACGTGAAATTGTCCGCACTTTCGCCTGACCTACCGTTTATCGCGAAAAACTTACGCGTTTTCCACTTTTGTGGCCGAAAACCCGGATCAATTTACATCGCGGTTCGCTAAAACGGAAAAGCGTACCGTTAAACTGAGTGGTATTGTTCAACGTACGGTGAAATTGATTAAACCGCAGGTTCATGTTTATCACGAAACAAGGCTGTTTTTTTGTTAATCTTTTTAACTATTTTAAATATCATACTACCAATGTGATTTCAATAGATAACAGAACAATCGTTCGCTGTTTATGAGTTGAAATTACATCAATTAATGTCACCCCATAACACGGTAGTTTTCTACGGTCAGAGAGAAAAAGTACGAGAGAAGAGAGGAGAGAGTTGTCAACAAAAACGTAAATAAAGTGGTGCACAATGGGATAATTGGTGAAAATATTGGGCAGAGTAGGGATTTAAATAAATTTAAAAATATTTTATAAGAACAAATTGTGTTGGTGGGCATATGCAATAAATCATATGTGTGCCAAAATTCAAAGGTACAACTGCTATTTTAATACAGCTCATTTTGAAACGTTTTTGTTAGTTTATTTGACCAAGTCACACTACACTGTGCGCCGTCTGATTTGTTTGTTTTGAGTGGGTGGTTGAGAGGGTTATTAGAGCGGGAGCCAAGCTTATTATTATGATCTCGAGCAACCTTCACCTTAAAGATTTTCCTTTCTTCAACACATAGGATGTTCTTCCCAGCTTTTACTGATATGAAATTTTTGGTTTTACTTATATTTTTCAAAGATTCCCTGCTTTCAATTGAAAGTAATTTTTTAAGCTTATTTTTGACAATAACAATAACATTAAAGAGATCATGTTTGTGCCAAACAGCAAAATTACCCGAAATTGTTGATCACAGACTTAAATCAACCGAATACCATATACAAAAACCTATTGGAAGCAACGAGTAAAATACACACAAATAATAACTCAAGTGACGGTTTTACCTATACCATTAGCCTGACTGTCACTGCCCGAATATCACTTGATCAAATGCTATAAAAAGCTTATTCTTGAGGAAATTAATTCTAATAATTCCAGCAGAGTTTTTTCCTTCTTTTAATCATCTGCTGTTCTTTCTGGATGAACTTCTTAGTTTATTTGCGCCATTTCCAACCAATATATTCCCTTATCACGGTAATTGTAACATGTGAGCTTAACATATTTGGGCTTTGGTATTATGGCTAATGGCGCTTCGGTTACTGTTGTAGAATCTTAATATCAATGGTGTTAGGGCATTCGACTGAAGGCCATTGGGTCGAATGTCATTTGGTCAAAAAGTGCCGAATGGCCATATTTTTTTCGTTTTCTCCTTTTATGCTGTTAAAATAACTGTTGAAGTTGGAGCTACTGTATTTTTACCATAAATCTTTCCTTCTTTTAAATATAGGAACAATAAACGGGTTTAAGATCTGTTATTTTTTTTTAATAATTAAACTATTAGTCCCGCAATACCAATATTGCTTTATGGTTCTAACATAATCAACAATTTATGCCAAAAACTAGTCTTACAATGAAACTAGAAAGAACAGCCTGTGTCTAGAAGAAGGAAAAATTCACTATTTGAACTAGCCAAGTAACCACGGTGCTGAAGCCTTATTGCATGCAGATATACGGTGTATTTAGAACAATCATTACTTTACATGAACATTTAAGGTTGATTTAAAGTGGAAATGACAATTATGCGACTGAACTAAGATTATAACAGTGTTATATTAGTTTGATTCTATAATTGACCATATCCACTTCAAATCAACCTTAAGGTTGCTTGTAAAGTAATAATTGCTCTAAATACATCGTACATCTGCACGCAAAAAGGCCATGGTTACTTGGGGAGAGAATAGTTTAATTGTAGAAAAATAGTTTTTTGCTTCGAAACCGTTGATGTTCAACTAGTGAATTTTGCTTTCTTTTAAACATAGGCTGTTCTTCTTAGTTAGTAAGACTAGATTTTGACATTAATTGTTGATTGTGGTAAAACAATACTGAAATAATAATATTGTAGAAGTATCAGCTAGTTATTGGAAAACCGAACAAATTTAAGAAACCGTCCCGATTCCTGTTCCATAATCACTGAATAGCGATTCGTGATCATTATTCTATCCATTGACCAATCGGCCTAATGTACTTCGGTCAGCTGTATTTTCACCATACCAGATGTTTGTAAACCTATGCACTTATAGTCTGTTTTACGGAACGACAACAGTGTTGAAATTGATATTCACACTCACGGGCTTGGACGCGACCTCCTATCAAATTTTCATTCATGAAATGAGTGATCAGCTGATCCAAAACATCTCGTAAAATGGCTCATAGCCTAGTTACATCGAAGTCTCGCGCTTAGTATTATACAGGCGTATCTGTAATGATCGATTTCTCTTCATCGATTTTCTCTTTGCTTAATAACTATCGGTGAATCATTTCCAGTTGTTTTTGTTGTTCTAGCCCTAGTCGTCCTTTATCGAAACAAACCAAGAGATCATCCTAGCAGTGAACATATCAAATTATTGTAAAAGATTGAAACTGACGACATTTTTTATGTTAATGGACTGAAATTAATTCTTAGAAAAAGGAGAAAATTTCTATTTGCCCGAAAGTACCATTTGCCAGAATGTACAATCCCCAGAATTTAATATTTAATATTAAATTCTGGGGATTGGTACATTCTGGCAAATGGTATTTTCGGGCAAATAGTATTCTGGCAAATGGTACATTCTGGCAAATGGTTTTCTGGCGTTTGTCATTCTGGCGAATGGTTTTCTGGCGAACGGTTTTCTGGCAAATATCGCACAATCTTTCAGTACACGTGGTGTACGAGAACGGCAAAAAAAAAACTAATCAACTCATCAGATCAGAATTTTGCATACTGATAGTAATCAGTACCCCTAAACAAATAGTTTGTTTACTTTAATTTACTATCAAATGCAATCTCATGCCTGATCCCCAACTAGCGCCAGCAGAAGTCGGACAGCCACGCTTACGTACACACATTACCATACTCATCAGTAATTCTACGGCATTCAATCAAGCAAAGTGCTCTACCACCAAACATTTCAGCGGACTTTCCCTTTCCCTTCCTTTGCATACTGTCTGATGCGGTCAAGCATCACTCGCAATTCGATGGGATTTTTTTCCTGCGGCGCCACCGTCCGTCGTCATAATCGTGCATGTCATAATCCCATCCTGACCCAGATTTGACTCCCAAAAGAATGTACAACGTGACTTGCCAACAATATGGAAACTTGTTAATATAGATAAAATAAAATCGGGTTAAGTACGGTTCCTTTGAATTCCACTAAGAATTTGCATCCTTTGACAGATACGTATTTCGACCTCAACTGTAAGGTCGTCTTCAGTGTCTTGTACTTGACTCGACTAGGTCGACTCGACTAGGTCGAGTCAAGTACAAGACACTGAAGACGACCTTACAGTTGAGGTCGAAATACGTATCTGTCAAAGGATGCAAATTCTTAGTGGAATTCAAAGGAACCGTACTTAACCCGATTTTCTTTTATTTACAGATTCCCCTAACAAGCCCAGGTTAATCATCATCATTGTTAATATAGGGTAAATCGACAATTGTTTGACGGTATTTTGGCTTTGACTAAAAAAAAAATCAGATTATAACCTTGAATATAACTGAGAAAAAACTCATATAACACTAAGCATAGAAGCAGCCTCCATCTCAACTAAGATTTCACGCTTGAAAAAACAATATTAAGAAGTTGTTAGCCAATATCATTGTGCAAGGATTCTAAGAAACGAAGTTCAAAATAGCTTGAATTCAATATTTTCGGTTTATCTTTCCAGAAGAGAACATCCTCAGTTCGATGATTCCAAGTTCGACATTTCTTCTTCAGCAACGAAGTCATCCATAATACAATAATACACCAAAGCAATCATACCCGACCATGGCATAAAATTCGTTCAGCAGACAGATCCACTTGAGGCAAAATTGATCATCTTCCGTGCTCTGTGTGCTTTTTTCGCCCATCCATCTATCCTATCCATCCAATGCAAGTCTGGTCTGCTGCCGCTGCCCATGATATATGGATATGCTGGCTGGCAAAGTGGCGTCACCTACCGCAAAAGCTGAATGCTGCTGCTGCTGCTTTGATCTCCGTTTCATCGAGCATCGAAGTTGAGAGCATCTCTGTATCGTAAGGATATGAGTATGTTGAGAAAAAAAGTACATCCAAATCTCCAGTTCGGGAAAAACGAAAACCCTCTCGACAACCTGGAGAGGGTATCGATGGTTGGTGCTGCTGCTGCTTCAGATTTGGTTGGTGATGTTGTGGAGGTTCAATTTCCGTCGTCACAAGCTTCCAAATTCAATCCACTCACTCGTTTTTGCCCGCCTCCGCCGATTAGGAATAAGGAGCGGAGCGAAAGTACAGTTTGGGGTCGAGTAATACAAAGTTGGGTACCTACCCAAGTGTACCAGGAAGAATCCACGAAGAAATTTAGAGAAGAATCACCAAAGGAGTTCCAAGAAAAAATCCCGATTCAATTCCAAGAGGAATCCCCAAAGGAATATCAGGATGAATTCCAGAACGAGTTTTTGGAGGAATACTCGAAGAAAGTACAGAAAGAATCGCCGAAGGAGTTCCAGTAGAAATCCCCGAGAGAATTCCAGGAGAAATCCCTGAAGATATTACTGGAAAAAATCCTGCAGGTAATCCTAGGTACTGCAGGCACTCCTAGGGAGTACCTACGAAGGAATTCTGGGATGAATCTCCGAAGGAATTCCAAGCGGAATTCTCAAAGATTTTTTAAATCGAAACACCGAAGGAATACCAAGAGGAATTTCATAGGAAGACTAGGAGGAATCCCCGAATAAATTCAAGAAGGAATCCCCGAAGGAACTCTAAGAAGAATCCCCGAATTCCAGGAGGAATCCACGACGGAATAGCAAGAGGAATCCCCGAAAGAATTTTCTGAAGGAATACATGAAGGAAGTCCAGGAGGAATCCCCACAGGAATTCCTGAAACAATTTCCGAGGTAATTCGAGAAGGAATCCCCAAAGGATTTCTGGGAGGAATCAACAAAAACCCAGAAGGAATATCTGAAGGAATTCCAGGAAAAATTACTGAGGGAATCCTAGTAGGAATCACCGAAAGAATTCCAGAAGAAATTCCCGCAGGAATTCCCGCAGGAATCCCAGGAGGAATTACTGAAGGAATTCCAGAAGGAAACCCCGAAGGAATTCTAGGAGGAAGTCCAGGAGTAATCTCCAAAGAAATTGGAAGAGGATTCACCAAAGGAATACCAAGAGGAAACTCCAAAGAAGATCCAGAAGGAATCACCGAAGAAATTCCAGGAGGAATTCCCGTAGAAATTTCGCCGTAGAGATCTCCGACAGAATATCAGGAGGAATCCTCGAAAAAAAATCAGGAAGAATCCCCGAAGGAAGTCCAGAAGGAATCCCCGAAGAAATTCCAGGAGAAATCATAGCAGGAACTCTAGAAGAATCCCAGAAGAAATTCATGGAGAAATCCCCGATGAAATCACAGGAAAAATCCCTACAGGACTCTCAGGGGGAACCCCTGGAGGAATTCTGAGAGGAATCTCCGAAGGATTTTCAAGCGAAACCCTCATGGGAAGTCCAGGTTAAATCTCCGGAGGAATTCTAGGAGGAATTCCCGAAGGAATTCCAGGGGAAATCACCGAAGGAATTACAGAAGGAAATCCCGGACGATTTTCAGGAGGACATCTGGAGGAATCCCTGCAGTAAATCCAGGAAGAATCTCCGAAGGAATTCTTAGAGAAATCATCGAAGAAATTCCAGGAGGAAACCCTGAAGGTAATTCAGGAGAAATCTACGACGGAATATCAGGAGAAGTTCCCGAAAGAATTTCGGGAAGAATTCAATAAGTAAGTCTAGGAGGAAACCCCGAAAGAAAATCTAGGAAGAATTCCCGAGAGAACTCCAGAAAAAAATCCCGAAAGAATTCTAGCAGGAATTCCCGAAGGAAGTCCAGCAGGAATTACTAATAAAGTCGAGGAGGAATTCCATGAGGAATCCCCGAAGTAATTCCAGGAGGAATCTCCGGAAGAATTCCAAGAGGAATCACCAAAGAAATTTCACGAGGGAAGGAAATAATTACGGTAGGAATCTCCGAAGAAATTTCAGGTGGAATCCTCTAAGGAATTTCAGCAGAATCTCCCAAAGGGAATTTTTCCAAGTAAGGGGAAGGATTTGCAGGAGATATCCTCTAAAGAATTCCTGTAGAAAAATCACAGAAGGAAATCCTGGAGGAATTCTTATTGAAACTGCATTGAAGATCGCTCAAGACTATCCTGGAGATATGCCTGATTATAATCCTGGGAAATTATTGAAGGAACTCCTACAAGATTCCCAGAAGGAACTCCTGTAGGAATTCCTGAATGAGCTTCTGGAGAAAACTCTGATGTAACTCCTGGAGGCATCCGTAAGTCCTCCAGGAAAAATCTCAATCTACAACTTAAAAGAAGCGATCCCTGGAAGAACTCCTGGAAGAACCCCTAAAGGAACTTCTCGAAGAATCTTGAAGGAAATTTAGAAGGAACTTTTATTAAGAAATCCATGAATAAATTTCTGGGGAAGACCTGGATTCAACTTGAAGAATTTCTGAAGGATCTCCAGAAGGAATCTTCTAGGAAACTCCTGGACTAGTTCCCAAAGAAACTCCTGTTAGAGTTCCTTATGAAAATTCCAAAGGAATCCATGAAGGATCTCTCAAACTAAAACTATAAGAATCCCTGAAGGATCTTCTGGATAAATCTGTGATGAATCTTTAGGAGCAGGGATGCCTCCTGAAAGAATTTCTGAAGGAACTCCTGGAGTTTTCCCTAAAGGTACTCCTATAGGAATTCCTGAAGGAGATTCTGCAGAAATCTCTGATGTAACTCCTGGAGCATCCCTGATGAATTATCTGGAGCAATCCCTGGTGGATCTCCTGGTGGTATAACTGAATCCTTCTGGAAGCATCTCTTAAGAAACTGCTGGAGAGATATAAATGATGAACAATGAATGAAATCTAATGAAAAATAAAAATGAAAATTTTAAGAGTTTTGTATTTGCATGGGTGTCTATGCAACGTTATAGTTGAGATTCTTAAGAAATTTTTAATAAGTGTCTTCTGCAGAGTTTGTGTAAAACAATAGAAAAAAAATAGATAGACCAAAGTTCCAATGATCAGACTATAAATTATTAGTTCGTACAATAATTCTTTTAATATCATAAAGAGATAATATAAGCGATTGATTTTTTTTTATTGATAATGTCTAAATAGTATTATTTTCAAAATACGATCCGTTTTAGAATAATCTCATGGTATTCTGCTAGAGAATGGTTTTAACTAGCGTCTATGAAAGTAACCGAATATGAATCATCTATTTTCTCTTTCGCTAATGATCGTATTACATTTACAGATGAGAAAATCGATGATGAGAAAAACGTTTATGGTAGTGATCGTGAACAGCGGCGTATGGCGCGCCGCCGATGCCTAGGTCGGCGTCGGCGTGGGACAAAAAGTGTCGGCGGCGGCGGCGTGGCGCGGCGGCTCACAGGTCTAGTGGATAGTTCACCCGAAACCCTTATGCTGTTCTGCACACCGTCCATCGTTGCTCTTATCAGTCTGGTAAGCTTTTCCATGGTTTTCCATAGCTCTGTGCGGTCGGTATTGTCGTATGCTGCCTTGAAGCCGATGAACAGATGATGCGTTGGGACCTGGTATTCACGGCATTTCTGGAGGATTTGCCGTACGGTGAAGATCTGGTCTATTGTCGATCGGCTGTCGATGAAACCGGCTTGATAACTTCCCACGAACTCATTTACTTTAGGTGAAACACGACGGAAGATGATCTGGGATAGCACTTTGTAGGCGGCATTCAAAATGGTGGTCGCTCGAAAGTTCTCACAGATGAACTTGTCGCCTTTCTTGTGGATGGGACAGATTATCCCTTCCTTCCACTCCTCCAGTTCGGTTTCCCAGATTTTGACTATTATTCGGTGCAGACAGGTGACCAACTTTTCCGGGCCCTTCTTGATTAGTTCTGCTGCGGAACCGTCCTTACCAGCCGCTTTGTTGTTTTTGAGCTGGTGGATGGCATCCTTAACTTCTCTCAGTGCGGGAGTTGGTTCGTTCCTGTCCTCTGCTGCACTTGCTTAGTCATTTCCTCCGCTGCCTTGATCCCCCGTGCTTACATTCTCTTCGCCATTCAGGTGCTCGTCGAAGTGCTGCTTCCACCTTTCGATCACTTCACGTTTGTCCGTCAGGGGGCTCCCGTCCTTATCCCTGCAAATTTCGGCATGCGGCACGTGGCCTTTGCGGGATGTGTTGAGCTTTTTGTAGAACGTTCGTGTTTCTTGTTAATGGCACAGCAGTTCCATTTCTTCACACTATGCTTCTTCCAGGCGGTGCGTTTTCTCCCGGTAGAGGCGGGGCTGCTTCTTCCGCTTCTGTCTGTATAACTCCACATTCTGTTGGGTTCCATGCTGCAGCATTACCGCCCGCGCTGCGTCCTTCTTCTCCAAAACCGCTTTGCACTTCCCGTCGAACCAATTGTATCGTTGACTCCGTTCTGCACACCTGATAGTGGTCTCGCCTGCGTTGTCGATAGCTGCTTTTACTGTACTCCAGCAGTCCTCCAGAGGGGCCACATCGAGCACACCTTCTTCCGGCAACACTGCCCAGGGATTGGCGGTATGCACCGTGCAGTGCGAAAAAAGCGTGTGCTTCACACAATCGCAAGTGCTCGTCTCCCGTTTTGCCGAGAGACAAGAGACGTATGAGTGAGAGCTTTCGTAATTGTGCGAGTGACAATCGCAGCACTAGCTCTACGGCGCAGGGAGTAATGCACGGTGCTTGGGACTGCGCTTGTCTCCAAACAGAAAAAATCAATTAATAAATTAATTGAAGAGTTTGTGTTTTCGGCAAAGTTGTTAAGCTTGTCAAGGGTTGACAAGTGATGGGTCGTTTGATTCGAAATTTTTCCAATCGTGCGTAGTATCAAGCCAAGTGCCAAGCACGGAGACAAGCACCGAGAGAGTGCATACGACAGAGCGTGAGAGACAGGAGAGCTCCAGCGCGCGGCAAAGTAAGCGAGCAACACACAACCGATTGCGCGTACTCGTCTCCTTCTAGTTTGTTGTGCTGTCTCGTAGCAGAGTGTGCGGCACGCAAAGAGTTTTGAGTCGCACCCTATCCCTGACACTGCCACGAGATTCTGCGCGAATGCTGTGGCGACATCCGATTACTTCAGTCACTCTAGATCTTATCAGGGCGGCCGTCAATGCTGTACATTGTTCATAACGGAGAGTTTTGGGCGCAGTTCAACCATCACCAGGTATTGATCAGAGTCGATATTAGCGCCACGATAGGTCCTGACGTCGATAATGTCGGAGAAGTACCGTCCGTCAATCAGAACGTGGTCGATTTGAGATTACGTCTGCTGTGGTGCTACGTATGGCCATGTTTTTGAAGGCGGCGAAATGAATGAGTCGTAGGGCGTTTTCGTTCGTCTGCTAGTGGGCGCTGAACTTTCCAATCGTAGGTCTGAATTCCTCCTCCTGGCCTACCTGAGCGTTTAAATCTCTTATGATGACCTTGACGTCGTGGTTTGGGCAGCGGTCGTACTCGCGTTCAAGCTGCGCGTAAAATGCGTCTTTGTCATCATCAGTGCTTTCGGAGTGAGGGCTGTGGGTGCACGTTTATTATGCTGATGTTGAAGAGTCGGCCCTTGATCCTCAGCCTGCACATTCTTTTAACGATCGGCCACCAACCGAAAACGCGCCTCTGCATATCACCCATTACGATGAAAGCTGTTCCCAGCTCGGGTGTGTTGCCGCTCTGGTAGATGGTATGATTACCTCCAAACGATCGCGCCATGGATCCTGTCCAACACACCTCCTGCAGCGCTACGATGGCGAACCCGCGGTCCTGCAGTAGATCGGCAAGTATACGGGTGCTGCCAATGAAGTTGAGAAATCGGCAGTTCCACGTACCGAGTTTCCAGTCACAAGTCCTTTTTGTTCGCTGGGGTCGTTGCCGTTGGTCTGGTTTCGTATTATGTATTCTGTTGCTGATTTTCCGTTAGAAGGTTTTTTCACGGGTGGCTCGTAGTGCCTGGCACTCCACCCCTACTTCCCGGAAGACCATAGTGCACAGTGGGGCTTAAAGTCCTTCCCTGGCACTCGTACGTTGATCAGCCGCCCCTAACATGGAAATCGACGCTGTTGTGAGCCGCTCCTCCTGGAGAACAGGCGCTCAGGATTGCCGAAGGAACCTCCCCCCTCTCCTTGACAGCCTATTACCAAAGTTCCCTCCGGGGGTTGGTTCCGCGATCTTACTTAAGGCTGCTCGCAGCTCGGCAGGCACCACACAATCAATAGTAGGGATAGGATAGGAGTTGCTGGTCATGAGGCCAATGGATTTCAATGAGATCTTTTACAGTTACAGTTTACTCGCACGGAGCTCAACATATAGAGGTTCGTTCAAAACTCTTGCGTTGCAGGATTGACCCATTCATTCATTGTGCTCAATTCGTTCCGGTGCAGATACCGTTGAATCTACTATGGCTTTCTTAGGTTGTTGAAGGGTTTCTGTATGCTTCATTACTGAGGTCGGAACGCTTAGCTGACGGTATTTGTAATCGAATGATCAGTGAAAGCATAATATAGAAACTAATGCAGTGAGCTTGGTTGCGTCGGACGGAACATTTTGCAACCCACATATATTTAATACCTATACATATTCAGGCTTACAGATCACGAATACGCATTGTTTGATTGTTTACTGTATCACCATCCATCTAAACATACAGCATCGTCTTTACCGATCGTTGGAAAGAAGTAATCAAAATTCACTGCAAAGAGACTTGAAAAGAGCTCTACGGTGCGCCATCGTAGAAAGACGTTCGTTTTCGTTAGCTCGTGACACCACCACCCTTGCCGTCTCTAAAATCATCAACCTCAACTTGAGCCAACTCACTTCAACCAGTCCGGACTTCGAAGTCCAATCGAGCGACGACGACATCAGACGACGGCGACGACAACGCAACGACCGAAATGCGAATGAGCGCTGAGTTAATCAAATGATATCGATTGGGGTTCGATTTGATTGATGTTGAAGAAATTATGCTCGGTCGAATGGATAGGTAGCTAGGTAGGTACTTCTACCTTACCTACCGGATGTCGCACCTGATTGCACCGCAGCACTGAATGACGACAACGATGCGGATTGAGAGACCGGGTTTAAATTTCAACATTTTCATTTCGTTGGCTGGGACCGTACACTGGGGTGAAACAAAGCCGTTGCATCCATGCATAGGTGCGGTTAGTATCATGCAATGACAACCGTGAGGATGCAGAGGTAATCTCGGTCTTAAATATCAACGATTACACTGTTCAACACTAAATTTTGTTATGGGATGAGAAAAAGAGAACAGGGGTTTGGGCCCTAGAAGTGTCATAGTGAAAGAATTAAAAAAAAAAATGAACCTGGCCTTTACAGTTCAAAACCGAAGTTTGTATGGAGAACTTGGGGTGTTCAATTGATATGTGCATTAGAAGGCGCTGTGCATATATTTAGGCGTTAGACAATAACGAAACTAACCCAAATAACGAAAACGCCTAAAAATATGCACGACATGTTCTAATCACATATCAATTGAACACCCCAAGTTCTCCATACAAACTTCGGTTTTGAACTGTGAAAGCCCGGTCCAATATTTTTCAAAAGTTCTTTCACTATGACATTTCTAGGGTCCCAAACCCCTGTTATTTATTTTCTCATCCCATAACACCAAATTTTGTAAAATTTTGTCGAGCAGTGTAACCGAACTAACATTTCTTCCCGACCGATCCACGTCACCCCATCTCACGGTGGTGGTACTGCCAGACGGGGAAACAGCTCATTCAGTGCCATTTGAGAAGGTGATGCAAATTAGAACCGCAAACGTCACCGCGGCAAGAAGCGCTTCCGTGTGCTATTTCAAGCCACGAGACCCAAGCGAGGTTATTGAGATGTGGTCTCTTTCTCCCTCTCAACCCCCCCGTTTCGGTAGCAATCAGTCCGATTGGTGTGGAATACAAATCATCCATTTGCATCGCTTTTCCACCGACTGGTTGGAGGAAAGAGTTTGCTGCTGCTGCTGCTCCTGCTGAATCCGGGAGATATGTAGAAGTTGAAACGGACATCCCTGTCGCCAGCCGCCAGTCGCCGCCGCCGTCATAACCTTCACACCGATGATGCGATACGATGGGTTCCGGTCAAATCGATCGCTTTTACACAGAGGAAATCATTGACTATTCATGAAGCACAGTTCTTCGGAGCGCTGTAGATTGAATGGTAACTCGGTGCTCTGGTCAGGGTGATATTTTGAGCTGTTTGCAAAACGGAAAGTTAGATATTCAGCAACGTTAGGAGTAACGAGTTGGTGTAGGTAGGGTAGAAATTTAATTTTGAAAAATCACCGTTACTTATAATTTTATATTTGTTTCAAAACAAAATATTTAGGACAGACTTGTTAGAATCCCAAAATGGCCACCACAATGGCCGACTTTGGCATTCACGATTTCGAAAGCACAAACCTCTTCGTAAACAAAACCAGCGCACCTGAGCTTCTTATTTTGAGTTTATTGCAAATACGCAAGAACAGAATAATAAAACGCAGCAAGAAGCATGCTTCTTGTGATGTGAGCTTCTGAAGTTCTGATGCATTGTTGAAGTGGGATTGCAAGACGTTTGTCCTTAAAATCGTATTTTAGTCTTCTCTAAGCAATAGATAGCTAATCTTCTCAATAGCCGAGAGTCACTACCGCACAGCACCTTTTTCACCTTTTCTGTGCACTGGCCTGATAGGCATCACTCCACGGATTCGCATTGGCCGTCTGACAGAGACCCACGAAGCTGGCCTTTTGCTTGTCCTTATCTCGGTCTTCAGCGCGGCTTTTGCAGCGGCGAACACCACCCGTCGTTCGATTCGCTCTTCCTCAGATCGTGCTCGCTGCATCCACCGCACCACCTAACCCTTAGGCCGTTCGCAATGCTGTTTTATTTTGTATGGCGAGTTTTAAAAATTTTAAAACTCGCCATACAAAATAAAACAGCATTGCGAACGGTCTTAGGCAGGCGTGGCACAGGTCCACAATCGCGTGAGTCCACCAGTTCTCTCCCTTTTCTATGGCGAGCACGCCTTTATTTTCCTTTTAAACCATAAGGGGAAAAATCTGCTCAACAGACACCCTAACAGGAAGGTTAGGGTAGTGTGGGGTTAAGGCCGTCTTCTACAACAAAAGTAAAATCCAGGACTACTCTCTCCTCGTACCCACTAAACCATTCCTATGGTCGCCAAACCCTACGTCTCTCCGGAACCACCAAGAAGGTATTGCTTCAGAGAGGGGCTAGTGCATATCGCACCCTCAAGGTTAGCTGCGTAGCCTGCAGCAACGAGCATCGATGACTCGCTTTGGAGAGTCCAGCACGGTAACCTGCTGGCGCTTAGCCAGTTTCCCGAGTGGTCCTCGCCACTCCCTTTGTCCTCGGAAGGCTGGCAGGGTCAACCCCGCCCGCGCCCTACTGTTGAGCGGACATCAAGAACTGATGCCCACGTGCAACCCGATCTGACCTGCCCGTAAGGAAGGGTATCACTACCCTTCAGGCCCTATCAGATGCACCCGTAGGTTGCAGACAGCAGGATCTCACCTACCCCGACCCTTGCCGGGGACCCCTTTCCAACCGCGGGCTCGGATCCAACCCAGTAGACCGACGTCACGACAGCACCGCTACCGGGACTTCCTCTCCGCGGCCACTTAATCGCTGTAAAGCAAAGGTCGATCTCGACCGCAGAGCACCGGTATGACCTACAAAGCCGACTTCGAACCCCTGGACCACCTCTTGTACTGCATCTGGACTAGCCATTCTCCGAGTCCACGCGCCACCTCCTCTGTAGCTCCCAGACGATATGGGTGATAGCCGTTGAAACTGCGTTCCAGCTGACCTCATCCCTACACATCCTCTGAACCAAATTGTCCGGAGTTGTGTCCTCCCCGCATGTGGCAAGCATGCGGTCACGCATTGTGCGAAAACGCGGGCACACGAACAAAACGTGTTCCGCCGTTTCCTCTAAACCATTGCACACTGGGCATTCGGGAGAATCCGCATGCCCGAAACGGTGTAGATACTGTCGGAAGCAACCATGACCTGTAAGGACCTGTGTCAGGTGGAATGTAACTTCCCCATGGCGCATATTAATCTAACTATCTACCCTCGGTATCAACCTATGGGTCCACCTTCCTCTGGTGGAACTGTCCCACGCGCGCTGCCATTTGACCATAGAGGCCATCCTGGCAGTCCTGCGTATGCCTCTTGTGCCGCGCATTTCGAAGCACTCCATGTCCTCACTGATAAGAATGCTGATAGGCACCATACCAGTAATGACGCAGAGAGAGTCGTGTGACACGGTACGGTACGCGCTCGCAACCCTCAGGCACAGAAGCCTGTAAGTACTTTCCAGCTTCCGTCGGTAGCATTCAGTACTTAGCGCAGTGCCCCACGCCGGGCCGCCATACCTAAATATGGATGTAGCAACACTAGCCAGAAGCTTGCGCTTACTGGCGTACACCGCAGAGCTATTGGACATCGTCCGGGACAGTGCCGCAATAACTGTGGAGGCTCTTTTACAGGCATAATCGACGTGGCTACCGAAGGCAAGCTTATCGTCGATCATCACGCCCAAGTGTTTGACGGAGCGCTTTGAAAGGATAGTGCACTCTCCTACACTGATCTCCGTCTGCTGCTTCGACTTCAGGTTGTTAACAACCGTCACCTCTGTCTTGTGGTGAGCCAGCTCCAGTTTCCAGGATCGCATCCACGCCTCCACTACCTTGATCGAGTGGTCGGTAGTCAACTTCACCTCCTCGATCGTTTCGTCGTAGACTTCGAGCGTAATGTCTTCGGCAAATCCGACAATCTCCACTCCCACTGGGAACTCTAACCTCAACTTCTCGTCGTACATGACATTCCATAACACCGGACCCAGGATGAAACCTTGCGGGACTCCTGAGGTTATGTGAAAGCACTTCCGACCCACCTCCGTGTCGTAAACTAGTACGCGATTCTGAAAGTAGCTTTCGAGAATCTTGTACAGGTACTCCGGTATCCCCAGACGCAAGAGCGCATCGGCAATAGCAGACCAGCTGGCGCTATTAAACGCATTGCTTACATCCAGAGTCACTACCGCGCAAAAGCGAATTCCCCTCCTGTTTGGCTCGAGTGCTTTCTCGGCGGTTTTTGTAACCGACAAGATAGCGTCAACGGTGGACCTCCCCTTCCGGAAGTACTTCTAGTTGCTCGAAAGACCATTTTCGCCCTCAGTGAACCTCAACATTCTATTGAGGATGATCTTTTCGAGCACCTTCCCCGCCGTGTCAATCAAGCATATTGGTCTATATGCCAACGAGTCTCCGGGTGGTTTCTCCGCCTTTGGCAATAGTACCAGGCTAGGCTCCGCATCTCCCAAGCTTCTGGGAAAACTCCCTCGTCCAGGCATTTCTGCATAACAAACCTGAACATCTCGCGAGCCTCTGGAATATCTTCTTTTAAGGCCAGGTTCGGAACTCCGTCCGGACCTGGGGCCTTACCTACGCTAATCGACTTAGCTATCCCCGCAAGTGCCACTTCGGTGATCCTCTCCTCATCGCCAGCCCCAGTCCCCGGCTGTCCTACGACAGGAGGCCAAGGACTAGGATCATGACGCGGAAAAAGTCCTCCAACATCTCTGGAGATTGCTCTGTAGGAGCCATCACACCTCTCGTCTTGGCCATAACGATCCTGTAGGCGCCACCCCACGGGTTCGTATTGGTTCTTTGACAGAGACCCTCAAAGCAGGCCTTTTTTGCTTGCTTTCATTTCGGTCTTAAGCGCGGCTTTTGCAGCGGCGAACACCATCCGCCGTTCGTTTCGCTCTTCCTCTGATCGTACTCGCTACATCCGCCGCCTAGCCCGTAGGCAGGCGCGGCGCAGGTCCGCAATCGCGTCGGTCCACCAGTAAGCCGGTGGCCTCCCATTTCTAGGGTGGACTCGCCTAGGCATGATCGCATCACATGCACGTGAGAGCACCGCTACCAGCTCGTCGGCGTCTAAACCGATTAAGTTTCGCCAGGTGATCGCAAGAGTGAGGACTACAAAAGGTCACGTCATTTATCGACTCCACACCATTTCGACTAAAGGTACTCTTGGTACCGACATTAGCCACACCGACATCTAATTTGGCCAGTGCCGGGCACCTTAAACCACCTGTTGGATGCTTGTTGTTTACGGATTTTCCGGAACAAATCAAACACATGGGTGGACTCGTGCAGCCTTGTGCCTTATGTCTTTCGGTGCCACATCGGCTGCACAGCTTGTTCCTGTCAGGGTCTTTGCAGTCCCATACCTTGTGTCCTGGTTCCAGATAACTTAAGCAAACCTCCGGTGGCTCATGAAAGGTCAGTTGACATACTGACCAGCCCACCTTCATCTTCCCTCGTTTAACAGACTTAGGGTAAAAAATATAATTTGGACATGTATATAATTTGGACATGCACGGTGATGTATGCCTTGTTCCGGAGAGCTAATAAAAGTAGATACTTCTCAATATCGATTATTGGATCAAATAGACCCTATTCTGATGACTTACGTTGAAAATACGCTTAACAATTAAGAATTTACTTCAAAATTATCGAAAATGTAAATTATTTCACTAAAACCCCTCAAATGCACAGGTATGCAAGACGACATACACTTCATAGTCACATACAATATTCACCCCAAAATCGTTGAATTAATAATTGTAATAAATATGAATGCCTGATCACAATGAAAAATGTTCAATAAAGAAGCATTAAGCAGCCAATCTCTTAACATTCATCTAGAACGCTTAAAATAGGTGGTGTCCAAAATACATTACTGGTTTTCTACTGCAAATATATTTTGGTCATCTGACGAACTACATGGGGATACTGTGCGATTGCATACTTGGAGGCGTATTCTGTGGGTCTGGCGATATTCTGTCGATTCTAAAAAAAATTGTAATAGTTATCAAAATAGATGCCTGTTAAGCGTAAAAATGTGATTATTTGTAAGAAAATATTTCTTAATTTATGTTGCTTCCATGATTTAGCAGTATTCTTGGCTAAACATTGAGATAACTGCCCTGTCCAAATTATATATACCTGAGGGTGTCCAAAACATATATTCGGTGTCCAAAATGCGATTCTAACAGGCGATTGGAAATTGTGATTTTCTCATCTTAAAATGCTTTCGTTAAGGTTTTTGTCACCTGGAACGCAAAGTACAATCATATTATAAACGTATTAGTAACTTTGCAAAATAATCAATTGCTTTCTAAGGAAGCTAGGGGACGACTTTTTCAACGTTGTCCTCAGCCTGTCCAAAATACATGAATTACCCTACTTACATCCAGCACCGGTAGCTGTACTAAGGCTACCTGTGTCACTGCCGACCCCTTCCGTAGCAGAACGGCTGCGGTGAGCATCTGTACCTCGCACTGTTGCCGCAGTATCGTGGCAAGCTCTTACGCTTCAGTGATTTCGTATAGATTCTTCACTTTCAGAGTTGCCTCCGCTGTAGGAGCCCTCACCTCGAAACCTTCGCCAAGGACCTCTTCCGCCAGAATTTCGAAGGTGACGCCCTTGCGCTCCTTGTCGCGGTTCTGCTCTAGCATCATTTCACCCGTACGAGTACGTCTAATACTGCGCACGTTGGCTGGTGTCGCTTCGTATCGCCTTCAAGACGTCCGAGTGCTAAGACTGTGCGGTCTTGATGGCGTCATCTTTCTCGCGCTTGGCACCTACCTTCCTACGTCTACTGGGTTTGGTGTCCCTACGCTCCAGCCCATCTACGGCTTCTTCACCGCATTCTACGAGTGCTTATCAAAAGTTTATCAAAATTTTATCTATCACTTCTTTTGGGTTACCAGCGAAAGCGAAGGCCTCCGTCTGGGTGGTGTAAGAAAAGGCTTTCAGCCCTTACCTGCTGTTACCCGGCAGGGCGGCCTAAAGCAGGGTACCTCCACTAAAATAAGGATTTCGGATAGAATGAATTCGTAAAATAAATAATTTTCAATTTTAAATACTTATATTCTAATCTGACCTTCGTTTTGCCCCGTTCTCCCCTTTGTCACTTTGGCTTCGGTCGACTCGTTGGGGCCCTTGCTGCAGTGGTGGTGGTCGCTGTTGCTCCCGCACGGACTATGCGGTGCTTCCTTCTCGAGTTCCTTCTTCTTCTTCTTTTCTTTCTTCTTCTCGTTCTTCTTCTTCGTGGGCACTTTGGGGGTTGCCTAAGCAACCGTCCTTGACGATTAGCTAGGGGGAAGAGCGGACTCCTTTATCGGATCCCCCCTAGCGACTTTGGCGATAAACGCCGGGCAAATTCACTCGCCGTGAACAGCCCTGGTAGTCTCCACGGAGTACTACCACAGGTGGTGAGCCCCTTTACACCTACCTGTTTTCGTCCTCCTTGACGTTTAGCTACACGGGCGAGACTGGCTCTACTGGCTGAGCCCGTGTAGCGAGGACGGTGGGTGTGTAGGACACTTGACGGTACCGCCGGGAAGCGAAATCTCCTTGATAATTAGCTTCCCGAATGGCGGCGGTCCAACACCCTTTTCACTGCACTTTCACAGCACTTTTTTAATGTTCCCGAACCACGGGCCGGCACTAATGGGTAGGGATTCACTCACTTCCGAGGCTGGGTACAACCTTCCAGCTGGCTCGTTTTGTAAAAACCACAAAAAACCGCACTTTCCCGGTAAAATTTCGCGGAGTGAACAAACGATCGCGACCGTTGCGTTGCGTGGTTCGTAACTTTCTCTCGATCAAAACAAAAAGCACCACACACCGCACTCGATTGTTTCTGCTGCTTGTTGCTGCTGATGTGTGCCTTGGAGTGGGGGAGCTTGGGGGTCGAATGCCTCACCGGTACAAAATACATACGATTTTATTTCCCTAAATTAACAAAACTAATTTCAAATAAAAAATCATAAAAAAAAAACAAACAAATTAAAATGTTGCAAAACACAGTGGTGTACATAAATGTAGTACAAAATTGTAACCGCGGGTTACAATCTCGCCCACACCGAGGAGAAAAAAAATGGCAACCATTTTTTTTAACTAACCCTAACACCTAACACCGATAACAATATATATATAACGAATTAAAATGAAATAAATTAACATGGAAATAAATAAAAATAAATATGAAGTGTAAATAAAAAATCTGCCTAACCTAACCAAACAAAGACACTTTCCACAGATTAAAATGTAACAATCAGGGAACGACCGAACAAAAACAAAAAGCTAAATCGGTACATCGTCTCGTGGTTGTTCTGCAGACAAGGACTGGGACCCGTCGCTATTAACGGCACCAGACCACCCTCGGACACATCCGGTTCTCAATGGGAGAGCTAAGAATCTTCAACTCCCCCAGACCAATTCGGGATAACACTCAAAACAACCTGACTTCCTTAAACCCTGCTAGCCTCCGGTCGGAAGTAGCGTAGCAGAGGAACGGTTGTCATGGTCTTGTTTTGTTTTGTTTTGTTATTTTTTTCTTTTGACGTCCACTATTCCCGTCCTGACGGTATTTATACTTTCTCAACATATGGGGTTCTAATTCCATCCACATTCATCCAAAGTGTATCACTCATTCATCCCAATCACTGGCCTACGCGTACACACAATCACACAAGACATTTGAATGAACACCCCGCCATTTCACACACTTTCACTCATTCTCATTCACTCTCATTATTTCACTCAAACAATATAACTCATACAGCACACAAAATACCAAAACAAACGGGCAATGGACGCAAGGTATTGTCTTTAACGCTACAAGTAATTCCTTTCGCAAGGATACTTGAGCAAGACACCGAACGTGAATGCAGATCAATTACGAGCTGATTCCGTTTGGAATCAGTCGAATTTCCCTGATTCTGGCAGATAAAATAACGAAGATACAACAAATTAAAAAAGGTTAAAATGGTGTTGTCATCTATGCGCGGGAAATAAACATGAAGATAACTTTCAGTGTACAGGTGCGCATACATAGATGACCTCCCGAATGGATCGGCGATCGCGGTTTGAGTCCTTCTGTCAGGGAAGGAAGATTATGTTGGAGTGTATTGATGGTATAATGAGGTGAGAGCCCCTAGAGGTTCACAACCTCGAAGAGTTGTCAGGTGCCGAGAGATTTAGGTGTCGGCTCCTGAGGAAAGAAGATGATTGCCAGCGCGAAGTGATGCGTGATGCTCCCGGATCCATCGATCTTCGGAAGCTCCCAAGTGAGCAACCTGGTGAAGTCGATATGGTGGATCCGAGGAGCTCCTGGAAAGTTTTATATTCACGCTGGCTTGGGAAAATTTGCTGTCTCCCTCCAACAGCTCAATCAGGCTGTGGGCGACACCATCCTTCTTCAGGTGAGTATTGTGATTAAAGATAGTGTACTAACCACTGCGTCCTAGTATTGACAACCGTAGTTGTCAAGCCAATGTTTGGCAGTCTTGGGCTGCCGCTAAGATTCTGGAATCGGACACTCCCCGGTGTTCCCCTAACTTTTCCCACAACCTCACACTGAATTTGATATCTACTTGCAGGTCATCGTTGAGCAATATGCAAGCAACGGATGCCTGAATCAAAATAATTGGAAAGGTTATAAATTTGAAGTGAAATTTAATATTCACTCTCACTGTACCAATTTGGGAAAATTTGATATGAAAATTTGATTGGGAAATTATATTTGAAGAATTGGTACAGATAGGAGCTACGGGAATTTCTACTGAAGATTTACAGAAGGATTAGATTTCCAACAGGTTTAATTGGATCTAATCCCATTTTGCAAACAATAAGGGCATCGAGAAGCTTCAAATCCCTTAAATCCACAAAGTAGGCAGAAGACACGTTTGGGCTTGGGACACTTTTCGTGTTCATGCCCGGGAATCCTGCAGTTGTAGCACACTCCCAAGTGTGGCGGACGGTGCTTGTCCACCAGGGAGCTTAGACATATAATGCCCTTTTGTCGCGACTGTGGAGATTTAGGGATTGGGCTAGTCTTCTCTTGGAGATTTCTTTCGGGTCGACCTCCCGTTTCTTTGAAACGAAGAGGTGGAGGTCTATTTCGTTTTGGTGACGATGGAGGGCTATTCTTGTTATAGAATACCCTTGGTTTGTACCCATTCCCATTGTCACGAGGTTGTTGTTGCTGCTGGCTCTGTCTATAACCATCATATGCAGGCTTACTTGAAATTGTAGATGCTTCCTTGGGAACTCCAAATACTTTTTGGTAAATGGAGGTTTTGGAAGCATCTATGGTCTTTCCGATGAGCATCAACTCGGACAATGTGTTCACCGGCTTGAAGACGAGTACCTGTTTGTAATCAGGCCTCAGGTTTCGCTTGAGGATGTCTAGCTTCTCATGGGAACTTAGCGGCGCAGGCATAGCACGGAAGATCTTCTCCATCTCAAGATAAAAATCTTGGAAGGATTCATTCCTCTGCTGTCGCCGCTGAGACGCTTTCATCCTCAGCGCAGCATCAAGTTCCGGGTGCACGAAGTTCGCCTTCAACTCGCACACCAGGTGGTTCCAGTTGTAGAACCGCTTCTGGGAACGCATCGCTTGAAACCAAGCCAACGCGTTACCGGTGAACAAATGCATTGCCGAGCTAAACAGTTCTGCCTCGGACATTTGTTCTGACTCAGCGTAATGGTGGACACATTCTAAAAATTCGTTGAGTCCCATTCCTTCGTCATTCCCAGCATACTTCCTGATTTTCCAATCGGCCACCCGTTGGGGCCGACGCTGGTAACCGGTGATCTCCACCGATGCTGCTCTTTCCGACTGACACGGAAGCGTGAAGTTCGGATGAGTAGTATGTTGATAAAAGTTCTGGGAATTGTGCGAAGGTCCGAGATTCTCAAAACTTTTGGAATTGTCCGCATTACGGGAGCCAAAACGTCTTTGAAATGATTGATTGGGTAGTCCAAAGTTCTTGCTAGAAGTTTGCTTCTGCAGGTTCTCCGGAGTACCCAAACCTTCTAACGCTTGCTGATCAAAATCAGGCAAATCCGGTAGATCGGGACTTTGTTGCAATCGAAGATCTTGCGTATCTACCGGCAAACTCGGAGAGTTTACGTTAGGAATGATTTTGTTGACGATGTCCTGTAACTCAGAAATCTTCTCGCGAAGTGTTTGCACTTCGCGGTTAGTTTTCTGTAGTCCGGATGCAATCGTACCAATGGACGCAAGGCCGCTACCTAGTTTTCTGACTACATCTTCGAGTGAATCAACCCTAGATGCAGTCCTAGTTTCGCTTTGATTGATTTGCTCTTGCGTCCTTTTGATCTCCGCCCTTATGTCAAGTAAGACATCGCGAATTTCTTCGCCCACCGCCTGATTGGAGGATGTTTCAACGATTGGAAGTTGGTTTCCTTTCGCTGAAACATCCTTTCCCGCGGCAATTTGAGCCAGCAAATCCTCACCATCATCTTCTTTGTCTTCCTCGGTTGGCGTGAGCGAAGGCACCAAACTATTCGCGAAGTGGTAGTTATGGAGGGCTACCACATCGCTCAACAAATCTGCAAAGGCCTTATTGGCCTCCCCCACGACATAGTTTTTGACGATTTGGAGCCGAGCACCCAGGTGGAACAATCTGCTCCGGTATACCTCCTTATTCGGACACCTGTACCCCAAATCTTCCTTCATGGACTCAAATTTGCCACGACAAAGCTCCAATTCAGCGTCAATATCCCCTTTAAAGGAGCGGACAGTGGTCTCGGAGCATTTCTGCTCACTGACCAATAACGCTTGCAGTTGACGACGCTTTTTGGAACTGGATTGACCCGATTCAGGAGGGATAACAACACCGCGGGAGTTCAATTCAAAGTCAATTTCGTCAGGTTCTAAGTGATCGGCACGCAAATGGAAGTAGGCGACGTTGAACTCCCCCAACGTCAACATGTCGATCGGCATTTTGATAAATGAGCAACACAAATTTTCAAAATGTGGACGAAATTAAAACTTGCCAACTGTTTCGTAAGTATAAATACGGTGAGGAACCAGTTTTCGGATTACTGACGGTTCCAAAATGGTTCTCGGTCACCAGGTTGCGTCAAATGCTACCCCAAATCGGCCCAGAAGAATCAAAAATCCCGCCCTGAGAACAAAGAGACCCAAAATGCACCAATTCGTTCTGCAGACGAGACGAATAACCGATTTAGGACACAAAACAACAAAATAAAATAAATAATACGACCACGCGACTGTGAAAAATATCCCCACCACTGCGTTTATTCCACCCAAAATCCAAATTTTGGTGGAAGTACCCCTCGCTCAGTGGGAAAAATCGCAGATTTTTCCGCAAAATTTACGTTGGGCGCCAATTGTAAGAAAAGGCTTTCAGCCCTTACCTGCTGTTACCCGGCAGGGCGGCCTAAAGCAGGGTACCTCCACTAAAATAAGGATTTCGGATAGAATGAATTCGTAAAATAAATAATTTTCAATTTTAAATACTTATATTCTAATCTGACCTTCGTTTTGCCCCGTTCTCCCCTTTGTCACTTTGGCTTCGGTCGACTCGTTGGGGCCCTTGCTGCAGTGGTGGTGGTCGCTGTTGCTCCCGCACGGACTATGCGGTGCTTCCTTCTCGAGTTCCTTCTTCTTCTTCTTTTCTTTCTTCTTCTCGTTCTTCTTCTTCGTGGGCACTTTGGGGGTTGCCTAAGCAACCGTCCTTGACGATTAGCTAGGGGGAAGAGCGGACTCCTTTATCGGATCCCCCCTAGCGACTTTGGCGATAAACGCCGGGCAAATTCACTCGCCGTGAACAGCCCTGGTAGTCTCCACGGAGTACTACCACAGGTGGTGAGCCCCTTTACACCTACCTGTTTTCGTCCTCCTTGACGTTTAGCTACACGGGCGAGACTGGCTCTACTGGCTGAGCCCGTGTAGCGAGGACGGTGGGTGTGTAGGACACTTGACGGTACCGCCGGGAAGCGAAATCTCCTTGATAATTAGCTTCCCGAATGGCGGCGGTCCAACACCCTTTTCACTGCACTTTCACAGCACTTTTTGACGTAGGACTACGTCTCTGTTTTCTATACCCGGTGTCATTTCAAAATTTATGAAACCAAGAGCGTTACGTTTGAGTGAAAGATTTTAAACGCTCACAGTATCCTTCCCACTGAATGAAATGATAAACAAATCCCGTTATCCGAGAGATGAAACTCCCACGTTCAATTTGTAATATTCGGTGAACCTAAAAATCACTGATAAATAGTTGAAAAGTTGTTTTAAAGTTAGACATTGAAATCGCTGAAATCTATAAATATGGGTAGCGGACTAATTTTCTCGTTCAGTCTACCAACGCTCTCTGATTGGTGCGCATCGTGGGGGCAACTACCTACGATGCAGGAAGGAATGCGATCATGCGAGAGCTGTTCGTCAGTTCCATTTCGACCACCGTCGAGGTGACACGGACACCTCGAGCTGGGCAGCGGCACATCGACTCAGCGACGACACTCGGCTATCGTACTGATAGCACCGGGAATCTCATTCACGGCAGCAAGCGGCGGGCCAGTTTTCGATGGCGTCTAGCGTTGAGCGCGGAGAAAATCAACACGAATTGCGTGGCATTGTAAATTCATCAAAATCGTCCATTATTCAAACGGTCCTTTTTAGGACCATCGAAAATGATTTCTCAAGAGTTAATTGGATAAATTTCCACCCTCGATCGAGAAGTGTGCAAAGCAAGGACAGAGCATCGTTTTTCAGCAAGAGTGAAGCCGGTCATTAATCGCATCCACGGCAGCAAGCGGGGGGGGGGCAGTTTTCGACGGCGTTCAGCATTTAGTGCGGAGAAAACAAACACGCATAGTGGCATAGTGAATTCGTTTAATTTTCTTCCTAGAATTATTCATTATCCAAACGGTCCTTTTAAGGACCATCGAAAATGATTTTTCGAGAGCTGTGAATCGGATAATTTCATTCCAACGAACGGGAAAAGTGTAGTACAACCGTAAAAGTGAATTATTGAATGCTTGGTGACTCAGTCAGCAACAATTATGACGCCTAATTGTTCCACCCGGACTTTGGCAACGCATTATCATATCCGGACCATTTTGCTTGAAAAATGTTTCAATTCTAACATTTTCCACATTAAAATGATCTAAATCATCTAATATTTTGGTTACATTATCCGTTCAATGGAAATTTTCTCATTTCTCGGTTGATTAATCGTTTGATGCGTCTGGAGCAAGAGGGGCGGGTCATGCAAACGAAATTAACTGGAAAGCCAGCCGAATGGGAGGAGCTTCATATGCTAATCTAGGGGTATAAAAGCTGTGTCCTCTGTTTTCTGTCTTCATTTACGTTGGATCGGCCAAGGGGGTAGGATGTCATCTCCAGCAAGCAGCCGCACATCGACTGCGATGACTCTCGGTTGATAGCACCAGGAATCTAATCCACGGCAGCAAGCGGCGGGCGAGTTTTCGGCGGCGCCTAGTATTGAACGCGGAGAAATCCAACACGCATTGCGTGGCATGATGAATTCATCAAATTCGTCCATTATTCAAACGGTCCTTTTCAGGACCATCGAAAGTGATTCCTCAAGAGTTAATTGAAGAAATTTCAATCCTCGATCGAGAAAGGTGTACTTCGTTGCCAGCAAGAGTGAAGCCGGTCATTAATCTCATCCACGGCAGCAAGCGGCGGGGCAGTTTCAGGTGGCGTCCATCATTCAGCACTGAGAAAACCAACACACCTTGCGTGGCATGGTGAATTCATGCCACTTCTTTCCTAAAATCGTCAATTAATCATACGGTCTTTTACAGAAACACCAAAAATTATTCCTCAAGAGTTGTGAATCAGATAATTTCATTCCATCGAACGAGAAAAGTGTGGTTCAACCACATATTTTGGTTACTTCAGCCGTTCAATGAAAATTTTCTCATTTCTTGGTTGATTAATCGTTTGAAGCGTCTGTAGCATGCAAACGGAATAAACTGCAAAGGCAGCCAAATGGGAGGTGCTTTATCTGCTAATCTAGGGGTATAAAAGCATTGTTCTCTGTTTTCTTTCGTCATTTTCGTTGGATCAGTCAAGGAGATTGGAGGTGGAAGTCACCTCCGGCAAGGCAGCAGCACAACAACCCAGCGACTCTCGGCTATCGTGCTGATGACAGCACTTGGAATCGCATCCATGGCAGCGGATCGGTGGGCCAATTTTTGACGGCGTTCAGCATTCTCCGCACTCCGTAGAGAAAACCAACACGCATTGCGTGGCATGGTGAATGAATCAAAATCGTCCATTATTCAAAACGGTCCTTTTCAGGACCATCGAAAATGATTCTTCAAGAGTTAATTGGATAATTTCCAACATCAATCGAGATGTAGTGCAACCAAAAAGCAAAAGACAGAGCATCGTTGCCAGCAATAGTGAAACTGGTCATTATTCTAATCCACGGCAGCAAGCGGCGGTCCAGTTTTCGGTGGCGTTTATCATTCAGCACGGAGAAAACCAACACGCATTGCGTGGCATGGTAAATTCATGCCATTTCGTTCCTAAACTCGTCAAATAATCAAACGGTCATGTTCAGGACCACCGTTAATTATTCCTTAAGAGTTTGTGAATCAGCTAATTTCATTCCTTCGAACGAGAAAAGTGTAGTGCAACTGAAAAGTGAAAGATTGAATACTTGGTGGCCCAGCAATAATGATGAAGCCGGTCACTAATGGCCTAATGGTTCCACCCGGAATTTAACAACGCATTATTCTTTCCGGACTATTTTGCGTGAAACATTGTTTAATTAAAATTAGTTTGAACATTTTTCGAATTAAACTGATCGAAATTATCCAATATTTTGGTTACTCTATCCGTTCAATGAAAATTTGCTCATTTCTCGGTTGATTAGTTGCTTGATGCGTCTGGAGCATTCGGGGCGGGTCATGCAGACGAAATAACCTGGAAAGCCAGCCAAATGGGAGGAGCCTAATCTGCTAATCAAGGGGAATAAAAGCAGTGACCTCTGTTTTCTTCCGTCATTTTCGTTGGATCAGTCAAAGGGAGTGAAAGTCACCTCCGCAGCTGCGCACCAATCCTGCGACGACTCTCGGCTATTTAGCTGATAGAACCAGGAATCTCATCCACGGCAGTAAGCGATGGCAGTTTTCGACGGCTTCCAGCATTCAGTGCGGATAATTTTCAATTGTCTTGCCGAAATCTTCTATTATTTAAATCGAAAATGATTCCTCCAGAATTATGAATCGGATAATTAAAAGCGACAGACTGAAAACTTAGCAACAGTATAGCCGGCCTCTAATTGTTCTAATTGTTCTAGTATCTTATTCGGACAAATTGTGCCTGAAACATTGTTGCGTTCTAATATTTATCGAATTAAAATGATCTTAACTTTTCAATACTTCGGTTAGTTCATCCGTTCGATTAGAAATTGTCTCAAAGAACGGCTTTGATTAGTCGTTTAAAGCGTCTGACACAATGTGGGCGGGTCATTCAAACGGAATAAATTGGAAAGCCCGCCGAATGGGAGGAGCTTCATCTGCTAATCTAGGGGCATAACAGCTGTTTCCTCTGTTAACTTTCGTCATTTTCCTTGGATCAGTCAAGGAGAAGGGAGATGTCACCTCCCAGCTAGGCAGCAGCACACAAACTCAGCGATGACTCTCGGCTATCGTGGTGGCAGCACCAGAAATCTCATCCACGACAGCAAACGGCCGCATTCCGTATGGGTAAAATCAACTCGCATTGCGTGATGAATTCATGCAATAATTGTCTTGCCAAAATCTTCCGTTTTATGAACGGTCTTTTCCAGGATCAGCGAAAATGATTTCTCAAGAGTTATGTTTCGGTAATTAAAAGCGACAGACTGAAAGCTTGGTAGTTCAGCAATAGTGAAGTCGGCCACTAATATGTTCTTCCCAGATGAAAACAACGTATTATTGAATGAGTTTCACGCTAATCTTCAATTAAAAGGATCTATCTAACGCCGTTCAATTATCTAATAATTTTATCCGCTCGATGAAAATTCTCTCGTAGAAGAGTAAATTGATCATTTCTCTTCAAAACGAAATAACTCTTGAACTATTCAAAATCTTCCCAAGTAACCGAACCAGCTGAATAACAGCTTCTTGAGCTTAAGTTAGCTTAAGAGTGATTTGTTTTACTCTTATACAGCAAAAATGATTGTTGGGTTATGAATGCGTTCAGCGATAGCGATCACACAACAACTTTACTCAACACATCAGTCCACCCATTTGTATTATCATAACAACAAACATTGTATTATGAGAATATAAAAGTCCTTCCAGCCTTTGTCCTACGTCAACATTGCGGTTATGTCTCAGACATTACCCACTCCTAGTTTTTTTAATGTTCCCGAACCACGGGCCGGCACTAATGGGTAGGGATTCACTCACTTCCGAGGCTGGGTACAACCTTCCAGCTGGCTCGTTTTGTAAAAACCACAAAAAACCGCACTTTCCCGGTAAAATTTCACGGAGTGAACAAACGATCGCGACCGTTGCGTTGCGTGGTTCGTAACTTTCTCTCGATCAAAACAAAAAGCACCACACACCGCACTCGATTGTTTCTGCTGCTTGTTGCTGCTGATGTGTGCCTTGGAGTGGGGGAGCTTGGGGGTCGAATGCCTCACCGGTACAAAATACATACGATTTTATTTCCCTAAATTAACAAAACTAATTTCAAATAAAAAATCATAAAAAAAACAAACAAATTAAAATGTTGCAAAACACAGTGGTGTACATAAATGTAGTACAAAATTGTAACCGCGGGTTACAGTGGACGTCGTAACTTTTGCTTTTGCCGGTTCTGCAGCTGCTACAGTTCCTCGTGGTCTTGCTTGGCCCCGTTCATCGACTTTCGAAGTCGCAACAGTGCCTGTTTAAGGTCTATGGTTATGTTGGACTTCGAGAACGCAAAGTTGATGATCTTCCCAAGCTGGCCCCCATCAACCACTCTCCGTCCACTATCTCCCACGATAGGCTATCCGAGGAAGAAATCGGACTTCCGTCGCGACGCTAGCACTGCGTGCACTGCTCCCTGCTCCTATTTCATCAACTCTCCTTAACGGATACCCATCAAACCCGCTTCTCGTGATGGAGTAAGCCTCACCACTTCTGACACCGCTAGATTTCTGATTTTTATTAGAACTTTTTTTTATCTCACGTGTATCACGGGAAAGAAGGTCCACCACGCCAGAGTCCTGCGTTAACGCGGTAAGGGACGAAATATTGTGGATGGTCTCTTAACGATAGAGCATCATTTCACCCCTCGATCACTCATTCCTCAGCACGGGTCACTTAATATCTTGAATCTAGGGTCTCCAGTTCCAGAGAGTCTCGCTGGCGTTTCAGAGAGTTTCAGAGGGTACCAGATATCTAATGGGCGTTTCCTGGAGGTCCCAAGCGGGTTTCAGAGAGGTACCTGGAGGTCTCAGGAGCGCTTTAAGGACTTTCTAGAGACCTACAAGGGAGTCTAATGGGGTTTCAGTGGTGTTTCAATTAGTCCCCGGGGGGATACCAAGTGGCCTCTGGAGTTCTTCAAGGTGTCTCAGGGTTTTCGAAGGTAGTTTCAGAGGGTTTCATGGAGTTTCAAATGGTACCTGGAGAGCTCAAGAGCGTTTCAAGGGGGTCGTAAGGAGTTGCAGGCGTACTAAGAGGTCTCAAGGTCGTATCAAAGGGATTCAGAGGGTTTAAAGGGTCTCAGGGACGCAACAGGGGTGCAGGAAGTTTCTGGGCAATTCTAGGGGGCATCAGAAACACTTCAAAGGGTATCAGAGGGTTTTAGGGGACTTAAAGGGCCTCAAAGGATTCTTCAGGGAGCCTCATGAATGCTTCAGGGAGTTTCAGGAGGTACCATTAGGTCTCAGGGGCGTTCAAGTGGGTCTCAGAGTCGTCTCAGGGGCGTTTCAAGAAGTTTCAGGGGGTATTTGGAGATCTCAGGTGTGTTTTGAGAGATTCCAAGGGATCTCATGAGGGTTCCAAGAGATCTCTGGGGTGTTTTAAGGGTGTCCCAGGGGGTTCCAGAGGTTATTGTGAGGTTTAAAGGGCGTTCAGAGACGTTTCGATGGGTCTCAGGGAGTTTCAGGCAGGGTGCAAAATGTTCATAGTCATTGACTGAAAACAGCACGAATTTCAATGATTCTGCACTGAATATTCAAAACAAACAAATTCATTTTCGCTCTCCCTCTTCACACAGTCAGTCAATTCTAAGTCATTGAATATGAAGGCGACCGAGAAACATCTTCATAATTACCTACGTTTATGGCTACGATTCCTTCCAAAAATCACTCCACAACAATCAAATGGGAAAAGATCTATGTAAAGCACCGTTAAATGTAATCGAAACGTTAATATATTATCAGCAATTTAACACTTTGTATGATGTTTACAAATATTCATTGACTTTCATTCAGTTGACAAACGAGTATCGCGCAGCTGAATATGAATATGCAGACAAGTGAATACAAATTGCCGCACGGTGAACTTCAGCTCGTCTGCTCGAAAAATTTGCACCCTGGTTTCAGGGGATACCAGGAGATTTCAGAGCCACTTCAAAAGGGACTCAAGGGACTTTTGGCGTATCTGCATATTCGGACGCTATGCCATGGAAAAATACGCCTAAACGTCCTGTGACATTATGGCCCCGAACGTTATGATATTGCGCCCCCTGAAACCTTTAGAGCTTCCCTGGAACCCCTTGAGACCTTTCGAAGCGTCCCTGAGGCCACCCTGAGACTCTCTGAAACTGCCCTGAGACCCCCTGAAACGCCCCTGAGAACCTCTGGAACTTTTCTGGAACCCTATAAGACCCTACTTTACTTCGGGCACGTGGAATGGGACTTCAGTCTGAGTTAGACGACTTTCGACGACCGAGCCTCGATCGGCTGGCCGCTAGAGTGATACGAACCGAGAGTGATAAGGCCGGAAGATGTGCTTGGTTGGCCGAGCGCCGAAAATGCGGTGAATTACTTGGGGGCAAGGCTCTCGATGAGCACAACTAAGCTATACGATTGACTACTGGCGGGCCGTGATCATGGGCCACGAGGTTTCGCAATGGGCCGTAATACGATGGACAATGGAGTGTCGGGCTCGCGCCCGATCGTGATTCAAGGGTGTCCACAGAGGTCCCGCGTGGCAAATTCCACTATTCACAGCCTTGCAACTGGCCTACTTTTGGCTTAACTTGGCCGACACACACTTTTGACGTAGGACTACGTCTCTGTTTTCTATACCCGGTGTCATTTCAAAATTTATGAAACCAAGAGCGTTACGTTTGAGTGAAAGATTTTAAACGCTCACAGTACCTTTCCCACTGAACGAAATGATAAACAAATCCCGTTATCCGAGAGATGAAACTCCCGCGTTCAATTTGTAATATTCGGTGAACCTAAAAATCATTGATAAATAGTTGAAAAGTTGTTTTAAAGTTAGACATTGAAATTGCTGAAATCTATAAATATGGGTAGCGGACAAATTTTCTCGTTCAGTATACCAACGCTCTCTGATTGGTGCGCATCGTGGGGGCAACTACGATGCAGGAAGGAATGCGATCATGCGAGAGCTGATCGTCAGTTCCATTTCGACCACCGTCGAGGTGACACCTCGAGCTGGGCAGCGGCACATCGACTCAGCGACGACACTTGGCTATCGTACTGATAGCACCAGGAATCTCATTCACAACAGCAAGCGGCGGGCCAGTTTTCGATTGCGTCTAGCGTTGAGCGCGGAGAAAACCAACACGAATTGCGTGGCATTGTAAATTCATCAAAATCGTCCATTATTCAAACGGTTCTTTTCAGGACCATCGAAAAAGATTTCTCAAGAGTTAATTGGATGAATTTCCACCCTCGATCGAGAAAGGTGAACCTAGTGCAAAGCAAGGACAGAGCGGCGTTTCTCAGCAAAAGCAAAGCCGGTCATTAATCGCATGCACGGCAGCAAGCGGCGGGCCAGTTTTCGGTGGCGTTCAGCATTTAGTGCGGAGAAAACAAACACGCATAGTGAATTCATTTAATTTTCCTCCTAATTTAAGGACCATCGAAAATGATTTTTCAAGAGCTGTGAATCGGATAATTCCATTCCAACGAACGGGAAAAGTGTAGTACAACCGAAAAGTGAATGATTTTGAATGCTTGGTAACTCAGCCAGCAACAATTATGACGTCTAATTGTTCCACCCGGACTTTGGCAACGCATTATCATATCCGGACCATTTTGCGTGAAAAATGTTTCAATTCTAACATTTTCCAAATTAAAATGATCTAAATCATCTAATATTTTGGTTACATTATCCGTTCAATGGAAATTTTCTCATTTCTCGGTTGATTAATCGTTTGATGCGTCTGGAGCATAAGGGGCGGGTCATGCAAACGAAATTAACTGAAAAGCCAGCCGAATGGGAGGAGCTTCATCTGCCAATCTAGGGGTATAAAAGCAGTGTTCTCTGTTTTCTTTCGTCATTTTCGTTGGATCAGTCAAGGAGGTTGGAGGTGGATGTCACCTCCAGCAAGGCAGCAGCACAACAACCCAGCGACTACTCTCGGATATCGTGCTGATGATAGCACTTGGAATCGCATCCATGGCAGCGGCGGTGGGCCAATTTTCGACGGCGTCCAGCATTCTCCGCACTCCGCAGCGAAAACCAACACGCATTGCATGGCATTTTGAATGCATCAAAATCGTCCATTATTCAAACCGGTCCTTTTCAGGACCATCGAAAATGATTCCTCAAGAGTTAATTGGATAATTTCCAACATCGATCGAGATGTAGTGCAACCAAAAAGCAAAAGACAGAGCATCGTTGCCAGCAATAGTGAAACTGGTCATTATTGTAATCCACGGCGGTCCAGTTTTCGGTGGCGTTTATCATTCAGCACGGAGAAAACCAACACGCATTGCGTGACATGGTGAATTCATGCCATTTCGTTCCTAAAATCGTCAATTAATCAAACGGTCTTGTTCAGGACCACCGTTAATTATTCCTTAAGAGTTTGTGAATCAGCTAATTTCATTCCATCGAACGAGAAAAGTGTGGTGCAATTGAGAAGTGAAAGATTGAATACTTGGTGGCCCAGCAATAATGATGAAACCGGTCACTAATGGCCTAATGGTTCCACCCGGAATTTAACAACGCATTATTCTATCCGAACTATTTTGCGTGAAACATTGCTTAATTAAAATTAAGTTTAAACAATTTTCGAAAATGTTCGAAGGTGAATATATGACGAAGCCAAACCTAGAATTTTCTAGAGCACAAATCTGAAGAACCGAATGTCGGTTTGCGCTTAAAAGTGGATCGTTTGGTTACCCGCTGGTGGTTTGCTCATTTCTCGGTTGGTTAGTTGCTTGATGCGTCTGGAGCATTCGGGGCGGGTCATGCAAACGAAATAAACTGGAAAGCCAGCCAAATGGGAGGAGCCTAATCTACTAATCAAGGGGAATAAAAGCAGTGACCTCTGTTTTCTTCCGTCATTTTCGTTGAATCAGTCAAAGGGAATGGATGTCACCTCCGCAGCTGCTCACCAATCCTGCGATGACTCTCGGCTATTTAGCTGATAGAACCAGGAATCTCTAGAATCTGGAACCAGGCATCTCAGGCTATATGGAACAGGGCCCATATAGCCGAGGCGGTAAACGCACGGGTATTCAGCATGACCATGCTGAGGGTAACGGGTTCGATTCCCGGTCGGTCCAGGATCTTTTCGTAAAGGAAATTTCCTTGACTTCCTTGGGCATAGAGTATCTTCGTGCCTGCCACACGATATGCACATGCAAAATGGTCATTGGCAGAGGAAGCTCTCAGTTAATTACTTTGGAAGTGCTCATAGAAGCAGGCTTTGTCCCAGTGAGGACGTTACGCCAAGAAGAAGAAGAAGAACCAGGAATCTCATCCACGGCAGTAAGCGATGGCAGTTTTCGATGGCTTCCAGCATTCAGTGCGGATAATTTTCAATTGTCTTGCCGAAATCTCCTGTTATTTAAAAGGTTCTTTTCAGGACCAGTGAAAATTATTCCTCCAGAGTTATGAATCGGATAATTAAAAGCAACAGACTGAAAACTTAGCAACAGTATAGCCGGCCTCTAATTGTTGTTCGCGTAACTATACAACGTATTGTTGAATCTAGAATATTTCATGAAACTGCAATCAAAATTATCTAAAATTTCGTTAACAGCAATTGGGTTGTTTAGTGAATTAAATATTACCATTTTCTTTAGCCTAATCGAAAGAGCTCATTTTTCTGAGTATTAGGTGAATTTATTGCGTTCCAATTTCTTTGTTTTGATGGTTAAATAAACAAAACAGTTTTAATTTCCGTGGATAGAATGACAGTTCAATCGATAAAGTGACATTTCACCCCGACCAAAAAATTTTCTCCATACAAACTTTAAATGCATTTTAAAAATAGTTCCCGGTCACCAAAAATGATGAAATTTTGGATTTCGACTAATTTTTGGACGGAGATTCCGATTATGCAATAATCTGGATACCCCTAAAGAACCCAATTGAGTTGTGTCAAATACACATGGCTACGGTGGCTCCATCTGTTCATTTCATAGCGGCAATTTTAGTTATTTTAATGATTGTTGCGATCGCAATATGATGTTTGGGAAGCTATGGCTTAACGCTTTTCAATATTATAATCATTCTTTCCTTTCGACGAAAATTCTTTCAAACAACGGTTGAACATTTATCTTCAAAATAAAATAATACTCAACCCTCAAGTGATGGCCAACCGCGCGAGTTACGGAAGGTTTAACTAATTAACATCTTATGAATGCGTTCAGTGAAATGGATCACATAGGTAACAACTTTAATCAACACATCACTCCGCCGATTTGAATTTTGCCAGCATACATTGTGTAGGCCTTTTATCGTCGGTTTCCTGCAATAAGGGCACAACTCAAAAAATGTGAATTTTCAGAATAAGCGTTTGAAATTTGGCAATCATGAAGCACCTCCTGCAAATTCACTTATTTCTCTCATCATTTGATAAAAGTAAACAAATTTTGATTGTTGTATCATTGAAAGGGGCTGAAGGACTATCTGTTTCATGAATTTTTGACAACTATTTTTCAACGACTATTGAAAAAATTGACTGATTTTGAGTTGTGCCCTTACTGCGGAAAATTGGTGAAAATGCCCAAATCTCGCGTTTCTCATCGAATTTTGGAACGGGTCTTTGTGAGATGAAATTTTACATAGTTTTTCATCATTTGCCATCAAAATCTCAAAAATGACATATCTTGAGTTGTGCCCCTATTGCAGGAAACCGACGTTATGTGATAAATTCGTTATGCATTTATTTACGAAGGTCGGACAACAATGACACGAAAAATCAGCTGATTTAAGACTTCAAATTAAAGGGCCCATTTCAATATATAAAAGTCGGAACCTCATTCCAGCCTTTGTCCTACGTCAACAATGCGGTTATGTCTCAGACATTACCCACCCCTAGTTTTTTCTCACCAAAACGCAGGCTACAGCCTCCGATATATTTCACCGCTTCACTTTGCTACTGTCTAACAACTGACAACTATTTTCCTCGCCGAGCCTATCTCCCCCTCCGAAGGTGCAGTCACTCTCTCGGGTCCTCCTTTTCCACCTCCACATAGTTGCGGTTCAGTGGAGACAGCCACCCACCGTACTCAGGCGGGATATCCCCATACGCGTGCGCATAACCGCCCAGGTGCGGAAAACAAAACAACCATTGGAGTTTGCGCCTTCGTTTGCCTAAATTCCCGCACTCATCAAACTAATATTTTACGGCAAATGTTACCCGCCGGTAAAAACCCCCAAAGTTTCATTGAAGCGTCCCTGAGTCGCTCCTGGAAGCTCCCTGAGATCCCTTAAGGCCCCAATATCGCCTGAAGCGCCTCTGGAGTGCCTTCCATCTCTCCAAAACCCCTTGAGATGACTCTGGGGCTTCTTCAAAAGCCCCTGAGGTCACATGGTACCCCCTAAAATCTCCTAGGACACCTTGAAATGCCTTTGACGTCTTCTGGTACCCTCTAAATCGCCCCTGAGACCCTCTGGAATTTCCATGAAACCCTCTGAGACTCATTGAATCGTCTTTGAAGCACACTGGAACCCGCCTGAAACGCCCCTGAGACCCATGAAGCGCCTCTGAGATCCCATGGAATCCCCTAAAACCACCAGAGACGACCTTGATACTCCCTCAAACGCACCTGAGAAACGTCTCTGAGGCCCCCTCGAAGCCTTTTGAAACGCTCCTAAGACCCTCTGAAGCGCTCTTGGTATTCTCTGGAGTCTGGACCTTGAAACGCCCTTGAGATCACCTTTTTGTTGAAGATCCAATTGTAAACAATAACAACTCTCGTGAGGTTATCACGGTTGTTTATCAATTCTCTTTTCACCCGTTCCCACAGAAATCAACTGTGGTAAAAAGCTCTCGTAGAACATTTGTAAAGGCCTAATCTAATGATTTGAATTTGAGCTTTGCCAATGCGGCTAGCAGTGTGGCCAGATTGAATTATATAATAATATCATATCATTTCTGTATATATCGCTAATATATTATGTTATCTTTTAACGACTTCGGATGAAGAAACTTCAATACAGTATCAGTATCCAAACCAAGTTATCGGTGTTTTATTTAACTTAAGGAAGTTTAAGAGGTTATAGGCCCAGCGGCTAGCTGTGACATATCTGGTTTTGAAGATGCCTGGTCAAGGAAGTTCTGGAAGCGGTAGTGGAAGTGGCAGCGGAAGCGGGAGCGGAGCAGGTAACATCCTTGACGGTCAGTCAAGTGATCGTACCGGCAGGGTTACTGCCGAGAGATCCTTCGCGACGCTGGGATTCGTCCGTGGAGATCGTTCCCACGTCTTTGACGGAACGGAGAGCCAGTTCGCGGCGTGGAAGTGGAGAACCGAGCATCATTTGGCTAAGATGAAGCTCATCCACTGCCTGAAGCGGACGCCCGACGAGGAAACGTTTGCCACCGCTGCACCAGGCGAGACACCGGAGCAGGAGAACGCTCGGTTGGAGAAATACCGCAAGCGCGTGGAAGATGATGTTGATGCCATCGATGAGATCGTTTTGGCCGTCAGCAACGACGTACTGAATAAGATCGTAGGGGTTCAGGTATCAGAAGGCCGGCTCCAGAGGCACGTTATCCTCCATTTGGGACATTTGTGCCATCGCCAAAATAACAGCCTATTTCATCATCTACCTGAGGGAAAAGGAAGGAAAAAGGATTTGGATGGGGATAGGGACAGGTAGGGAAATAGGAAAAATACCCTGGAAGAGGGTACTAACGCACAAGCGTACCACAATGGGTTCAAACAGCGCCCTGAAAAGGGCACTGTAATAACGCATAAAGCGAAAGATAGCCTATAGCTCTTTACCACAGCGGGTTAAGAACAACAGAATATCCTGAAGATTCAGGTTTCTGAAGTCAGTTTCACTTAATAAGTGTTTACCGAATACTCGGAAACGCAGTTGCGCGAAAACTGGACAGTTACATATCAAATGATACGAAGTTCCATAATCAGATTCACAGCTATCACAGGCAAATGAATCAGCTTGCTGAATATTCGCCATATGATAGCTGAGTCGGCAGTGGCCAGTCAATGCTTTGACCAGCATGCTGCAATTCTGCTTAGACAGATTAGTTAGATACTTCGCCACCCGTAGAGATGGCTCAGCACTATACAATTTGGTTTGACGACATGACTCCAAACTATTCCAATATTGTCTGTGTTGAGTGACAGCCCAGGTGTGAATCTGAAGCTTAATCCAACACTTCGATATCGGAATAGCTGGCTCAGGGCCAATGAAGTCATGTGATGCTCCAGAGCGAGCTAACTCATCAGCCAATTCATTTCCAGCGATGGAAGAATGACCAGGTACCCATAGAAGGTGAACAGCGTTTGCTGAATTCAGCTCCTCGATTTGAGTTCGACAAGCGATAACTATCTTCGACCTGGAGTTGGCCGAAGCAAGTGCTTTAATAGCAGCCTGGCTATCTGAACAGAAGTATATTACTTTGCCCATTACGTGCTGCTGAAGTGCTGATTGCACTCCGCACATAAGAGCAAAGATTTCGGCCTGAAAAACGGTACAGTGTCTACCAAGTGAATAAGACTGATACAGCCTTAGCTCACGAGAATAAACACCAGCACCTGCTCGACCTTCGAGAAGGGAGCCATCAGTGTAACATACGATGCCGTCTGAAATACTTCTTTCCAGATAACCAGATGTCCACTCTTCCCGGGAAGGGAATTTCGTGGAAAATGTCCTATATGGAAAATTACAAGCAATTGTAAGATCACTTGGAGCAAGGACAATTTTGTCCCAATTCACCAAAAGTGGAAACAACGAGGTGTGTGTTGAACTGCGGTTCACAGGAGTTTCCTCTAGTAGACCGAGTACCCGTAACCGGTAAGTGCAAGAAAGGGCTTCTTGTTTGAGATGAATGTGTAGTGGGGCAACGTCAAAGAGAACTTCTAGCGCTGCCGTAGGAGTTGAAGAGAACGCTCCAGACATCGCCATTAAGCACATCCTTTGGAGATGGCCTAATTTTGATTGGACCGTTCTCACTTCACCCTTTTGCCACCACACAAGACATCCATAAGCCAATATTGGCCGAACCACAGTTGTGTAAATCCATTTGATATACTTGGGTTTTAGACCCCAAGTTGTACCAAAAGTACGCCGGCATTGCCCGAAGGCCATACAAGCTTTCTTGATTCTGAACTCAATGTGAGGTGTCCAGGAAAGCTTGGAATCAAGAATGACTCCAACGTACTTTACCTGTTCAGTCACATCGATTTCAGAATCAAAGAGACGCAAAGGTCGAACGCCATTACGGTTTCGCCTTTCCGTGAAAAGAACAATAGATGTTTTACTCGGATTAACCGAAAGGCCATATTGGCGACACCAACCCTCAACTACCTGAAGGGCGTTTTGCATCAGGTCGAAAAGGGTGCTGATGCACATACCAACTAACAATGTTAGGTAGTCGTCGGCAAAACCATAAGTAGGAAAACCGCTATTATTGAGTTGCCTCAATAGCGTATCTGCTACGAGATTCCACAAAAGCGGTGATAAGACTCCCCCTTGGGGGCATCCACAAACACTCAATTTCCTAATCCCTGCTAGACGCAATGTCGAGAAGAGATATCGGTTTTTGAGCATTTGGAGAATCCAATTGGAAATCATTGGAGATATACCATGACTCCGTGCGGCTTCCAATATGGCATCGAAAGGCACGTTGTCAAAGGCACCCTCGATATCTAAGAAAACACCCAAACAAGATTGCTTTTGAGCGAATGCTTTCTCGATATCGTAAACAACCTTGTGTAAAAGAGTCACAGTGGACTTACCAGATTGGTAGGCATGTTGATTCACATGAAGAGGCACGTTGGCCAGATGAACATCACGGATATGATGATCCACAATGCGTTCTAAGCATTTCAGAAGAAAAGAGGTCAAACTGATAGGTCTGAAACTCTTTGCTTCTTCATACGACGCACGACCCACTTTCGGAATAAACTTTACAGTAATATCCCTCCAGGATTTGGGAATATACCCTGTAGCAAAACTGCAAACAAGTAGTTTTTTCAAAACATGTTTGAAATAATCAAATCCCTTCTGAAGCAAAATAGGATAAATCCCATCTGCCCCAGGAGATTTGAAAGGAGCAAAGCTATTAAGAGCCCACTCAATCGATTCTATAGTTACAATACTCCGAGCCGAAGCTAAAGAATCATAACTACAAGAAAAGACATCAGGATCATCCGAAGATGTAATATCCACACATCCAGGGAAGTGTGTGCTGAATAAGCATTCCAGAACTTCCTCATCAGAGGAAGTCAGATCGCCATTTGGAAAACGAAGTTCGTTCACCCGGAAATCCTTAGATTTCGCAAGGATTTTGTTTAACCGACTGACTTCACTCAAGCTGGAAACATTTGTACAAAGGTTTTTCCAGCCGGATCGTTCAGCAGACCGGAGAGCTTTCCTGTAGGCCTTGCGAGCCGACCTGAAAGCCTCCGAACCAGCCGAACGTCGTCTGTTCCAACTCTTTCTACATTGTTTCCTGAGTTTCGCCAGATCAGAGTTCCACCAAGGGGTTCCTACGCAAAAGAGGCCATGGACATTCTGGTACGTACCTATCAGAAGTCCGGAACTGCGGCATTGATGAGAATGCGTCAACGGCTGTTCATGCTCAGAAACAGGAACTTCGAGAGCCTGGAGAGACTGTTTGACGAGTACGACCTCATCATACGGGAGCTTGATCGTATGAATGCGAACTTAACCAGCAGCGAAAAAGTCCACGCTCTGTTGATTGCATTGCCGGACAAATTCGACAACGTCAAGGGCGCTCTGACGGTATTGTCGAATGAGGAACTCTGTCGTAAACCCATTTATGACATCAAGCGGATGTTGCTGGACACAGAGCTTGCCAGTGGAGCGGTACCAGGACCATCGGGGGCATCAAGCAGTATTGCGCTGAAAACGGAGAAGAAGAACGAAATCAAATGTTTCGGGTGCGGTGGAGTCGGCCATTATAAGAACCGTTGCCCGAAGAAGAAGAAGCCAACCAAGAAGAGGACCGGCGGCCACGCCCTGATGGCCGGCAGAAGGATCGAGAGAGCGAGAGCGAAGAGAGCAGCGAATGTGCGATTCGTCGTGGACTCCGGGGCCACCGAGCACATGGTCAACGACGAACGGCTGCTGGAGAATGTGAAGGAGCTGGACAAGCCCGCTGCAATTAGTACAGCAAAATCCGGCCAGGTGCTTTGGGCCACAAAGTCGGGAAAAATGAGATTGACTTCCGTAATTGGGGTGAATAAAATGAAACCGATTACATTGTATAACGTCTTATTTATTCCTGGTCTGGATTCGAATCTCCTTTCGGTAAGAAAGGCAAATGAAATGGGGAAGAAAGTCGTTTTTGTAAACGACAGTGTCTTATTCCTGAACTTTGGTGAGGTTATCGCTAGGGGGACGGTAGTAGATGGACTTTACTGCATGGATTTCTCCCACGATTCGATTGTCGACCCATCAGCGTTGATAGGAACGAAGCAAGTAAGTATGGAGAAGCTTCATGAGCGATTGGGTCACTTGAGCTTTTCGGGGATAGAAAGGCTGCTTAAGAACGACATGGTTGAGGGAATCAACCATAGTTTGTCTAGAGAAGATACTCAAAAGGTTTGCGAAAGCTGTTTAGCGGGGAAGCAAAGCAGCAAACGATTTGAGCACCAGGAACTTCCAAGATCAAGCAGGCCGCTTGAAATTATACATTCCGATGTTTGCGGTCCCATGGAAGTAAAAACGTATAATGGCTACCGGTATTTTGTTACATTTACCGATGATTATACGCACTTTACTCTTGCTTATTTGATGGCACGAAAAAGCGAAGTTATCGAGAAATTTCAAGAATTCAAAGCTTTGGTTGAAGGACACTTTGGGCGAAGTATATCCAAACTACGGTGCGATAATGGTGGTGAATACATTGGAAATGAATTCAAAGACTTCTGTAAAGAAAACGGAATTCAAATGATTTTCACAGTACCATACACACCACAACAAAATGGAGTTAGCGAAAGGATCAACCGAACTTTGATGGAGAAGGTTCGTGCAATGTTACACGGAAGTGGAATGCCAAAGGAAATGTGGGGAGAAGCATTGCATTGTGCTGTTTACATCACGAATAGATGTCCCACCAATGGACTTGTAGAAAACAAAACTCCATTTGAAATGTTCTTCAACAAACGGCCTAATTTGGAAAATTTGAGAATCTTTGGCTGTACAGCCTATGCTCAAATTCCGAAGGAAAAACGGCAAAAGTTAGATTCGAAAACCAAACGCCTTGTATTTGTGGGTTACGCAAATAACGGGTACAGGCTTTGGAACAAAGAAACCCGATCAATTGAGTCCTCAAGGAATGTGATATTCGATGAAGAGCGGCTTTACAAGGATCAGTCTGATCGTTTGTCTAATGGAGATGATCAAATTTCCCCAGAAGATCTTGAAACAGTTCAGCTAATTCCTGTATCACGCTGCAAAGAGGACGAATCAGTTGCGAAGAATGTGGTCATGGAAGAGATGATTCATGAGCAGTCCAATGTCAGTGAAGAGAATACGCTTACAGAAATATCATTAGAAAGTGACTATGAAAGCACTTTTGAAGAGCAAAATTCGGAGGATGAACCGGAAATGCAGCAAATGCGGCGAAGTGAGCGAGAGAGAAAAGTACCGGCTAGGTATACTGATTACAAAATGGCAAAAATCGCTTCATCGTTTTCTGAAATAAATCCGATTCCTCAAACTATTGAGCAACTGAAGCAGCGCGATGATTGGGAGCAGTGGAAAACTGCACTAGACAGCGAAATGGGGTCACTGAAGGAAAACCAAACCTGGAGTATCGTGGACGGAGATGTACCGAAGAAACCAATTCAGTCGAAATGGGTGTTCAACGTCAAAGAAGATGGACGCTATAAGGCACGGTTAGTGGCCAAGGGCTGTTCACAGCGTCCTGGATTCGACTATAGCGAAACCTTTTCTCCTGTTGCGAGAATGGAGAGCGTTAGAACAATTTTATCCATGGCTAATGAGATGAAGTTGTTAATCCATCAAATGGATGTTAAGACGGCATTTCTTAACGGAAAGTTAGATGAGGTTATCTACATGCAACTACCGAAGGACGAAGTTGGAAAAGGTCAAACTGTTCTTCTGCAGAAAAGTCTGTATGGCTTGAAGCAGGCTAGCAGAAGTTGGAACAAACGTTTTGACACGGCGATTACAAATCTCGGATTTACCCAGCTGAAATGTGACTCCTGTGTGTACAAAAACAAGCAAAAGGGATTAATTTTGATTTTGTACGTAGATGACCTACTGATTGTAGGAGCAAATCTCGATGAAATTGACTGGATGAAATCCGAACTTGTAAAGTTATTCCACATGAAGGATTTATCAGAAGTCAAACATTTCCTCGGAATGGACATAACCAGAGATATGAAAACCCAAACGTTAAAAATCGCTCAATCTGGCTACACTGCACGGATTTTGAGACGATTTGGAATGTTTGATTGCAAACCTGTGGGGACACCACTAGAAGCAAACAACAAGTGGACGAAGAATGAAGGAAACGAAACGCAACACCCATACAAAGAACTATTGGGTTGCTTGCAATACCTAGCAATAACTACACGGCCCGATATTTGTGCTGCGGCAAGCGCATTGAGTAAATATCAGAGCCGTCCATCTGATGCCCATTGGAGCGGTTTAAAACGCATACTACGTTACCTACGTGGGACAATGGATACATGTATAGTGTATCAGCATCAAAACAACGCCAATGTGTTGATTGGATATGCCGATGCGGATTTTGCAAATGATGAAGATAATCGCAAATCTGTATCTGGATACGCTTTCCAGGTTTATGGAAATTTGGTTGCATGGGCAACAAAGAAGCAACAAACGATAAGTTTGTCGTCTTCTGAAGCCGAATTGATAGCATTATCATGTGCTGTAAAAGAGGGTTTGTGGTTAACAAACCTTTTAAGGGAATTAGATGTGGATAGCATCCCATTGATTATTATGGAGGACAACATTCCTTGCATCAGATATGCGGAGGAACCTAGGAGCCACCAAAGGATGAAGCACTTGGACATCAAGTATATGTTCATCCGTGATTTAATCAAGAAGCGCGAACTGAAGCTGAAGTTCCTGGCATCCAAGGAGCAACCTGCAGATGCATTCACTAAAGGATTGCCGAAAAGTCAACATAGATATTTGTTTGAACGGTTGAACGTTCGAATTGAGGGGAAGTGTTGAAGATCCAATTGTAAACAATAACAACTCTCGTGAGGTTATCACGGTTGTTTATCAATTCTCTTTTCACCCGTTCCCACAGAAATCAACTGTGGTAAAAAGCTCTCGTAGAACATTTGTAAAGGCCTAATCTAATGATTTGAATTTGAGCTTTGCCAATGCGGCTAGCAGTGTGGCCAGATTGAATTATATAATAATATCATATCATTTCTGTATATATCGCTAATATATTATGTTATCTTTTAACGACTTCGGATGAAGAAACTTCAATACAGTATCAGTATCCAAACCAAGTTATCGGTGTTTTATTTAACTTAAGGAAGTTTAAGACTTTTAGCACAAAAAACTCCCTAAAGTGCCCTTTGAAACCCCCATAACCGCTTCTTAGACTTTCTGAAACGCCGCCGAGGTCCTTTGAAGCGTTTTTGAGACCTCCTGGAACCCTCCGAGACCACTTGAAGTGCCCCCGACTCCCCTTGGAATACCCTGAGAAGAAACGCCCCTGAAATCCCCCCAGACTCCTTTGGAGGCCTCTAAAAAAAGCCCTGAAACCTCCGGAGAAGACCCTGATATCCTCTTAAACGCCCTGGAACCCCATGTGACCTTGAAACGTCGATGCTATCTCTCCATATCCCACTAAACCATATAAAACATTGAAACAATACTCTGGAACGTCTCTGGATAGGGAGTTCCTGCAGCCTGGAAGCAGTTGACTACTTTTAGGCGTTAATTCAGATTTAGCAGCATAAATTTGATTTCGTCAGTAGTAGCTCAATTTCACCCTGGATTCAAAGTTTAATAATTAGAACTATTAATCATTTTTGCAAAATGTTGTAATTTCTTGTCAGAACTTAGTTAACGCTCGCTTCTTGATGGAACCGGCAGCTGCACAGCGTGAACGGAACTTGACACTAAACAATCGGTATATATAGCTTCCAAAAGTGAATTCGGAGAAACACCTCATTGTAATTATCTCATTTTTCTTCTGCATGAAAATCTAAAAAGATCCACATTAACATCCTTTCAACCACAAAACTGCGACAGAGAGGCTTCGCATGGCTCTTCCTCAAACGATGAAATTTACAATTGAACACCCTGATCCATAATGTCAATTTCCCATCAACGCAGCAAGAGCGCAAAAAAAAGCCCGAACTTGATAGGAAGCCAACTCCCTGGAACCGTTAGAAAAATGAGAAATCTTCCCACCCGCCGCGTTGGTGTCCCACTCGATTGGAACCACACCTCTGCTGCTCGTTGCCATCATGAAACCTTCCTCAGTGATGCAGAGAATCGCAATCAGTCCACGACTCGACGACATGGGCGGCTTGGAATAAATATTCATCATTCGTAGCGAAAAACCATCAACGCTTCTCAGCTTTGGGTTGCCGTTGTCGTCCGCGTCGCCGCCGTCATCATAGGAGAAAGTGTTGGACTGGTCCGGCTACGGATGGCACGAGGCTTTCTGCCAGAGGAGCTGCCGTTGTAATGCAATGCCCAACCCTCCTGATTTTCCTCCCATGTCGTACTAGTGGAGCAGTATAGGTACCTACTGACTGCAAAGCTATGCGGTCGATCAGGGTTTGTGTTTGCATGTGGTTCAGTATCGACGACGGCCGTGTCGCCCGGATCATTCGGATAAATAAGTAAACACTACAACCGGCGCAGCGTTGGCCTCTGGCTGTGCCTCTGAATGACCCCCTTCTGGTAGGGCCGCGCCGTCGGGTCGTGTGTGATTGGGCTGGGTAGCTCATGGATATTGGTAGGATTTGCTGCGGATGATTGAACTGTGTGTACGACGGACTTTACTGAGCCGGAGAAGTCATTTGCGTTCGGAATCTGAAATTCATGCGATGTCGTTCTTTTTCGAATTTCAGCGGTGGGATTAATGTGGATTGGTTTGCAATAGGAATAATTTAGAGAAGCGGTACATAGCGTTGAACAGGAAAATAGAGCTAGTGATGAAGTAAATGGAAAATGATCAATTTTTAATTGTTTGCCAAAGTCATTTGTCAAAGTTAAAGTCCTAGATTTTTTGAGTGCTGTAACTCAATAGTTCTTAGAGACTCCAACAAATATGTCCGTACTACAAATACGTTGAAGCTTCAGCAACTGTACTTTCGCCTTGAATTGAAAACACAAACTTACACATTCTAAAAACGACAGAATGGTTGTTTGGTGTGGTATCAGGTATCAGGTATCAGTAGGTCGGCTCCAGAGGTACGTTCTCCTTTATTTGGGAAATTTGTGCCATCGTCATGAACATGAGCCTATTCATCGTTTACCTGAGGGAGAAGGGAAGGAAAAAAGGATGGGACAGCGGAAAGGACAGGTAAGGGAATAGGGTCGTCATACACGCATAAGCGTATCATAATGGTGTAAAAAGTAGAGATTGTACATTAACAAGATGCATCTTGTTAATATACAATCTCTACTTACTACATTCAAACAGCGCCCTGAAAAGAGCACTGTGATAAAGCCTGTATCCGCAATAATCGGGACACAGAAGTACGGCTGTAGCTCTGTAATGATTCAGACATCTCTGTTTGTTGTTGCAGTCTTGCGCCTTGTGACCTTCCTGACCGCACCACCTGCACAGCTTACTTATGTCGATTCCTTTGCAGTTCCGCGTCAGGTGGCCATATTCTAGACACCTGTAGCACCCTTCCGGTCGCTGGGAGAATCTCAGTGGGCATACTGAACAACCGACTTTGATTTTTCCGATTGTCATCGCTTTGTTGGCTGCGTCTACTGGGAGCTTTATCGAGGCTGCCTGCGTTCGAAACGGTCCCCTTCTCAGGCGTACTGTCATGTCCACTCCGTCTAAGTCGCATTGCTCTTTCATGGCGAGTCTCACTTCTTCCTCTGTGGTAATCTCGTCCAAATCCTTGCATTGGATCGTCGCTTCGGGGCACATGGCTTTCACATGCACCTTTTCACCCATTACTCTCTCCGTCAGCTCTTTGTATGCTGAGCTTTTGCTTTTTGAGTCTTTTTTCAACTCAAAGATCATGTCTCCCGTCTGGGTTCGTCTGATCTTCTGGACGTCAGCACCAAACTCCTTGAGTTGTGGATCTGTTCTCATGGCTCGTAGGACTTCGGCGTACGTATCTTCGCTGGTTTTCACGATGACCGCTTCCCCTTTCTTCCTCCTTCTGATAGGTTTTTGCGTTTTGACGTTAACCTTCCAGGGGGTGTCTCCATTTCCGCCGGTAATCGCTTCCTTGGCCGGTCTGGCATCCACGTTCTTTTGTTTTTTGTGTGCTGCCAACCTTTCATCTCCAGGTGATGATCTGGTTCTTTTTGGGGTAAATACCGGTGTGGTTTTCCGTCCCCAATGACTTTTCCTTCGCGCTGCTGCTGTTCACACTGCTCCTGCTCTCGCTTCTGCTGCTCGTGCAGCTCTTTTTCCCGATCCTGCTGCTCCCGCTGCTGTTGGTGCTTCTGCTGGTTCTGTTCTGTCGGCGACCTCGCCAGACCGCTTCTTGCAAGCGGATTTTATTATTTTTTGCTGCTTCTCGGACCACCGGTGGTTGGCATAATCCTCGACAGTGCGTTGATCGCCTTCGCCGCCTTCTCACAGGCATAGTCGACGTGACTGTTAAAGTTTAGCCGATCGTCGATCATCACACCCAGGTGCTTCAGCTCTCGCTTCGACGCTACTACGTGTTCTCCGACGGATATTTCCACTTGCTGCACTGCCTTGCAGTTGCTCACCAAAAGTACCTCCGTTTTGTGGTGGGCTATCTTTAGCTTGACTCCATCCATCCAGTTTTCGATGATGCCGATCGATTCTGCCGCCAACATTTCCACCTCTTCCGGTGTCACGCCTATTACTGATAGGACGATATCCTCCGCGAAACCCACGAGCACGACGCCTGTGGGTAGCTGCAACGTAAGCACTCCGTTGTACATAGCGTTCCACAGCGTTGGCCCGAGGATGGAGCCTTGTGGAACTCCCGCCGTCACTTTCATCCACTTTTCAAGATCCGACACAAGTAGTCTGGAACCCGCATTCTATGCAGTGCTACGGCGATGGCCTCCCAGCTGGCGCTATTGAACGCGTTCTTGACGTCGATTGTGATTACGGCGCAGTGCCGGTTTTCTCTGCTCTTCTGTTTGGACGCCTTTTCGGCCTTCTCCAGAACCGTCCGGATAGCATCCACCGTCGACTTTTCCTTCCGGAATCCAAACTGCAGCTGTGACAGTCCACGTTCTCCTTCTGTGAACGGCACCACCCTGTTAAGGATGACCTTCTCCAGCAGCTTCCCAAGTGTGTCCAACAGGCATATCGGTCTAAACGATGCTGGATTTCCCGGCGGTTTTCCTGGCTTTGGCAGTAAAACCAGTTTCTGCACCTTCCATATGTCTGGGAAGTGGCCTTCTTCCAAACATTTCTGCATCACTGTCCTGAACATGTCGGGGTAAGCTAGGACCGCCGATTTTAACGCCACATTGGGGATCCCGCCCGGACCCGGGGCTTTGTTCCCTTTTAGTTTTTTCGCTACTGCCTCTAGCTCGACATTGGAGACCTGCTGAGCTTCCGCACTTGCTTCGTCCTCCTCACCATACGGTGTTGATGGCCACGTCGTTGGGTCGTGCTTCGGAAAGAGACCCTCCACGATTACCTTCAGCTTGTCTGGACACATTTCTGCTGGCGTCGCTGGACCTTTAATCTTTGCCATCACGACTCGGTACGCGTCACCCCAGGGGTTTGCGTCGGCCTCTCGGCATAGCTCCTTGTGACAGTTCGACTTGCTCACGATTATCTCCTTTTTGACGTTGAATAACGTCCTTCGGCAACATATAGGGGTGTAACTTCAGAAAAACCAAAAATCGGCCGCGTCACGAAAAGTGGTCAGCTTTTGAACGCTAATAACTCAGTCATTTACGAACGAATTTTAAAAATTTTAGCACCGATCAGACGCAAATATTTTCAGCAATTATGTCAATTAATAATAACTATTGATTTTCAACAGCAAACTATTGAAAATTTAGGAAAAGTGAACCCATGTTTTATGCAGCCAATCACGTTCAAGCGCAGTTTTGGACTTTTCCGTCGAGCGCCTGGCAGTATAAAAGCTATTTCTTCTTCCCCTCTTCCATCATTCTTCATCAACACCTCGAGGGGAACGCATCGGCAGAGAGCTGTGCAGTTTGCTCCGTTTGCGTTTTCATTTAGTGTTCATTGGCAAGCCGAGCGCGGTGGTCGGTGCGGTGCGTCTTCGCGCGCGGTAGCTCGAGCGGAGTCGTTCACCGGATCAGAGACGAAGGAGCACAGCTCGGTTTGTATTTTCGCTCAGCATTCTCACAGCACATTTTCACGCTGTCGATTGCGGTGGACGGACGGACGCGCCGACGACAACCGAGCAGCAGCGGCGGTGGTGGAATAATTTATCATTTCCCCAGTTCGGAAGCGGATGGGCGCCGACGACACGGCAGCAACGCGGTTTGGTTTTGTGAAATCAAAATTAAATAGCCCTTATTAGGGCTACAATTTTAAATTCCACGTAAGAGTTGATTCGAATTTCTCTAGAAATTGAAGAAACGCAAGTGCAAACATCTTAAAACCTACTTCGAGAGCACCGCCGAACGCGGTACAAGCACCGCCAGCAACCTAGCAGCAGCGGCGGTGGCTTATTAGCATTTTCCCAGTGCGGTAGCGAAGGGACATGGCAACAACTGGGAATATTTTAACCGGTTCATGTCGAATCTATTCTAAATTCAAGATACGGTGACAAAAGCATAAACTTATGCGCGCATCATAAATCTGCTTAAAATTTCTTCAACTTTGAAAAATGGCAGGTTTGCTGGAAAATGAAAATGTTTACCAGCGTTGCCAAATTTCAATAAGAATTTTAGAATTTCAAATATCTGTAATCCTTAGAAATTTTGGTCGAAAATACATGACTTTTGTACTATGTATATACTGTCAATCTTGACTAAACATTATAATATTGGTTAATCCTAAGCCTACATACTGATTTGGAAATGGCTAATAATAATCATTTTAGTATATTTTAATACTCCGCTATAATAAATTATTGCAGATAAATTTGTATGGCATCGTTGAATTTTACTCCCCTCACATTTAACCAATCACGTTCGAGAGGGGAAGCCAGGCCATTGTGCCGTATAAAAGCAAACTGCTTCTTCTCATCTTCCATCATTCTTTCTTGACCCATCGAGGGGATCACATAGAAGGAGAGCTAGCTAGTTTCTCCGTTTGCGTTTTCCATCAGTATGCTTTGGCAAGCGGAGCGCGGTGGTTGTCGGCTGTTACGCTCTCCTTCGTATCGTTGTACGCGGCGCCAGTGGAGCAATCAGCCAGTTCAAACTGGTGCGCGGCAACAACGAGGGCTTTCTTTTGCCCCGAGTTTGTGCAGCATCGCCATCGCAAAACCCCCATCGAAATCAACGCCACCGATGACGTTCTGGATTTGGTTGGCATAGCTAACGATTTTCACCTCATGCAACAATAGAACGATTATTGTGCAACAAATAAAATTAAACAGCCTTTCTAAGGGCTTCAAAAATGTTCCTCACAAAAGTGAATCGAATAATTTTCTTTTACGACGCGTCGGGTCACAAATATGTCAAAACCGGCTAAATCTTAAAACCGTAGCATAAACTTTGCAAGCGGAATATGTAGTGGACATATACTTGATTTTTGTAGCATCCTTGATATTTCCCAGCCAAATTTCAATGTGTGTTGTGTCCGCAAAAATTAAACATTTCTATGCCCATTTTTGCCACACAATCTAGAAGAAAACTGTATGATATCTAGAAATTCTTAGTTATATAATTACATATTGATAATTCCAGTGCACCAATTAGCAAAAGCTTAATGATTTGCATTTTTGAATGATCTGTTGGATTGCATCTGTTTAAATTCTTATAAAATGAACGGTTACCAAGAAAATTCTGTTGTAGGTAAAGATTTTTAAATGGTTTTGAAAAAATCGTTTATGGAAACATTTTAAAACCAACTACTACGCGGAACAAGTCTTGTCGCGTCCATTCTAAATTTCTATATATAAACCTGCAAAAGCAGAGAAGTTGTGCGAGAGGATTTGAAATCTGCATCAATTTTCTTCGCAAAATAATTACCTGTTAGCATCCAAAGAAATTCAAAGGTCTATCAAACTACAGTTGGCCCGCTGAAATTATTCTGCAAATTGACTCACTGTATTTCGAGAGCAACAACATAGTTTAATGAAAGAGAAACTAGTTACGACTACCAGTACCTGGGCTGCCCATAAATGGTGAACCAAGAAAACCTAGTGCTGGGCTAGTACACAGGTTTAAATAGTTCTGACGTTCGATTTGAATAGGTCGTATCTGTATAGGAATCCCAGCAAATTTACGACCTATTCAAATTGAACGGCAAAGTTCATAAGGAATGAATCGGATCGAAAATAATGATAAATAATAAAATCCACTATCAATTGCCGTCTACAATCAAACTAAACCAAACCAAAATTTCACATCACAGTCTTTATCAATGTTAATACAGCATTCAATAATCGAAACTAATGCATAAACGGACGTTATTCAACGTCAGACTTGCGGTCGTGTCTAGTATACAACCCATCCAACTTTTTAATGCGGCTCTGGCCTCCTGGAACGCTAACTTCCGCTCCTCCCTATCCGGGTGGTTTCTTGCTCTCTGGTAGCGTCTTCTGGCTCTTAGACAGGCAGCACGGAGGGTGCCGAGTCTCTCGTTCCACCAATGTGCAGGACGTCGTCTGTACCTAGGCTCCCGTTTTCGTGGCATTGTAGTGTCACATGCCCTTGTAATCACTCTTGTCAGATCTACCGCATCTAGATCTGGGTTGTCCCTGTCCACACGGAGTGCCTCGACGAAGAGGTCCCTGTCGAAGGCTTTAGTCTTCCATTTTCGCTCGCATGTTCTGTTTCTCTGCATGGCCGTAGGGTTCCGTTGGCCAACGCTGTAGCAGATCGCCTGGTGATCACTGTGGGTGTACTCTTCGCTTACTTTCCAGTTCATGGTGCTTGCCAGCGATGGACTGCAGAAGGTAATGTCGATGATCGACTCCCGCCCGTCTTTGTGTGTGTGTGTGTGTGTGTGTGTGTGTGTGTTTGTTTGTGTGTGTGTGTGTGTGTGTGTGTGTGTGTGTGTGTGTGTGTGTGTGTGTGTGTGTGTGTGTGTGTGTGTGTGTGTGTGTGTGTGTGTGTGTGTGTGTGTGTGTGTGTGTGTGTGTGTGTGTGTGTGTGTGTGTGTGTGTGTGTGTGTGTGTGTGTGTGTGTGTGTGTGTGTGTGTGTGTGTGTGTGTGTGTGTGTGTGTCTATGACGCTTTTGACATTTATTTTGGGCGGCCCGTCGGTTTTTTTCGACCAATTACACCGTTCAACACTATATTTTGTTACGGGATGAGAAAAAAATAACAGGGGTTTGGAACCATAGAAGTGTCATAGTGAAAGAATTTTTGAAAAATATTGGATTGGGCCTTCACAGTTTAAAACCGAAGTTTGCATGGAGAACTTGGGGTGTTCAATTGAAATGTGCATTAGAAAGGCGTTAGACAATAATGAAACTAACCAAAATACCGAAAACGCCTAAAAATATGCACGGCACGTTCCAATGCACATATCAGTTGAACACCCCAAGTTCTCTATACAAACTTCGATTTTAAACTGTGAAGACCCGGTCCAATATTTTTCAAAAATTCGTTCACTATGACACTTCTAGGGTCCCAAACCCCTGTTATTTTTTTTGGGGCCGGGTCACAACGTCCGAGGCCATACAGTCCCGGACATTAAGTCGCGTTTTTTTGCGAAATAGCGTCCAAAAGTTTGGATGCGTCATAATATCCTATGTGCCTTCTTTCCTTGGACTTCGTGGCGTATCTGCAAGTTCGGACGTTATGCCCCGGAAAAATGCGCCATAAAGTCCTGGGACTTTATGGCCTCGGACGTTATGATACTGCGCCATTTTTTTTATCATCCCATAAGACCAAACTTTGTAAAATTTTGTCGAGCAGTGTTATTGTTGGATCGGCCTCCGGTGGTAGCTGGTAGAGGCCTTGCTTTACAGCTGCTATTACGATGTGACTACAAACGTTAGAGACGAACCAGCCAAGGGCTGAAAGTCTCTCTAATAAAGACAAATCAATCAATCAATACAAACGTTATTTAAAAAAAAAATCCTGCATGTGCAGTTACACTGCATGTAGTTTTTATCCGGCATAGAAACCCGGTGAATTGTATTTAAGTCTACCTTGTAATCTTCGAACGTAGTGTACTTTGGTACCATGAAACGTCGAATTTCATTCATGCTCACCTCCTCTCTTTCGCTTCCGGGTATATACATGTAAACGTGTATTCCACAGTGCACGGGTTTTGCTGTTTTTTCACTGTTCAAGAAACGCCATGCTTCTCGCTGTTCTTGTATTACAAAAACTCGATCGCGGTGAACTACCCTGGCCGGATCACCGTACATTTCAACCAATCCTAGTAGCAATGTTTTGAATGTTGCTAAAGTCTGTTTTTGTCTGTGCAGGGCGTTGTACTTGATTGATTTATTGATGGCTTCGACAGCATTATTTGTGAACGGCACGCCCAGGGGCAAAGGCCTCGTGCCATCCCGCAAAGTTGGAATTGTTCACGTATTTCGCGAAGAAATCTGTAAAACCTGGAACGCTGTCATAGTCAGTCATAAACAACTGCACAGCACTCTCATAGTGTTTTTGTGTGGGTGCGATTTGAAGCTTATCAATGCCGTCGCTAATGGATAATTGGTGGTCTGCCTGAATCTTTAATTTTTGAAAATATTTTTTTCAAATTTTGTCTCAGCTGGAAATAACAATTTATTGTTTTGATGCCTCCAAACACCATACACCATACATTTTCGATTATAAAGTTTGCAATGCAGATATTTTAAGGATCATTAAGTAAACTATTGAAGGGTTGTTTTTCAATTTTATAATGCGCATCTAATAAAAATAATGTTGCAATAACCTTTTGCCATATTTTTCGGTGCTTGAAGGTGGTTTAGAAACCCAGTGAGGTTGCTATATCGAAATTATTGCAAAATACATGCTCATGTGAGCGTACGAGCAATTTTAAAAAATGTGTGTTTCCAACACAGTGCCTGTGCGGCATGGATTTTTACTAAAAATGTGCAGGCCGAACACATTTTTGGGCGTGGCCGTTTTTGCGTGAAAAAATTTCAGTAGAGCGGAATGTTTTTCGATTTTCACAAGGTTGATGATTTGAAATCGATTTTTGTTCTATTTTTAAGTAAAGTCGCTCACTTCACAAATCTCATTCTCAATGCTCCGATTGAGCTGAATTTTTTACTGTAACTCGCCTACGTATGATAAATACACGATGAAAAAGAATTTTTAAGTTGTTTTTTCTTATTGAAAAAAAAAAATACATTTCTTCAAATATTTTTGGAAATTTTGATAAAATTTAAGGAGATCGTCCCCAAAACTCGTCAATATCTTGAGTTTCATCAATCTGACGTAAAGCCTGCACCACAGAGAACAGACATCCAAGTCCAGATCCGAAACTGTGTAAGGAATTTAACGGCTATTTAAAATCGGCAACACAAGTGGCAATAGCGTGGCGCTGCAATCGGTTAATTTCCCATACTAATTAAATTGACCACTTGAAATGTTTCAATTCACCACTGACTGTGGCAATATGGTGTTTGGTGGCGTTAGTGTTGTCATCGTGTATTGGTTTGCAACCTTACACAAGTAAAGATTCAAATCCTTACACAACTTTCCAAATGAAATTTGTTCTAGCCTGGATGTCTGTTCTCTGTGCCTGCACTGAGATGATCGAATGGTATTATATTCAGTTTTTAATTTATGGAAAAATATTTAAAGTTGGTTGAACAAAACGCAAGATGTTTGAATTTTATTAAATTCCATATTTTAAAAAGTTGTAAATTTTTTGAAGCACGGTTTCGAAATCAGCGCTAAATTGTGCTTGAAAAATGTTGGTCGTTGACAGAAGTTCACGACTTTCGTTTTATTTTGTAAACTAGTGTAATCGATATTAAGAATTATCTACTTCTATTAGCTCTTCGGCACAAGACATACATCACCGTGCCTGTGCAAATAACATACATAGTCACTGATTCTTCATTAGGGCCTAACTGACATTTTCAATTTCTCTTCATCGATCCTCTCTTTGTGTTATTACGGAGAGTGTATTAAGTTTTCCAAAGATTTTTTGGTTGAAATGCGAAGACGACGACTACATCTTGCTCTAGAAACAAAACTAATAAAGATTTTATTTGTTTTGATCACGTTATTAGCGAAAGAGAGAGTCAACGAAGAGAAATCGATCAAGTCAGTTAGGCCCTTAAGAAAAATCATTGTCATGTCCAAGTTATATTTTGTACCCTAGTTAGCCTCGATTCAGCCTCAGTTTTTAATATGCTGTTGTAGGGTTCTTCAAAGCTAACTACAAATCGACCGAAGCTGAAGATTTGGTGCCTTCGATCGGAAAATACAGCATCGCATACGAAAGAGTGACACAAAACCACCGTGGTTCGGGTATTGGCAAAGTGATTGTGTAAATTGAGCACACATAACGGTACCGTAACCCGGGGTATCATTGATCAGCGGGGTAACATTGATCGGCTTGACCCACCTCGGGAAATGTTCAAACAAGCATTTTAAATTGAATCAGTTTCTGCTATCAAATGGTATAAATAATCTGCTGTTATTTAGCTATTAAATGACATGTAAATCTTGAAAATTGAATTTCATAAACATTGAAACAAGGGCCCATATAGCCGAGGCGGTAAACGCACGGGTATTCAGCATGACCATACTGAGGGTGACGGGTTCGATTCCCGGTCGGTCCAGGATCTTTTCGTAAAGGAAATTTCCTTGACTTCCTTGGGCATAGAGTATCTTCGTGCCTGCCACACGATATACGCATGCAAAATGGTCATTGGCAGAGGAAGCTCTCAGTTAAAAACTGTGGAAGTGCTCATAGAACACTAAGCTGAGAAGCAGGCTTTGTCCCAGTGAGGACGTTACGCCAAGAAGAGGAGAGAGGAGAGGAAACATTGAAATAAATCGATTTTTCCATAGCTGAGTTTCGTAACGCAGCGAGATACATTGTCAAACATATATGCAATATGCATGGCATGAATACTAGATACAATATGAGGTTTGAAATCACTGTATTACTTCGATATGATATCCTAGAGATGGATTTATTAAACAAAACCTTTATGAAAATGCTCTGTTTCAGTAAAATAGGGTAAACAATATAATTTGGACATGTATATAACTTGGACATGCACTGCGATGTATGTCTTGTTCCGTAGAGCTAATAAAAGTAGATACTTCTGAATATCGATTGTTGGATCAAATAGACCCTATTCTGATGACTTACGTTGAAAATAAGCTCAACAATTAAGAATTTGCTTTAAAATTATCGAAAATGTAAAATGTTTCACTTTGGCACAAATGTCCCGAATGGAGGATAACGTGCCTCTGGAGCCGGCCTTCTAATACATGGGGATGCTGTGCGATTGCATACTTGGAGGCGTATTCTGTGGTTCTGGCGATATTTCCTCGATTTTAACAAAAAACTGTAAAAGTTATCAAAATAGATGCCTGTTAAGCGGAAAAACTAGGGGTGGGTAATGTCTGAGACATAACCGCAATGTTGACGTAGGACAAAGGCTGGAATGAGGTTCCGACTTTTATATATTAAAATGGGCCCTTTAATTTGAAGTCTTAAATCAGCTGATTTTTCGTGTCATTGTTGTCCGACCTTCGTAAATAAATGCATAACGAATTTATCACATAACGTCGGTTTCCTGCAATAGGGGCACAACTCAAAATATGTCATTTTTGAGATTTTGATGGCAAATGATGAAAAACTATGTAAAATTTCATCTCACAAAGACCCGTTCCAAAATTCGATGAGAAACGCGAGATTTGGGCATTTTCACCAATTTTCCGCAGTAAGGGCACAACTCAAAATCAGTCAATTTTTTCAATAGTCGTTGAAAAATAGTTGTCAAAAATTCATGAAACAGATAGTCCTTCAGCCCCTTTCAATGATACAACAATCAAAATTTGTTTAAATACATTTGTCAAATGATGAGAGAAATAAGTGAATTTGCAGGAGGTGCTTCATGATTGCCAATTTTTAAACGCTTATTCTGAAAATTCACATTTTTTGAGTTGTGCCCCTATTGCAGGAAACCGACGATAAAAGGCCAACACAATGTATGCTGGCAAAATTCAAATCGGCGGAGTGATGTGTTGATTAAAGTTGTTACCTATGTGATCCATTTCACTGAACGCATTCATAAGATGTTGATTAGTTAAACCTTCCGTAACTCGCGCCGTTGGCCATCACTTGAGGGTTGAGTATTATTTTATTTTGAAGATAAATGTTCAACCGTTGTTTGAAAGAATTTTCGTCGAAAGGAAAGAATGATTATAATATTGAAAGGCGTTAAGCCATAGCTTCCCAAACATCATATTGCGATCGCATCAATCATTAAAATAACTAAAATTGCCGCTATGAAATGAACAGATGGAGCCACCGTAGCCATGTGTATTTGACACAACTCAATTGCTGTTAACGAAATTTTAGATAATTTTGATTGCAGTTTCATGAAATATTCTAGATTCAACAATACGTTGTATAGTTACGCGAACAACAATTAGAGGCCGGCTATACTGTTGCTAAGTTTTCAGTCTGTCGCTTTTAATTATCCGATTCATAACTCTGGAGGAATAATTTTCACTGGTCCTGAAAAGGACCTTTTAAATAACAGGAGATTTCGGCAAGACAATTGAAAATTATCCGCACTGAATGCTGGAAGCCATCGAAAACTGCCATCGCTTACTGCCGTGGATGAGATTCCTGGTTCTATCAGCTAAATAGCCGAGAGTCATCGCAGGATTGGTGCGCAGCTGCGGAGGTGACATCCATTCCCTTTGACTGATTCAACGAAAATGATGGAAGAAAACAGAAGTCACTGTTTTTTTTTTCCCCTTGATTAGTAGATTAGGCTCCTCCCATTTGGCTGGCTTTCCAGTTTATTTCGTTTGCATGACCCGCCCCGAATGCTCCAGACGCATCAAGCAACTAACCAACCGAGAAATGAGCAAATTTTCATTGAACGGATTGGATAATTTCGATTCACCACCAGCGGGTAACCAAACGATCAACTTTTAAGCGCAAACCGACATTCGGTTCTTCAGATTTTTGCTCTAGAAAATTCTAGGTGTGGCTTCGTCATATATTCACCTTCGAACATTTTCGAAAAATGTTTAAACTTAATTTTAATTAAACAATGTCTCACGCAAAATAGTTCGGATAGAATAATGCGTTGTTAAATTCCGGGTGGAACCATTAGGCCATTAGTGACCGGCTTCATCATTATTGCTGGGCCACCAAGTATTCAATCTTTCACTTCTCAATTGCACCACACTTTTCTCGTTCGATGGAATGAAATTAGCTGATTCACAAACTCTTAAGGAATAATTAACGGTGGTCCTAAACAAGACCGTTTGATTAATTGACGATTTTAGGAACGAAATGGCATGAATTCACCATGTCACGCAATGCGTGTTGGTTTTCTCCGTGCTGAATGATAAACGCCACCGAAAACTGGACCGCCGTGGATTACAATAATGACCAGTTTCACTATTGCTGGCAACGATGCTCTGTCTTTTGCTTTTTGGTTGCACTACATCTCGATCGATGTTGGAAATTATCCAATTAACTCTTGAGGAATCATTTTCGATGGTCCTGAAAAGGACCGGTTTGAATAATGGACGATTTTGATGCATTCACCATGGCATGCAATGCATGTTGGCTTTCGCTGCGGAGTGCGGAGAATGCTGGACGCCGTCGAAAATTGGCCCACCGCCGCTGCCATGGATGCGATTCCAAGTGCTATCATCTGCACGATATCCGAGAGTAGTCGCTGGGTTGTTGTGCTGCTGCCTTGCTGGAGGTGACATCCACCTCCAACCTCCTTGACTGATCCAACGAAAATGACGAAAGAAAACAGAGAACACTGCTTTTATACCCCTAGATTGGCAGATGAAGCTCCTCCCATTCGGCTGGCTTTTCAGTTAATTTCGTTTGCATGACCCGCCCCTTATGCTCCAGACGCATCAAACGATTAATCAACCGAGAAATGAGAAAATTTCCATTGAACGGATAATGTAACCAAAATATTAGATGATTTAGATCATTTTAATTTGGAAAATGTTAGAATTGAAACATTTTTCACGCAAAATGGCCCGGATATGATAATGCGTTGCCAAAGTCCGGGTGGAACAATTAGACGTCATAATTGTTGCTGGCTGAGTCACAGCATTCAAAATCATTCACTTTTTGGTTGTATTACACTTTTCCTGTTCGTTGGAATTGAATTTTCCGATTCACAGCTCTTGAAAAATCATTTTCGATGGTCCTTAAAAGGACCGTTTGGATAATGAATAATTTTAGGAAGAAAATTAAATGAATTCACTATGCCACTATGCGTGTTTGTTTTCTCCGCACTAAATGCTGAACGCCACCGAAAACTGGCCCGCCGCTTGCTGCCGTGCATGCGATTAATGACCGGTTTTGCTTTTGCTGAGAAACGCCGCTCTGTCCTTGCTTTGCACTAGGTTCACCTTTCTCGATCGAGGGTGGAAATTCATCCAATTAACTCTTGAGAAATCTTTTTCGATGGTCCTGAAAAGAACCGTTTGAATAATGTACGATTTTGATGAATTTACAATGCCACGCAATTCGTGTTGGTTTTCTCCGCGCTCAACGCTAGACGCAATCGAAAACTGGCCCGCCGCTTGCTGTTGTGAATGAGATTCCTGGTGCTATCAGTACGATAGCCAAGTGTCGTCGCTGAGTCGATGTGCCGCTGCCCAGCTCGAGGTGTCACCTCGACGGTGGTCGAAATGGAACTGACGATCAGCTCTCGCATGATCGCATTCCTTCCTGCATCGTAGTTGCCCCCACGATGCGCACCAATCAGAGAGCGTTGGTATACTGAACGAGAAAATTTGTCCGCTACCCATATTTATAGATTTCAGCGATTTCAATGTCTAACTTTAAAACAACTTTTCAACTATTTATCAATGATTTTTAGGTTCACCGAATATTACAAATTGAACGCGGGAGTTTCATCTCTCGGATAACGGGATTTGTTTATCATTTCGTTCAGTGGGAAAGGTACTGTGAGCGTTTAAAATCTTTCACTCAAACGTAACGCTCTTGGTTTCATAAATTTTGAAATGACACCGGGTATAGAAAACAGAGACGTAGTCCTACGTCAAAATTTGATTATTTACACGAAAATATTTGTTAATTTATTCTACTTTCATTATAAGGCAGTATTCATGGCTAAACATGAAGATAATTGCCCTGTCCAAATTATACATATATACCTGAGGGTGTCCAAAACATATATTCGGTGTCCAAAATGTAATTCTAACAGTCGATTGGAAATTGTGAATTTCTCAGCTTAAAATGCGTTCGTTAAGCTTTTTATCACCAGGAACGCAAAGTACAATCATATTATAAGCGTTATAGTAACTTTGCAAAATAATCAATTTCTTTCTAAGGAAGCTAGGGGACGATTTTTCCAACGTTGTCCTCAGCCTGTCCAAAATACATGAATTACCCTACTCAAAGTTCGGATAAATATTAACCGTACCAAAAGTGAACTTCATTTGAACTTCGGCGACAGCGGGGCCGGGGAGAAGTTCTCATTCAATTAAATCACTCGGAAATCGAGCGCAGCAGCCACAGCTTGTGTTAATTTCACAAGTACACTTTGTTTCACTATAATATTTCAACATACTTACTTGTAATCAACTCAAAGCACCCGTAATGTGTGGCTCAAAGGCTGCCCCCGCAGCGAAAAACTGTTCTGCCCAGGATTCCGCCGGAGTTTTTCGGCTGCGGATAAAAGTCTTCCAGCTTTGCTGGATGTTTCAACCCCGTCTCACTTGTCGCACCAGCATGCCGGTAATCGACGCGATCGTTGTCACTTAAAACTTATAAACTTTTCTGAATGATTGGCACTGGCACTAATTTATTGCTTTGCACTTGTTTCAATTACGAACCAAAACAAACTGAAAATGTCAAACTATGTAAGTTCACAAGAAGTTCCACGTAAACTTCTTTCGAACCTTCGGCTTGAAGTTCAGAGAAAGTTCACACGCGAACCTGATTGAGCTCTACTAAATGATATCAGCACATTGAGTAAAATCCCGCAGTGCCTAACAACACATACCTGGAGTAGTGGTTAGGCGCCGGCTTTCAACGAGGAGAACCCGAGTTCAATTCTCAGTAAGTAAAAAAACATTAAAAATTATTTCAAGGTATTAGTCAATTTGGATTACACATGTACTAATGTTTCATGATAATAAATTACTTTTGAGGATTAATTTATTTTTTTTTTTATTTTTTTTTGAAGCTTATTTTTAAGCTGAATTGCGTTTCTTTCAGCGACACAAGTGTACTTTTTGCGAACTCAGGTTCGGTAAATTACTTAAAAACTAGGAGTGGGTAATGTCTGAGACATAACCGCAATGTTGACGTAGGACAAAGGCTAGTTCAAGAGTTCTTTCGTTTTGAAGAGAAATGATCCATTTACTCTTCTACGAGAGAATTTTCATCGAGCGGATAAAATTATTAGATAATTGTACGGCGTAAGATAGATCCTTTTAATTGAATTTTAACGTGAAACTCATTCGACAATACGTTGTTTTCATCTGGGAAGAACAGTGGCCGACTTCACTATTGCTGAACTAATAAGCTAAGTCTGTCGCTTTTAATTATCCGAATCATAACTCTTTAGGTATCATTTTCGCTGATCCTGGAAAAGACCGTTTAAAAAACGGAAGATTTTGACGAGACAATTGCATAAATTCATCACGCAATGCGAGTTGATTTTACCCATACTGAATGCGGACGTTTGCTGTCGGATATGAGATTCCTGGTGCTGCCACCTCGATAGCCGAGAGTCATCGCTGAGTTTGTCTGCAGCTGTCTAGATGGGAGGTGACTTCTCCCTTCTCCTTGACTGATCCAAGGAAAATGACGAAAGATAACAGAGGAAACAGCTGTTATGCCCCTAGATTAGCAGATGAAGCTCCTCCCATTCGGCGGGTTTTCAGGGTTAATTCCGTTTGCATGACCCGTCCACATTGTGTCAGACGCTTCAAACGACTAATCCACCTTTCTTGAGACAAGATCAAATCGAACGTATAAACTAATCGAAGTATTGAATAGTTAAGGTCATTTTAATTCGATAAATATTAGAATGAAACAATTTTTCAGGCACATTGCCGAATAAGATAATGCGTTGCTAAATTTCGTGTAGAAAGATTAGTGATCGATTTTGCTGTTGCTGAGCCACCATTCAACCATTCACTTTTCGAATGCACCACACTTTTACCGATCGATGGATTATATCCGAAAATTATCCGATTCATAACTCTTATGGAATAATTTTCTCTGGTCCTGAAAAGGTCCTTTCAAATAACGGTTGATTTTAGAAAGACAATTGAAAATTATCCGCACTGAATGCGGGAAGCCATCGAAAACTGCCGCCGCCTGCTGCCGTGAATGACATTCCTGGTTCTATCAAATAGATAGTCGAGAGTCGTCGCTGTGTTGGTGCGCAGCTACCCAGCTGCGGAGGTAACTTCCATTATCCTTGCCGGGCCCACCGCTTACATCCGTGGTCAGTGGATGGGATTCCTGGTGCTATTACTCGTCGCAGTTGACGTGCTGTGCTGCTGCTGCTGGGCTGGAGGTGACGCCAACCTCCTTGACTGATCCAACGAAAATGACGAAAGAAATCAGAGGGAACAGCTTTTATGCCCCTAGATTAGCAGATGAAGCTCCTCCCATTCTGCTGGCTTTCCAGTTTGTTTCGATTGCATGATCCGCCCCGCATGCTTCAGACGCTTCTAACGATTTTCAACCAAGAACTGAGAAAAAAAATCATTTAACAAATAAAGTAACCAAAACATAGAAAGATTTAGATCATTTCAATTCGAAAAATGCTAGAATTAAACAAGGGATCGTTCTTAAATTACGGCACGCAAAAAATAGTCATTTTCAACCCCTCCTCATCCCTATGTCACACTTTTTGTATGGGACCTCTGAAATTTTTGTATGGGTCGTCACACTTTGCTGACCTCTCCCTTTAAAACGTGACGTAATTTATGGACGCTCCCCAATGTTTCACGAAAAATGGTCCTGATAGGACAATGCAGGGCCCATATAGCCGAGGCGGTAAACGCACGGGTATTCAGCATGACCATACTGAGGGTGACGGGTTCGATTCCCGGTCGGTCCAGGATCTTTTCGTAAAGGAAATTTCCTTGACTTCCTTGGGCATAGAGTATCTTCGTGCCTGCCACACGATATACACATGCAAAATGGTCATTGGCAGAGGAAGCTCTCAGTTAATAACTGTGGAAGTGCTCATAGAACACTAAGCTGAGAAGCAGGCTTTGTCCCAGTGAGGACGTTACGCCAAGAAGAGGAGAGAGGAGGACAATGCGTTGCTAAATTCTGGGTGGAACGATTAGTGGCCGGAATTCAATCATTCATTTTTCGATTGAACCACACTTTTCTCGATTGATGGAATGAAATTATCTGATTTACAACTCTTAAGGAATCATTTTCGGTGGTCCTGAAAAGGACCGTTTGATTAATTGACGATATTAGGAACGAAATGGCATGAAAACATCATGTCACGCAATGCGTGTTGGTTTTCTCCTTGCTTAATACAGGATGCCACCGAAAACTGGTATGTCGCTTTCTGCCATGGATGAGATTCCTGATGCTATCCGCACGATAGCCGAGAGTTGCGGCTGGGTTGATGTGCCACTGTTCAGCTGTGGAGGTGACATCCACCCTGCCTGACTGATCCAACGAAAATGACGAAAGAAATCAGAGGGAACAGCTTTTATGTCCCTAGATTGGCAGATGAAGCTCCTCCCATTCGGCTGGCTTTCAAGTTTATTTCGTTTGCATGTCCCGCCCCGCATGCACCAGACGCTTGAAATGGTAAATCAACCGAGAAATGAGAAAATTTTCATTTAACGAATAAAGTAACCAAAATATTGGAAGATTTAGATCATTTCAATTCGAAAAATGGTTTAATCAAACAATGTTTCACGATAAATGGTCTGGATAGGATAAAGCGTTGCTAAATTCCTGATGGAACCATTAGTGGCCGGCATCATTATTGTTGCGGGGCCACAAAGCATACAAACTTTCACTTTTCCGTTGCACCACACTTTTACCGAGCGATGGAATGAAATAATCTGATTCACAACTCTTCAGGAATAATTTTGTATGGTCCTGAAAAGAACCGTTTGAATATTGAACGATTTCAGACAGAAAATTGACATGAATTCATCATGCCACGCAATGCGTGTTAGATTTCTCCGTACTGAATGCTGAACGCCGTCGAAAATTGGCTCGCCGCTTGCTGCCGTGGATGAGATTAGTGATCGCCTTCACTGTTGCTGAACCACCACCAAGAATTCAATCTTTCACTATTTGGTTTCACTTCACTTTCTCGGACGATGCAGGAAATTTATCCAATTAACTGGACGCCGTTGAGAATTAGCCTGTCGCTTGCTGACCTGGATGTTCTTGCTGATGCTATCAGCAATGCGCCGCCGTCAATCAATCCGTGTAATGACCGAGCCCCGAGGAAAAGCGACGCAACTCGCAAATTCGTTGTGCCGGATCTTTCTTTGGTGGGTTTTGCTGCTGACTCTGCCACCACCGCCGATTCCTTCCTTGGTCTGCAGCGTTAGACGGTTAGAAGGCGAATGTGCAACAGCACCCTTGCCGACATCCACCGACGCCGAGTCGACACGGCCGTCAAAGAATAATGAGCGAAAACGCAAACGAAGAAAGTGGGCAGCTCTCGTTCGATGCGTTCACCTCGAGACGACAAAGACAAATGAGGGAAGATGCGAAGAAGCAGTAGCTTTTATATTCGACGGGAGCGTCCAAAATGTGCTCGATCGTGTTTGGCTGGAATAAACATGGGTTTACTTTTCCCAATTTTTCAATAGTTTGTTATTGAAAAACAGCTAATGTTATTATTGGACATAATTGGTGTAAAGATTTGCAATCGATTGGTGCCAAAATTTTGAAAATTCAACGAGAAATGCCTGAGTTATTAACGCTCAAAATCTCCACTTCAAACGTAACGCGGCCGATTTCTGAAAATTAAGAATGACACCCGGTATAGAAAAGAGAGACGTAGTCCTACGTCAAAAGTGAGCTGAATAGAATGCTATTCATCTTCCTTCGAATAGCTGATTAAGCCCAAACATGCTGTTTTATCCGAACTTTTGGTTGCTTGGGTGTGCATTGGTGGTTTTGGAAGCGAAAGTGGCTCCGTTGAAGCCGTTATCAGTTCCGCGTTTGGAACTGCAGGCGGCTGTTATGGGAAGCCGCATAATGAAGTCTATTGTCGACAGTCATTCGATTAAAATCCAGAGGAGATTCATCTGGACCGATTCCAACACTGTTCTACTGTGGATACCGTCTGACGCTAGAAAGTACCGACAATACGTTGCTGTGCGTGTAGGCGAAATTCTGGACGAGACCAAGGTGCAGGAATGGAGATACGTACCGTCGGAGCTCAATGTGGCGGACGATGCGACCAAATGGAAGGGAGCACCGGATCTACGACCAATCAATCTTTGGTTCTCAGGTCCAGAATTTTTGTATAAACCGGAGAATCAGTGGCCACAGCAGGAGGTGCAGTACGTCGAAATTTCGGAAGAATTACGCGCAGTTAATTTTCACCAAGAAGTTACCAGTGTCAGCTTCATCGATTGTCAACGGTTCTCTAAATGGGAACGCCTCTTACGGTCGGCTTCGTACGTCTTTATGTTCATTAGACGATGTCGCAACGTACCGGGATCATCTCAGATGTCAAAGGGATTGGATCAGCAAGGTTTCAAACGGGCGGAATGTGCGTTGTGGCGATTGGCGCAAGAGGATGAATATGCAGAAGAGCTGAAGCAAATAAGAGCTGGAAATGAAAGTGGAGTTCAAAAGAACAGTCCCTTGAGAAAGCTGTCTCCGTTTATCGGCGAAAATGGACAACTTCGCTTGGGAGGTCGCATCGGTGCTTCACTCTTCGCAGCATTCGATGCGAAGTATCCAGTTATCCTGCCAAAAGGGCACCGTATTACCGAACTTGTCATCGACACCACAGATTGTTTGGGCATCAGAACGGAGAAACTATGATAAACGAATTGAGACAAAAATTTAATATCTCCAACATGCGAGCGGAAGTGCGCAAGGCTGCTAAGCGTTGTCAATGGTGCCGCACCTACAAAGTTCGACCGCAAATTCCACAGATGGCGCCACTGCCTGAAGAGCGCGTGACACCGTTTGTTAGACTGTTCACGATGATCGGAATAGATTATGTTGGTCCTTACTTGATCAAAATCGGTAGAAGTTTGGTGAAACGGTGGGCCGTGCTATACACCTGCCTCACTATAAGGGCGGTACACTTAGAGATAGCAGCGTCCCTATAAACCGAGTCGTGCATGCTGGCACTTCGCAGATGTGTGGCCAGACGTGGAGCACCGAACCAGATTTATACCGATAACGGAACCAACTTCGTCGGTACTGAACGGGAACTGGCAAGGCAACTTAAAGAAGTCAATCAGCAGATGTCGGAGAGTTTCACGAACGCGAACACGAGGTGGAACTTCATTCCGCCGGCCTCTCCGCACATGGACGGTGCGTGGGAGAGACTGGTCCGGGCCGTAAAGGCGGCTATGAACTCGATCAAACATACAAGGACTCCAACAGAGGAGGTGTTTCACACCGTTATATGTGAAGCCGAGTCCATGGTCAACTCGCGACCATTAACATATATGCCACTGGAAGGTTCGGATCAGAAGGTTCTTACTCCGAACCATTTTCTCCTTATGAATTCAGAGGGAGTGACGCAAACTGAGAAATCGCCGTCGGAGGAAAGAGGAACTCTACGCAGCAACTGGAGACTTTGTCAACACATATGCTACCAACAATAACGCAAAGGACTAAGTGGTTTGTTGAAGCAAAGGCGTTAGAAGTAGGTGATGTCGTTTTCATTGTAGATGGCAGTGCCAGGAATCGCTGGACTCGAGGTAGAGTAACAGCAGTATTTCCCGGAAAAGATGGCCGAATCAGGCAAGCAGAAGTGCGAAGCAATTCTGGAACACTTCGCAGATCCGTCGCAAAACTAGCGGTTATGGACGTCCTTTCAGAAGGTAAAGCTGATGAACGGAGCAGCTTTACGGGGCCGGGAATGTTGGAGTGAACCACTAAACGCACCACGGTTTCACGAAAGGTAGATAGGTCACTCAGTTGCGATATGGTTACTGCCGAGCGTATGCGGGCAAAAGATATTTTTCATGTTTGCCCCAACCCATCATAAACCCTTTTTAAAAAACTATGTTTTTTTAAAAGAAAAAACTAGGGGTGGGTAATGTCTGAGACATAACCGCAATGTTGACGTAGGACAAAGGCTGGAATGAGGTTCCGACTTTTATATATTAAAATGGGCCCTTTAATTTGAAGTCTTAAATCAGCTGATTTTTCGTGTCATTGTTGTCCGACCTTCGTAAATAAATGCATAACGAATTTATCACATAACGTCGGTTTCCTGCAATAGGGGCACAACTCAAAATATGTCATTTTTGAGATTTTGATGGCAAATGATGAAAAACTATGTAAAATTTCATCTCACAAAGACCCGTTCCAAAATTCGATGAGAAACGCGAGATTTGGGCATTTTCACCAATTTTCCGCAGTAAGGGCACAACTCAAAATCAGTCAATTTTTTCAATAGTCGTTGAAAAATAGTTGTCAAAAAATCATGAAACAGATAGTCCTTCAGCCCCTTTCAATGATACAACAATCAAAATTTGTTTACATTTGTCAAGTGATGAGAGAAATAAGTGAATTTGCAGGAGGTGCTTCATGATTGCCAATTTTCAAACGCTTATTCTGAAAATTCACATTTTTTGAGTTGTGCCCCTATTGCAGGAAACCGACGATAAAAGGCCTACACAATGTATGCTGGCAAAATTCAAATCGGCGGAGTGATGTGGTGATTAAAGTTGTTACCTATGTGATCCATTTCACTGAACGCATTCATAAGATGTTAATTAGTTAAACCTTCCGTAACTCGCGCGGTTGGCCATCACTTGAGGGTTGAGTATTATTTTATTTTGAAGATAAATGTTCAACCGTTGTTTGAAAGAATTTTCGTCGAAAGGAGAGAATGATTATAATATTGAAAGGCGTTAAGCCATAGCTTCCCAAACATCATATTGCGATCGCAACAATCATTAAAATAACTAAAATTGCCGCTATGAAATGAACAGATGGAGCCACCGTAGCCATGTGTATTTGACACAACTCAAGTGCTGTTAACGAAACTTTAGATAATTTTGATTGCAGTTTCATGAAATATTCTAGATTCAACAATACGTTGTATAGTTACGCGAACAACAATTAGAGGCCGGCTATACTGTTGCTAAGTTTTCAGTCTGTCGCTTTTAATTATCCGATTCATAACTCTGGAGGAATAATTTTCACTGGTCCTGAAAAGGACCTTTTAAATAACAGGAGATTTCGGCAAGACAATTGAAAATTATCCGCACTGAAAGCTGGAAGCTATCGAAAACTGCCATCGCTTACTGCCGTGGATGACATTCCTGGTTCTATCAGCTAAATAGCCGAGAGTCATCGCAGGATTGGTGCGCAGCTGCGGAGGTGACATCCATTCCCTTTGACTGATTCAACGAAAATGACGGAAGAAAACAGAGGTCACTGCTTTTATTCCCCTTGATTAGTAGATTAGGCTCCTCCCATTTGGCTGGCTTTCCAGTTTATTTCGTTTGCATGACCCGCCCCGAATGCTCCAGACGCATCAAGCAACTAACCAACCGAGAAATGAGCAAATTTTCATTGAACGGATTGGATAATTTCGATTCACCACCAGCGGGTAACCAAACGATCAACTTTTAAGCGCAAACCGACATTCGGTTCTTCAGATTTGTGCTCTAGAAAATTCTAGGTGTGGCTTCGTCATATATTCACCTTCGAACATTTTCGAAAAATGTTTAAACTTAATTTTAATTAAACAATGTTTCACGCAAAATAGTTCGGATAGAATAATGCGTTGTTAAATTCCGGGTGGAACCATTAGGCCATTAGTGACCGGCTTCATCATTATTGCTGGGCCACCAAGTATTCAATCTTTCACTTCTCAATTGCACCACACTTTTCTCGTTCGATGGAATGAAATTAGCTGATTCACAAACTCTTAAGGAATAATTTACGGTGGTCCTGAACAAGACCGTTTGATTAATTGACGATTTTAGGAACGAAATGGCATGAATTCACCATGTCACGCAATGCGTGTTGGTTTTCTCCGTGCTGAATGATAAACGCCACCGAAAACTGGACCGCCGTGGATTACAATAATGACCAGTTTCACTATTGCTGGCAACGATGCTCTGTCTTTTGCTTTTTGGTTGCACTACATCTCGATCGATGTTGGAAATTATCCAATTAACTCTTGAGGAATCATTTTCGATGGTCCTGAAAAGGACCGGTTTGAATAATGGACGATTTTGATGCATTCACCATGGCATGCAATGCATGTTGGTTTTCGCTGCGGAGTGCGGAGAATGCTGGACGCCGTCGAAAATTGGCCCACCGCCGCTGCCATGGATGCGATTCCAAGTGCTATCATCAGCACGATATCCGAGAGTAGTCGCTGGGTTGTTTTGCTGCTGCCTTGCTGGAGGTGACATCCACCTCCAACCTCCTTGACTGATCCAACGAAAATGACGAAAGAAAACAGAGAACACTGCTTTTATACCCCTAGATTGGCAGATGAAGCTCCTCCCATTCGGCTGGCTTTTCAGTTAATTTCGTTTGCATGACCCGCCCCTTATGCTCCAGACGCATCAAACGATTAATCAACCGAGAAATGAGAAAATTTCCATTGAACGGATAATGTAACCAAAATATTAGATGATTTAGATCATTTTAATTTGGAAAATGTTAGAATTGAAACATTTTTCACGCAAAATGGCCCGGATATGATAATGCGTTGCCAAAGTCCGGGTGGAACAATTAGACGTCATAATTGTTGCTGGCTGAGTCACAGCATTCAAAATCATTCACTTTTCGGTTGTATTACACTTTTCCTGTTCGTTGGAATGGAATTATCCGATTCACAGCTCTTGAAAAATCATTTTCGATGGTCCTTAAAAGGACCGTTTGGAAACTTTGGATAATGAATAATTTTAGGAAGAAAATTAAATGAATTCACTATGCCACTATGCGTGTTTGTTTTCTCCGCACTAAATGCTGAACGCCACCGAAAACTGGCCCGCCGCTTGCTGCCGCGCATGCGATTAATGACCGGCTTTGCTTTTGCTGAGAAACGCCGCTCTGTCCTTGCTTTGCACTACACCTTTCTCGATCGAGGGTGGAGATTCATCCAATTAACTCTTGAGAAATCTTTTTCGATAGTCCTGAAAAGAACCGTTTGAATAATGGACGATTTTGATGAATTTACAATGCCACGCAATTCGTGTTGATTTTCTCCGCGCTCAACGCTAGACGCAATCGAAAACTGGCCCGCCGCTTGCTGTTGTGAATGAGATTCCTGGTGCTATCAGTACGATAGCCAAGTGTCGTCGCTGAGTCGATGTGCCGCTGCCCAGCTCGAGGTGTCACCTCGACGGTGGTCGAAATGGAACTGACGATCAGCTCTCGCATGATCGCATTCCTTCCTGCATCGTAGTTGCCCCCACGATGCGCACCAATCAGAGAGCGTTGGTATACTGAACGAGAAAATTTGTCCGCTACCCATATTTATAGATTTCAGCGATTTCAATGTCTTACTTTAAAACAACTTTTCAACTATTTATCAATGATTTTCAGGTTCACCGAATATTACAAATTGAACGCGGGAGTTTCATCTCTCGGATAACGGGATTTGTTTATCATTTCGTTCAGTGGGAAAGGTACTGTGAGCGTTTAAAATCTTTCACTCAAACGTAACGCTCTTGGTTTCATAAATTTTGAAATGACACCGGGTATAGAAAACAGAGACGTAGTCCTACGTCAAAACGCCTGTAACTTTTGAACCAAAAGAGATAACGACCATCTCAGCGTACAAAACAACGCGTCTTCAAATGCTCTACATGTGTTTTTTGGGCGACTTTGATGAAAAATCGAAATTGAAAAAGTTAACGCCAGAAAAGCGGTTTTTCTTGAACCACCCTAAGCTTATTCAGAGAAATATCTCTAGATCAGTCAATTTTAAAGCTACATAAAAAGTGTCTTCAGCAAACTTGCTCAAAATTGATAGATCTACAACTTTCCCGAAGAATGTATACAGTTATTCTTGCCAATAAAACAGTTTGGCTACCAATTTCTTTGAAAATATGGACCACCCTAATTTTCATGTACATTTTAAAGAGGGCCTTATTATTAGGGACAGTTTTGTATAAGACCATATTTGCCTAAAAACTCATTTGAAGGCGTTGAATGCATATTTCATCGTAAATCTGGTTCGTGGACCACTGTGGCAGTGGCTCTGAAGTTTGGAAACCGTGAGTAATTACCTTCGATTTCAAAATGACAGAAAATGTTCTGCACTTTGGGTACTTTTGAGTCGATACCGCAAGTGGCAAGTATCAAGTTCCCAATGTTTATTCTAACAATCCGATGGCATGGCAATTCATTAGTTTATGATTAATGCAGTAAAAATTTTAACTTCTAATATTACTATCATTACTTCTGCTATCATGACAAACGCAATGCTTAACACAACTCAATCGGAATATAAATCCATTTAAATTCATATACTTAAGTTACTCCTTCTTACAACCCCTTCAGAGATCACGCCCGCACAATAGCATCTCAAGAATTTACATCGTAACTCATTTCCGCTTCCTCCGTCTTGGCAAAGAAATCGCGGTGCCGCAGCTTCTTGCTTCTTCAGAAACTCCCGGTAAAAACTCCGGGTCCTACATAATGCACTTGCTCACGGCTGGCACTTTCCAAGCGGAACCAACAGCTATTACAGCGTGCAGTGCAACACTCATTCACAGTCAGTGTTCCCTACTCTCCCGCGACCTGACTGCAGCACAAAGAAAAAACAACAGGGAACTACCATTGCGCAAGCAGCAGGCAGCAAGCAGCGCGCCCCAGCACAACTTTTGCCTTGTTGCATAAATAATCCTTTTGAGCGTGAAACCTCACGTTCTGCCCTGGCGGATGAAAAACGACGATGTTCCTGAATCTACAAAAGACAGGCCCCGATTTCTTCCTCTCCCCCATCCGTGGCCGTCGTCGTCTTCGTCGCATCGCTGCCATGCATCGTCGTCATTCGAAAGTCTTTTGCCACCGCCATTTCCAATTAGTGCGCTTATTATCCATTCCATAAAAGCGTTACGAGCGAAAATTCGAACTGATGCTGGTGGGGGTTACAGGAGAAAATTCGTGGTCACAATCACATTGGAGGAATCTCAAAAGGATTTCCTGGTAGAACCTCTGGGAAAATCTCTTGAGAAATTCCTGGAGGAATTTCTGGAGGAACTCCTGGGTTAGTCTCTGGAGGAATTCCTGAAGAAATTGCTGATGGAATTCCTGAGAGAACCGCTGAAGGATTCTCTGGAGGGACTTCTGGAAGAAGACTTGGAGGAATCTTTGAAGATTTCCCTGGAGGAATCTCTGGAGGAATTCATGGAAGAATCCCCAGAGAAATTCCTGGAGGAATCCCTGGAGTATTTCCTGGAGGAATCTCGGAGGAATATCTGGAGGAATCCCGGAGGAATTCCTTGAGTAATCTCGAAGGAATTTCTTGAGAAATTTTCGAAGGAATATCTGGAGGAAATTCCGGAGGAATTTTCAGAGGAATCCCCGGAGGAATTTTCAGAGGAATCCTCGGGGGAATTCCGGAGGAATTCCTGGAGAAATTCCTGGAGGAATTCCTGGAGTATTTCCTGGAGGAAATTCTAGATGAAATTCTTAAGGAATTCCGGGAGAAATTCCAGGAGAAATACCTCGAGAAATTCCAGGAGAAATTCCTAGAGGAATTCCCGGAGGAATCCCCGGAGGAATCCCCGGGGGAATTCCTGGAGGAATCCCCGGGGGAATTCCTGGAGGAATCCCCGGGGGAATTCCTGGAGGAATCCCCGGGGGAATTCCTGGAGGAATCCCCGGGGGAATTCCTGGAGGAATCCCCGGGGGAATTCCTGGAGGAATCCCCGGGGGAATTCCTGGAGGAATCCCCGGGGGAATTCCTGGAGGAATCCCCGGGGGAATTCCTGGAGGAATCCCCGGGGGAATTCCTGGAGGAATCCCCGGGGGAATTCCTGGAGGAATCCCCGGGGGAATTCCTGGAGGAATCCCCGGGGGAATTCCTGGAGGAATCCCCGGGGGAATTCCTGGAGGAATCCCAGGGGGAATTCCTGGAGGAATCCCCGGGGGAATTCCTGGAGGAATCCCCGGGGGAATTCCTGGAGGAATCCCCGGGGGAATTCCTGGAGGAATCCCCGGGGGAATTCCTGGAGGAATCCCCGGGGGAATTCCTGGAGGAATCCCCGGGGGAATTCCTGGAGGAATCCCCGGGGGAATTCCTGGAGGAATCCCCGGGGGAATTCCTGGAGGAATCCCCGGGGGAATTCCTGGAGGAATCCCCGGGGGAATTCCTGGAGGAATCCCCGGGGGAATTCCTGGAGGAATCCCCGGGGGAATTCCTGGAGGAATCCCCGGGGGAATTCCTGGAGGAATCCCCGGGGGAATTCCTGGAGGAATCCCCGGGGGAATTCCTGGAGGAATCCCCGGGGGAATTCCTGGAGGAATCCCCGGGGGAATTCCTGGAGGAATCCCCGGGGCAAGTCCTGGAGGAATCCCCGGGGCAAGTCCTGGAGGAATCCCCGGGGGAATTCCTGGAGGAATCCCCGGGGGAATTCCTGGAGGAATCCCCGGGGGAATTCCTGGAGGAATCCCCGGGGGAATTCCTGGAGGAATCCCCGGGGGAATTCCTGGAGGAATCCCCGGGGGAAGTCCTGGAGGAATCCCCGGGGGAATTCCAGGAAGAATTCCAGGAGGAATTCCAGAAGGAATTCCAGGAGGAATTCCAGGAGGAATTCCAGCAGGAATTCTGGGAGGAATTCCAGGAGGAATTCCAGGAGGAATTCCAGCAGGAATTCTGGGAGGAATTCCAGGAGGAATTCCAGGAGGATTTCCAGCAGGAATTCTGGGAGGAATTCCAGGAGGAATTCCAGTAGGAATTCCGAGAGGAATTCCAGGAGGAATTCCGGTAGGAATTCCAGGAGGAATTCCGGGAGGAATTCCAGGAGGAATTCCAGGAGGAATTCCTGGAGGAATTCCAGGAGGGATTCCAGGATTAATTCCAGGTTGAATTCCAGCAGGGATTTCAAGAGGAATTCCTGTAGGAATTACTGGTGGAATCCCCGGAGGAATTCCCGGAGGAATTCTTCTGCATGCTCTGACTTAAGCGTATGCAAGTAACATAATAATTTGGGGCGAGTTTCGTTATTTTGCCCATCCAATTCGTTTCGGCACTCCACTGCACACTCCGACAACAAGTTGAGTTGGTGCGCGAGTTGAGTGCCTGGTTCCGATGAGAAAACATGAAAAGTAATTCCCGAATCGGGCCGATAATCGTAAACAAGTTTTGCCGCGTGCCTCTAGGAAGGCAGGAGGCAAAAGTTAGAGTGGGGGATGAAATGATTTTACATTTACCTTGCGTCAAACCCAGGATCCGGAAGAGTAGGGGGTTGTGTTGAGCTGCCTTGATGAGGGTGGTTTTAGAAGAGAAAAAAATAACCCGGGACAAAGTGAGCTCCTTCTCCAATTAAGAACAGCGTAGAGGTGAAAAATCTTTAATGTTCCCTTCATTGGATTACTGCTGAGTGCTGAGCTGATGCCAAGTGGAGGGGAGTGGCGTTTTTATGTACCTCCATATAGTGAGCAATTACCACTTCGTGGAAATTGGGTGTTTTGACACAGCAGAGGAAGAAGCCGACGACGAAGCGGATCGAGCGAGTTCAAATTCAATTTAGAAGTGATCCAATTCAGCAGGCTTATGACACATTTCAACAAGCGGCCGACTCATTTGTGAGAAGAACTTTTAGAAACATGCCAACCGCTTCGATAGTGTAACCTATCTTCCGATTATGCTGGCTGTAGTGAACACTATACGGCAGTTACCTAGCGCGGTCTTTTGCCGCGCACCATTGATAGTTGCATGAAACCTCTGCACATCGTTCCGATCCATGCTTACCTGTGCTTCAGCAATCACACTCTTTTCTTGCTACGGTGGATTCATTTCTCTTCTGCTTTTAATTGATTCTGTATTGTATTGTGTGAGTCATTATTTTCCTCCTTTGCGTTGCCGGTATCCATTGTTGTTCTGTAACGTGTGCCATGAATCCAAACTGTCGGCTCATGCTTCTGTTGGAGCTCTTCTGAGAATGTTGCGTTAGCTCTGCTCTCGAACTGCGAAACACTAGAAAAGCAAAGCTCATTATACTCCAGCAGAACCCTATCAACATCATGATACAATTTTGCTGCTGTAAACGCCATCCACTTCCTTAAAAATCCAATTATATAACTCATTCCCACTCGGGCCAGCTTCATCGGCAAGAGGTGCATATTCTAAAAACTTGCAATTTCACAGTTGTGTAAAGGATCTTTTATCGTTCGAACGATGCAACTTTTTCACAACCAACGACGGTTTATTCTTCCCGTATATGTACGGCTACATCATCGTTCAGCGTTCTGGTTTCAGAGCAACACGGGGCCAATCATAATCACCTTCGCAAAGTTCACCATCGTTGAACTCGAGAGTAGTTTTACGCTGAAGTTGTGTATGAAGGTAAATAATTTCCTTATAGAGGTAAGCAGCAACGTTCTCCCCCTACCGTTTTGTACGTGTGGCGTGGCAACTAACAACCCGTGTAGAGCATTCGATTACCACCATCACCGCACCGTGGTGATTGGCTGCGCGATTCGCCCTCTATGTATAGTTAGCGAATCCAGTAGCTAACAACGGATTGCCTCCGCGGATAGCTAGCGTTGTTGTACTCATGCTGTGCCAGGATAATTCCCGGTCACATCGACCGTTTCCACCAGTAGGCCAGTAGGAGTGCGGGTTTAGCGAATTACGGTTTTAATGATTGTTCGTTCACACCTAATTGACGATTGAATGGGCCCAGGAGGCACCCCGTTCCCGAATTCAATCGAAGTTCCGGCCGGTCTACCTGCTGTGCGGTGGCATTTTGTGTTCAGCGGCGTTCGAAGCCATTTTCGAAGGGTGCTGATGGCTTTCAGAAATAATATGGAAGTTTGATAATCTTTCCTATTTGAAAAAAATCTAGAACGAAACATGGACAATTTCTATAAAGAAATTGAGAAAACATCTTTGAATAAAATTTTACATATTTCAATACAAATTTCAAATAGCTTTTAGCACACATTTCAGGAAAACACTTGTACATCTTTTAACCCGTAGGCTACGGGGCTTACAACAAAATTTCAAACCGCTGCCAAAGACGCCAACATCAATATTTTTCAATGAAATTTTGAAGTTCACTTCACTATTAGTTGTAGTTTCAGTTATGCTGGGAGAAACAAAAATTAAAGCCACGAGTACAGTTTTATTTCAGTGGATAAATGCGGTACCTTTTGTGTAACATTAAACGCCTAAAAGTAGGCAATTTCTTGTAAAATCGTGTTACTTTCGTGAAAAACATGATTTTTCTAACGAAAACAGTATGTTACCAACAAGTTTTACCTATAGTTAAATTCAATATGCTTAAGATCTAGCTTAGGACAGAAAAATCTACTTCTTGCGTGCCTCAAAATCTTTTACAAGCGCATAGAAATTAGATTCAAAATTGAAAATATTTTGGAGGCCTGGAAAAAGATCTACACCACCTATATACTTCTTAACCCCCAGGTCTGACGTAATTACAAAAAAAAACATAGAACTAACAACTTTTCAGATGAATTCATTTGAATTCCAACTAATGGGGTCTTGCTAAAAGGAAGGTTATGCAATTTTTACCCCTCCTGACCCAGACGTCCACAGGAATAAAACTGTCCTCGTGGCTTCAATTTTTGTGGCTCCTAGCATAACTGAAACTACAACTAATAGTGAAGTGAACCTCAAAATTTCATTGAAAAATATTGATGTTTGCGTCTTTGGCAGCGGTTTGAAATTTTGTTGTAAGCCCCGTAGCCTACGGCTTAAAAGAGTATTTTAACTTCCAAGAGGAAGTTTTATCAACTTCCAATAAGGCATTGGACATTTTTTGCAAGCCCATGAGGACGTAAGAAAAATTTCCGAAAAAATTGATGCAAGTTCCAGAAAAAAACATACTATTCTCAAAAAAAAAGTTTGCAAAATTTTGAAATATTTTCAAAAAGATATTGGTCTTGGACAATTAGGAGCAGATTAAAGCATTCCCTGGAAGAAACTCGGGTAACTGTGTAAAGATAACACAGCGTGACAAAAATTAGCTTTTGGTCTGTCTCAAGAGCAAACTTATGTGTCTCTGACAGATTTTGGGCCGCGGAATTCGAATCTGGGCTCAGATTTGCTCCAGCACGTCACACTTTTGAGCTATACCTCAATTTATCGGGCAAAATATGCGTTTTTGAGCTTTTTTGACTGCCAGCCATTAAGCATGGAAATATATTTTTTTAACCATCAAAATGTTAACTGGTCAATTAACGACTCATGCAAAATATTTCGTCTTACCAAATCAACTTTAATAGGTTTAAGAATTTTATGTTAGTTGTTGAAGTTGTTGAAGAAGGTACTAACGCACAAGCGTACCACAATGGGTTCAAACAGCGCCCTGCAAAGGGCACTATAATAACGCATAAAGGGAAAGAGAGCCTATAGCTCTTTACCACAGCGGGTTAAGAACAACAGAATATCCCGAAGATTCAGGTTTCTGAAGTCAGTTTCACTTAATAAGTGTTTACCGAATACTCGGAGACGCAGTTGCGCAAAAACTGGACAGTTACATATCAAATGATACGAAGTTCCATAATCGGATTCACAGCTATCACTTGCAAATGAATCAGCTTGCTGAATATTCGCCATGTGATAGCTGAGTCGGCAGTGGCCAGTCAATGCTTTGACCAGAATGCTGCAATTCTGTTTTGACAGATTTGTTAGATACTTTGCCACCCCTAGAGATGACTCAGTACAATACAATTTTGTTTGACGACATGACTCCAAACTATTCCAATATTGTTTGTGCTGAGTGGCAGCCCAGGTGTCAATCTGAAGCTTCACCCAACACTTGGATACCGGAATAGCTGGCTCAGGGCCAATGAAGTCATGTGATGCTTCAGTTCGAGCTAACTCATCAGCCAATTCATTTCCAGCGATGGAAGAATGGCCAGGTACCCATACGAGGTGAACAGCGTTTGCTGAATTCAGCTCCTCGATTTGGGTTCGACAAGCGATAACTCGACCTGGAGTTGGCCGAAGCAAGTGCTTTAATAGCAGCCTGGCTATCTGAACAGAAGTATATTATTTTGCCCATTACGTGCTGCTGAAGTGCTGATTGCACTCCGCACATAAGAGCAAAGATTTCGGCCTGAAAAACGGTGCAGTGTCTACCAAGTGAGTAAGACTGATACAGCCTTAGCTCACGAGAATAAACACCAGCACCTGCTCGACCTTCAAGAAGGGAGCCATCAGTGTAACAGACGATGCCGTCTGAAATACTTCTTTCCAAATATCCAGATGTCCACTCTTCCCGGGAAGGGAATTTCGTGGAAAATGTCCTATATGGAAAATTACAAGCAATTGGAGCAAGAACAATTTTGTCTCAATTCACCAAAAGTGAAAACAACGAGGTGTGTGTTGATGTGCGGTTCACAGGAGTTTCGTCTAGTAGACCGAGTACCCGTAGACGGTAAGTGCAAGAAAGTGCTTCTTGTTTGAGATGAATGTGTAGTGGGGTAACGTCAAAGAGAACTTCGAGCGCTGCCGTGGGAGTTGAAGAGAACGCTCCAGACATCCTTTGGAGATGGCCTAATTTTGATTGGACCGTTCTCACTTCGCCCTTTTGCCACCACACAAGACATCCATAAGCCAATATTGGCCGAACCACAGTTGTGTAAACCCATTTGATATACTTGGGTTTTAGACCCCAAGTTGTACCAAAAGTACGCCGGCATTGCCCGAAGGCCATACAAGCTTTCTTGATTCTGAACTCAATGTGAGGTGTCCAGGAAAGCTTGGAATCAAGAATGACTCCAACGTACTTTACCTGTTCAGTCACATCGATTTCAGAATCAAAGAGACGCAAAGGTCGAACACCATTACGGTTTCACCTTTCCGTAAAAAAAAAACAATAGATGTTTTACTCGGATTAACCAAAAGGCCATATTGGCGACACCAACCCTCAACTAGCTGAAGGGCGCTTTGCATCAGGTCGAAAAGGGTGCTGATGCACAACCCAACTAACATTGTTAGGTAGTCGTCGGCAAAACCATAAGTAGGAAAACCGCTACTATTGAGTTGCCTCAATAGCGTATCTGCTACGAGATTCCACCGCTTTGATAAGACTCACCCTTGGGGGCATCCACAAACACTCAATTTTCTAATCCCTGCTAGACGCAATGTCGAGAAGAGAATTCGGTTTTTGAGCATTTGGTGAATCCAATTGGAAATCATTGGAGATATACCATGACTCCGTGCGGCTTCCAATATGGCATCGAAAGGCACGTTGTCAAAGGCACCCTCGATATCTAAGAAAACACCCTGATAAGACTGCTTTTGAGCGAATGCTTCCTCGATATCGTAAACAACCTTGTGTAAAAGAGTCACAGTGGACTTACCAGATTGGTAAGCATGTTGGTTCACATGAAGAGGCACATTAGCCAGATGAACATCACGGATGTGATGATCCACAATGCGTGCTAAGCATTTCAGAAGAAAAGAGGTCAAACTGATGATAGGTCTGAAACTCTTTGCTTCTTCATACGACGCACGACCCACTTATGGAATAAACTTTATAGTAATATTCCACCAGGACTTGGGAATATACCCTGTAGCAAAACTGCAAACAAGTAATTTTCTTAAAACATGTTTGAAATAATCAAATCCCTTCTGAAGCAAAATAGGATAAATCCCATCTGCCCCAGGAGATTTGAAAGGAGCAAAGCTATTAAGAGCCCACTCAATCGATTCTATAGTTACAATACTCCGAGCCAAAGCTAAAGAATCATAACTACAAGAAAAGACATCAGGTTCATCCGAAGATGTAATATCCACACATCCAGGGAAGTGTGTGCTGAATAAGCATTCCAGAACTTCCTCATCAGAGGAAGTCAAATCGCCATTTGGCAAACGAAGTTCGTTCACCCGGAAATCCTTAGATTTCGCAAGGATTTTGTTTAACCGACTGACTTCACTCAAGCTGGAAACATTTGTACAAAGGTTTTTCCAGCCGGATCGTTCAGCAGACCGGAGAGCTTTCCTGTAGGCCTTGCGAGCCGACCTGAAAGCCTCCGATCCAGCCGAACGTCGTCTGTTCCAACTGTTTCTACATTGTTTCCTGAGTTTCGCCTGATCAGAGTTCCACCAAGAAGTTCCTCTTGTGATCTTCACAGCCCGTAGAGGGCATGCTTCTTCAAAAGCATGATGAAGGTCGTTGTAGTATAAACGGCATCATCTAAATCACTTGGAGTGTCAATGGATGGTGAGTATCCATGAAATTTGGCCGCAACCAAATCAGTAAAAAGATCCCAAATTGTTGACCGAGGATTCCTGAAACGCAATGTTTGCGAAGTAACATTTAAATGTCCAAAAAAGATTGTGGGCTTCGTGGCAGAGCGGTTAGCGGCGTCAGTCGTTTAGGTGTCTCGTAAGCCTCGCAGTGTGAGTTCGATTCTCGCTCCAGTCGGGGAAAACTTTTCGTCAAAACGAAAAATTCTCCACTGGGCCACTGGGTGTTAGATGTGTTGTCCGTTGTCAAATGTTAGTATTGTTCAGTCTGTAGAGGCCCCAAGGTCAAAGACGGTGTAATTTTCTTTTTTTTTCTTTTTTTTTATTTTTTTTTATTTTATTTTATTTTATTTTTATTTTTTTTAAGATATAGCGATGGTCAGATAAAGATTCTTCATCTGACATATGCCAATTGGTCAGCTCGTGACTAATTCTTCTAGAGCTAAGGGTTATATCTAACACTTCCTCTCTAGCAGATACCATGAAAGTTGGGCGGTTGCCTATGTTAAGTAATGCAAGATCTGTACTACTTAAGTACTCCATCAAGCTGGAGCCTCTCAAGCTAATGTCTGAGCTGCCCCAGATGATATGGTGAGCAATAGCATCACTGCCAACAATTAGCGGAAGGCCTTTTGAAGTACAGTATGCGATGACTTGTTTGAAAGCATCCGTAGGGGATGGTTTATCATGCGGTAAATAAACCGAACAATAGACGTATTTCCTGTTGAGGTTTCCAACAGATACATCAATTGTGATAGCACATAAATCTCTGGTGGTCAGTTCAGAGATGAGTGTAACAACTACTGCGTTGTTGACAAGCACACAGGCTCGAGGCATGACACGCGAGATTGACATTTCATGTTTACTGAAAGTAGCAAAAACCGGGTTCACAATGTTTCCTAGATAGAAATTTCCCTTACGAAAGTAAGGTTCTTGTACCAAGGCCACTTGGGCTGTACCATTGTGACTGCTAGCCATTAAGCATGGACATATATTTTTTAAGCAATCAAAATGTTAACTGGTCAAATAACATCTATATTAACGACTCATGCAAAATATTTCGTTTTACCAAATCAATTTTGATAGGTTTAAGCATTTTATTTTTTAAGCACATTATGTTGCAACTTTTGGAGGGTGACTTGTATGTTAAATATCGTATCTAACAGAACAGTAGCATCAGTGGCGTAGCCAGAAATTGTCTCTGGGAGGGGTTTTCAACGACCAATGATACCTTTTTCGATTTTACATTTACATTTCGTAATCAGTAATGAGCAATTGTATGCGTAGTTTGAAAATAGCGGCGCAGCCGAAAAAAATTTGCGTCACAAAGCACGTTATATAGAAAATTTGTTCCACAAATTTTCCCTCTGGGGGGGGTTTTAACCCTAAAACCCCCCCGTGGCTACGCCAGTGAGTAGCATGAAATTGAACAGGGCCCCATGAGTCAAATGCATATTCTGCAACATATGAGAAACCGCGACGTTTCTGGTCGACTGGATGCAAATCGTCTTGGTTAAGGTACTCATAAAGGGTAACATGGTACAATTGGGCGTAGAACGGCAGTGTATCCCGAGCAGAAGGGAATACCTAACTAATACCACGTCAATACCAACCTTTGCTCTAATACCTTAAACTGTTATTACGATGTTATCATAAGAAATGCTATAAGAACTTCACGATAACAATTTGAGGTATTAGACCAGAGGTTGGTATTGATATGGTATTTGCTGACTTAGCAGTAGCAATAACCAAAGAACAAGTCCTGCTATTATGGCACGATATGCTTCATATACTTTGAATTGTTTGAAGGGAAATGCTTATTCGCCATCTAGTTCGCAACCAACATGCAGTCGATTTGACATGCAGTGTATTTGAAATTTGAGGTATGCATTCAGTATTGCAATAAAATGTCTTATTATTTTCCAGGTGCCGGACGATCTTATTCATACAAAATTATGGTATTCGTTTTTGGTATTTTGCCTCTTATTACCACCTAATGAAGGGCATGTCAAGGTATGATAGTATTAAAGATTAAATACCTTGATATGTTATGCATTTGTTATTTTCTTCTGCTCGGGATGCGATACTTGGTGGGGCATCATGTTACTGTGTATCGTTCTCAAAGTCCACTGCAAAGTGATCCTTAACAGGATACAGACAGTAAGCAGGATTCCGTGCCGGACGATCTTGTGTGGACCATATTGTCACGCTCGGTATCATCTTGGAGCAAATTCATGATTTCCAAGAATCTCTCTACCTGATTACGAAAAAGCTTTCGACCATCTCAATCACGGAATCATGTGGGAAGCCCTCAGGCGCAAGGGTCTCCCTGAGAAAATCATCGGCCTCATTGAAGCACAGTACAGGGCATTTTGATGCAGAGTAGTGCACTACGGTGTTTTGTCCGATCCTCTCCGGGTCGTTGCTGGAGTGAGGCAAGGATGTATACACCGCTGCTGTTCCTCATCGTAGTCGAGAAGATCCTGGTAGGTGCGATTGACTGTGAGCCAAATCGTGGGTTGCAGTGGCAGCCCATTACCATGGACCACCTAAATGACTTCGAACTGGCTGATGACGTTGCTCTCCTAGCCCAACGGCGCTCTGATATGCAGATCACGCTCGATGATCTTGCCAATCGCTCCTCAGTGGCAGGTCTTACCATCAACGTCAACAACACCAAATCGCTGGATGTAAACACGGTCAACCCCTCCAGCTTTAGGGTAGCTGGGCAATCAGTGGAGAATATTGAAAGCTTCCAATATCTTGGTAGCCAAATAGCGGCCGATGGCGGCACCAAGATCGGCATAGGTGCACGGATCAAGAAGGCGAGGGCTGCTTTTGCGAGTTTAAGAAATGTATGAAATAACAACCAGATTTTTTTTTGTTTCTTTTTATTCGTGAATTTTTACTTGGGCTAATTCTTCACACAGAACCAGACTAGTCGACGCACCAGAATCGAAATTTTCAACTCGAACGAGAAATCTGTGCTGCTATACGCCAGTGAAACCTGGTGTGTATCAGTGGAGAGCACTCAACGGCTGCAGGTCTTCATCAATAGATACCTGCGGTATATAATTCGTGCATGGTGGCCTCACAATTGGATCTCTAACGTGCAGCTCCATCGTCGATGTCATCAAAAGCCCATAGCGACAGAAATTCGGGAGCGAAAGTGGAGTTGGGTCGGCCACACTCCACTAAGGGGCGGAAACGAAATCTGCAAGCAAACGTTGGATTGGAACCCAGCAGGACATCGCAGCAGAGGCAGACCCAGAGGTTCATGGCGGCGCTGCCTCCACAACGAAATCAAGCAAGGGTTGTTTTGTTCTTCGCTCTCTGACAACAGCAAAGAGAGTGGAAGAGAGAGGAGACAGAAAAGAACTCAAAAGTAAGTTAAAATTTACTCGAATTAACCTTTCAAGACGCGCACCATTAAGCAACCGAAACTGCATTGCGCCTCGCTGTAAGTATACGACGAGCGATATTTCTTGGAAGTGTTATACCTTTTACAACAGCTCGCGTCCTGAAGGGTTAAGGTGCTTGAGTTGCTCCGCGTGTACATCTATTCGATATCTGCTACGATACCGATGAGTCGCGTCTGGAACCTCTAGTAGATGTAGCAGAGGTCTTGTTGGACAACCGGCCCAGCCTGACTGGAATATTTGAAGGTGGAACTCTGGTAGTATGCCTAGTGGAATTCCTGGTGGAATTTAAGCTCAAATTCCAGACGGAGTTCTCAGCGGAAATCCTGGAAAACTTCCTGGTGGAATTCCTAAAACCTCATGAATTTCCAAGTAGATTTTTTTGAAAAAATAAAGATTAGTGGATATCGCTGAAGTATTTCAGCAGGAACTCATGATAAAATTCCAAGAGGAATTTATGATGAAAATGAATGTAGAATTCCTGGAGGAATTCATGGCTAATTTTCTGGCGAAGTAAATACATGTAGTTATTCCTGAAGCGATTATTTGAAGAATTTTTGCCGGATTTCATGGATAAGTTGTTTGTGGAATTCCTGTCGGAATTTAAGGAAGTTCCCAATTGAAATTTCAGAGAGAACTCCTGGTATGAACACTGGAGATATTTCTTATGTAATTCCTGTTGGAATTTGTTGTCGAATTCCTGGTGGAATTTCTGGTGAACTTCTTGGGAAGACTACTTGCAGATAAGATTGGAGAAATTTCTGCGACAATCTGTGAATGATTTTTATGAGAATTTGTGGAAAAAAAACTAGGAGTGGGTAATGTCTGAGACATAACCGCAATGTTGACGTAGGACAAAGACTGGAACAAGATTCCGACTTTTATATTTCCATAATACAATGTTTGTTGTTATGATAATACAAATGGTGAACTGATGTGTTGAGTAAAGTTGTTGTGTGATCGCTTTCGCTGAACAAAGGCATTCATAACCCAACAAACATTTTTGCTGTATAAGAGTAAAACAAATCACTCTTAAGCTAACTTTAACTCAAGAAGCTGGTTCGGTTACTTGGAAAGATGTTGACTAGTTCAAGAGTTATTTAGTTTTGAAGAGAAATGGTCAAATTACTGTTCTACGAGAGAATTTTCATCGAGCGGATAAAATTATTAGATAATTGAACGGCGTTAGATAGATCTTTTCAACTAAAGTTTAACGTGAAACTTTTTCGACAATGAGCCATTTTACGAAGTGACAACAATGTTGATGATGATATTGGTTTTCACGGGTTATTTGACGCTACCTTCTGTCAAAATTCATTAATAAAATCGGCTCGTAAAATGGACTATACGTTGTTTTCATCCGGGAAGAACATATTAGTGGCCGACTTCACTATTGCTGAACTACCAAGCTTTCAGTCTGTCGCTTTTAATTATCCGAATCATAACTCATGAGGAATCATTTTCGCTGATCCTGGAAAAGACCGTTTATAAAACGGAAGATTTTGGCAAGACAATCGCATGAATTCATCACGCAATGCGATTTTACCCATACTGAATGCGGCCGTTTGCTGTCGTGGATGAGATTCCTGGTGCTGCCACCACGATAACCGAGTCATCGCTGAGTTTGTGTGCTGCTGCCTAGCTGGGAGGTGACATCTCCCTTCTCCTTGACTGATCCAAGGAAAATGACGAAAGATAACAGAGGAAACAGCTTTTATGCCTCTAGATTAGCAGATGAAGCTCCTCCCATTCGGCGGGCTTTCCAGTTTATTCCGTTTGTATGACCCGCCCATATTGTGTCAGACGCTTCAAACGACTAATCAACCGTTCTTTGAGACAATTTTTAATCGAACGGATAAACTAATTGAAGTATTGAATAGTTAAGATAATTTTAATTCGATAAATATTAGAATGAAACAATGTTCCAGGCACATTTGTCTGAATAAGATAATGCGTTGCTAAATTTCGTGTAGAAAGATTAGTGATCGATTTTGCTGTTGCTGAGCCACCAAGCATTCAACCATTCACTTTTCGAATGCACTACACTTTTACCGATCGATGGAATATATCCGAAAATTATCCGATTCATAACTCTTAAGGAATAATTTTCTCTGGTCCTGAAAAGGTCCGTTCAAATAACGGTTAATTTTAGAAAGACAAAGGAAAATTATCCGCACTGAATGCGGGAAGCCATCGAAAACTGCCGCCACCTGCTGCCGTGAATGAGATTCCTGGTTCTATCAGATAGATAGCCGAGAGCCGTCGCTGGGCTGGTGCGCAGCTACCCAGCTGCGGAGGTAACTTCCATTGCCGGGCCCACCGCAGCCGTGATCAGTGGATGAGATTCCTGGTGCTATCACTCGTCGCAGTTGACGTGCTGCTGCGCAGCCGTGGACGTGATATCCACCTCCACCCTCCCTGACTGATCCAATGAAAATGACGAAAGAAATCAGAGGGAACAGCTTTTATGCCCCTAGATTAGCAGATGAAGCTCCTCCCATTCGGCTGGCTTTCCAGTTTATTTCGATTGCATGACCCGCCCCGCATGCTTCGGACGCTTCAAACGATTTTTAACCAAGAAATGAGAGAAATTTTCATTTAACAAATAAAGTAACAAAAAATATAAAAATATTTAGATCATTTCAATTCGAAAAATGCTAGAATTAAACAAGGGATCGTCCTTAAATTACGGCACACAAAAATTAGTCATTTTCAACCCCATCTCATCCCTGTCACACTTTTTGTATGGGACCTCTGAAATTTTTGTATGGATCGTCACACTTTGCTGACCCCCCCCCTATTTAAACGTGACGTAATTTCTGGACGCTCCCCAATGTTTCACGAAAAATGGTTCTGATAGGACAATGCGTTGCTAAATTCTGGGTGGAACGATTAGTGGTCGGAATTCAATCTTTCATTTCTCGATTGAACCACACTTTTCTCGATTGATGGAATGAAATTATCTGATTTACAACTTTTGAGGAATTATTTTCGGTGGTCCTGAAAAGGACCGTTTGATTATTTGACGATTTTAGGAACGAAATGGCATGAAAACATCATGTCACGCAATGCGTGTTGGTGTTCTCCTTGCTAAATACTGGTACGCCGCTTTCTGCCATGGATGCGATTCCTGGTGCTATCCGCACGATAGCCGAGAGTTTTGCGGCTGGGTTGATGTGCCACTGTTCAGCTGTGGGGGTGACATCCACCCTGTCTGACTGATCCAACGAAAATGACGAAAGAAATCAGAGGGAACAGCTTTTATGTCCCTAGATTGGCAGATGAAGCTCCTCCCATTCAGCTGGCTTTCCAGTTTATTTCGTTTGCATGTCCCGCCCCGCATGCAACAGACGCTTGAATCGGTTAATCAACCGAGAAATGAGAAAATTTTCATTTAACCAATAAAGCAATCAACATATTGGAAGATTTAGATAATTTTAATTCGAAAAATGGTTAAATTAAACAATGTTTCACGAAAAGTGCTCTGGATAGGATAAAGCGTTGCTAAATTCCTGGTGGAGTCATTAGTGGCCGGCATCATTATTGTTGCGGGGCCACCAAGCATACAATTCTCACTTTTCGGTTGCACCGCACTTTTACCGAGCGATGGAATGAAATAATTATCTGATTCACAACTCTTGAGGAATAATTTTCTATGGTCCTGAAAAGAACCGTTTGAATATTGAACGATTTCAGACAGAAAATTGACATGAATTAATCATGCCACGCAATGCGTGTTAAATTTCCCCGTGTTGAATGCTGAACGCCGTCGAAAATTGACCCGCCGCTTGCTGCCGTGGATGATATTAGTGATCGCCCTCACTGTTGCTGAACCACCACCAAGAATTCAATCTTCCACTATTTGTTTTCACTACACTTTCTCGGTCGATGCAGGAAATTTATCCAATTAACTCTCTCGGAAGCATTTTCGAAGAAATTGAAATCAATTCATCATGCCACGCAATGCGTGTTGGATTTCTCCGTGCTGTTTGCTGGAAGCCGTCGAAAATTGGCCCGCCGCTTGCTGCCGTGGGTGCGATTCCGGATTTTGCTGCTGCCTCTGCCACCACCGTCGATCAGTCCGATGTTCACTTCCTTGGTTTGCCGCGTTAGACGGTTAGATGGCGAATGTGCAACAGCACCCTTGCCGAAAACCACCGCCACCGAGCCGACACGGCCGTCAAAGAAGAATGACGAAAACGCAAACGAAGAAAGTGGGCAGCTCTCGTTCGATGCGTTCACCTCGAGACGACAAAGACGAATGAGGGAAGATGCGAAGAAGCAGTAGCTTTTATATTCGACGGGAGCATCCAAAATGTGCTCGATCGTGATTGGCTGGAATAAACATGGGTTCACTTTTTCAAATTTTTCAATAGTTTGTTATTGAAAATCAGCAAATGTTAATATTGTACATAATTGGTGTAAAGATTTCCAATCGATTGGAGCCAAAAATTTGAAAATTCAACGAGAAATGGCTGAGTTATTAACGCTCAAAATCTCCACTTCAAACGTAACGCGGCCGATTTCTGAAAATTTAGAATGACACCCGGTATAGAAAAGAGAGACGTAGTCCTACGTCAAAAAATTTCATTAAGCGTTAAAGTAAACAAAATATTGGATGATTTAGATCATTTTAATTCGAAAATTGTTAGAGTTAAACAATGTTTTACGGAAAATAGTTCTGATAGGGTAATGCGTTGCTGAATTCTGGGTGGAACCATTAGTGGCCGGAATTCAATCATTCATTTTTCGGGTGAACCACACTTTTCTCGATTGATGGAGTAAAATTATCTGATTTACAACTCTTGAAGAATCATTTTTTGGTGATCCTGATAAGGACCGTTTGATAAAGTAACGATTTCAGGAAGAAAATGGCATGAAACCGCCTTGCCACACAATGCGTGTTGGTTTTCTCCGTGCTAATCCTGCAGGATGCCACCGAAAATTGGTAGGCCGCTTTCTGCCGTGGATAAGATTCATGACGCTATCAGCACGATAGCCGAGAGTCGCCGATGGGTAGTGCTCAGGTGTGGAGGTGACATCCACCCTGCTTGGCTGATCCAACGAAAATGACGAAAGAAATCAGAGGGAGCAGCTTTTATGCCCTAGATTAGCAGATGAAGCTCCTCCCATTCGGCTGGCTTTTCAGTATATTTTATTTGCATGACCCGCCCCGCATGCACCAGACGCTTGAAACGGTTAATCAACCGAGAAATGAGAAAATTTCCATTTAACGAATAAAGTAATCAAAATATTGTAAGGTTAAGATCATTTTAACTCGAACAACGTTATAATTTATCGATGTTTCACGAAAAATGGTTCGGATAGGGTTGATAAATTCCGGATGGAACCATTAGTGGCCGGCATCATCATTCTTGCGGGGCCACCAAGCATTCAATCTTTCACTTTTCGGTTGCACCACACTTTTACCGATCCATGATGGAATGAAATAATTATCTGATTCACAACTCTTGATGAATAATTTTCTATGGTCCTGAAAAGAACCGATTGAATATTGGACGATTTTAGACAAAAAATGACATGAATTTATCATGCCACGCAATGCGTGTTGGATTCCTCCGTGCTGAATGCTGAACGCCGTCGAAAATTGGCCCGCCGCTTGTTGCCCTGGATGTTCCTGATGCTATCATCAATGCGCCACCGCCAATCAATCGGCGAAAGGACCGAGCCCCGAGGACAGCGACGCAACTCGCAAATTCGTATGTCGCTGATCTTTCTGTGGATTTTGCTGCCTCTGCCACCACCGCCGAGCAATCGATGAAACGTATTCTTTCCTTCGTCTGCCGCGTTAGACGGTTAGAAGGCGAATGTGCAACAGCACCCTTGCCGACAACCACCGACGCCGAGCCAACACGGCCGTCAAAGAATAATGAGCGAAAACGCAAACGAAGAAAGTGGGCAGCTCTCGTTCGATGCGTTCACCTCGAGACGACAAAGGCAAATGAGGGAAGATGCGAAGAAGCAGTAGCTTTTATATTCGACGGGAGCATCCAAAATGTGCTCCAAAATGTGCTCGATCGTGATTGGCTGGAATAAACATGGGTTCACTTTTCCCAATTTTTCAATAATTTGTTATTGAAAAACAGCAAATATTATTATTGGACATAATTGGTGTAAAGATTTGCAATCGATTGGTGCCAAAATTTTGAAAATTCAACAAGAAATGGCTGAGCTATTAACGCTCAAAATCTCCACTTTAAACGTAACGCGGCTGATTTCTGAAAATTTAGAATGACACCCGGTATATAAAAGAGAGACGTAGTCCTACGTCAAAAACAAAAATGGAAGAAATTGAAAAAAAATCTGGGGAAATCCTTCAAGAAATCGTCGAAGAAACCTTGGTCGATGGGCTTTAGCCTCGAGAAAGTCTTGAAAACAATAACGCGTAGAATTATTATGGGAAATTTCAGGAAGAATCCATGAAAAATGCTTTAACGTTTCAGGACGCGCGCCATCAAACAGCTAAAACTATACCACGTACGCGCCGTATACGACGAGCAAGGTTTGGGGGTGTTCCTGAACTTTTGTCTTTGAAAAAAATCCTGGATGAATTATTTGATTTGTTTTTTTTTGTAGGAACTTCTATACTTCTAAGAAATGTTTCCCGGAATTCCTATAAAAAAAACATTGAAGGAAATCCTGCAAGAATACGTGGAAGATAGTTTCCTTGAAGATTTGCTAGCAGACGTCCTTAGATAAATTTTAGTTTTAGGGGGCAGTAGTCCTTGAAAAGAAATATCGGGTTTACTTCTTGGAAATGCTTCGAAATCAATGATTTCTAGAGAAAATCTAAAATTAATTTTGAGAATGTGTCAATGAAGAATGGCCAAAAAAGGTTTTGGATAGTTTCATAGCTTTTTCTCCCGAAAGAGGCGGGTCTGCTGTTTCCGCTTCTGTTTGTAACGTTCCACGTTCTGTCGAGTCCCTTGCTGCAGCATTACCGCCCTCGCTGCATTCTTCTCCTCCAAAACCGTTCTGCACTCTTCGTCGAACCATTCGTTCCGTCGATTCCGTTCCACGTACCCGATGGTGCTCTCGGCTGCGTCGTTGATGGCTGCTTTCACTGTACTCCAGCAGTCCTCTAGAGGGGCCTCATCGAGCTCGCCCTCGTCTGGCAACGCGGCCTTGAGATTCTGCGCGTATGCTGAGGCGACATCCGGTTGTTTCAGTCACTCTAGGTTGTACCGTGGCGGTCGCCGGTACCGTACATTGTTGATGACGGAGAGAGTTGGGCGCACTTTGACCATAGCGACACGAATGCACCCTAGTGTCAAGTGTCGAAAATAAACAAACAAACAAACAACAGTTTGACCATCACCAGATAGCGGTCGGAGTCGATGTTGGCGCCACGATAGGTCCTGCCCAAGCAACACACATGTTATATAAGAGTTACGACAGCGCAAGTTTTGGTTACATAGAAGTTAATTCGACGTTATTTTAACATTTTGTTAGAATTATCTCAAATAAACTTTCCAAAACTTGCGCAGACGTAACTGTTATATAACATTGTGTTTCTTGGGTGACGTCGATAATGTCGGAGAAGTGCCGTCCGTCAATCAGAACGTGGTCGATTTGAGATTCCGTCTGCTGTGGTGATTTGCAGGTGTAACGATAAGGGAGGCTGTGTTGAAAAAAGGTGCTACGTATGGCCATATTTTTGGAGGCGGCGAAATCAATGAGTCGTAGGCCGTTTTCGTTCGTCTGCTGGTGCGCGCTGAACTTACCAATCGTCGGTCTGAATTCCTACTCCTGGCCTACCTGAGCGTTCAAATTTCCTATGATGATCTTGACGTCGTGGCTTGGGCAGCGATCGTACTCGCGTTCAAGCTGCGCGTAAAATGCGTCCGTGTCATCATCAGTGCTTCCGGAGTGTGGGCTGTGCACGTTTATTTATTTATTTATTTATTTTTAACTGTAAATTTTGGAAGAGGGAAAAACCCCCTTGAGTGATTTCCATTTGAAATCTTCCTCAAAAGGGCGCAAAACCTCTATATCTTTTAAAATTAACGTTATAATACTAAATATTAAAATTAGGCTCATCCGGAGGAATTCCATGTCGGAGCCGAGATCATTCAGGGAATCCATATGGCATCACGTAACCGAAGGCGAAGCTTGAAGCATCAGTGCGGGCAAAGGAAAACATTCAAAAAACAAGGTATCTGAAAATGAAAAGGCAAAAAAAAACAGCAGAAAGTTTCAAACCGAATAAGAAATATCCATTAAGTATTTATAAATGAGTTTCAAAATTGGAACATTTTTCTGAGCTAAAACATCACGAATAGATATAGGGATAGTTGAACCCAAATTGGATATTCGATCAAAAAATATCTGTCTTGGTGAATTGAACCTTGAACAATTCAAAACAATGTGGTCTATGTCCTCATATGATACGCCACAATAGCAAAGATTAGAGTCATTGGTATTGATGCGGTACAAATAACAATTACAAATGTAATGATTGGAAATGAGTCTAGAAAAACAACAAATAAAATTACGCCCAACAGGTAGATGTTTAAACCAAGGAATTTTTTTAACCCTTGGACAAATAGAATAACAATATCGTCCTTGATCACTTAAATTCCAAGAATTTTGCCACTCAATCATAGATGTTTTCTTTAGTTTAGGAAAATGCTCAAAAGGTAAAATTACACGGTTGTAGAGCTGTGCACGTTTATTATGCTGAAGTTGAAGAATCGGCCCTTGATCCTCAACCTGCACATTCTTTCGTCAATCGGCAACCAACCAATCACGCGCCTCTGCATATCACCTATAACGATAGCTGTTCCCAGCTCGCGTGTGTTGCCGTAGCTCTGGTAGATTTAATGATTACCTCTAAACGTTTGCACCATGGATCTTGTCCAACACACCTCCTGCAGCTCTACGATGCCGAACCCGCGGGCCTTCAGTAGATCGGCGAGTATACGGGTGCTCCCAATGAAGTTGAGAGATCGGCAGTTCCACGTACCGAGTTTCCAATCGCAAGTCCTTTTTTGTTCGCTGGGGTCGTTGCCGTTGGTGTCGGTTCGTATCATTCTGTTGCTGATTTTCCGTTACAATGGTTTTTACGGCTGGCTCGTAGGGCCTGACACCAACCCCCTACTTTTCGGAGGACCATAGTGCACAGTTGAGCTTAGAGTCCTTCCCTGGCACTCGGACGTTGATCAGCCGCCCCTAACATGGGGATCAGACGCTGTTGTGAGCCGCTCCTCCTGGAGAACAGACGCTCATGCTTGCCCAAGCAACCCCCCACCTTTCCCTGTCAGCCTACGACCAAAGATCCCACCACGGTTGATTACCTGATCTTCCCTAAGGTTGCTCGTAGTTTCCGGCCGGTACCGCGAGGAGGTAGGGATAGGAGTTGCTGGGCAGAGGCTAGTGGATCACAATGGGATCTGAATTGCGCAGCATACCCAGCCTTTACCGTGCCGTGCCGCCGCCGTTAATAAAGTGTGGAATGCTCGAAAATGCACATTGAGAGCGGTACCCGAGCAAAGTCTGATTGCAAATTGAAAACTAATTTAGATGTTGTGATATTGCAAATTTTGATAACTCAGGTTGTTGTCGTTTTGGTCGTTTTAATGGTTGAAACATCAAAAATGGGAGCAGAAGTTGCTGTGACAGCAAATTGAAAACAATTCCTGTTATCGATGATAGCAAGTTGATAACTGTTTTTGTTATCAGCGCGAGAAGAATGAAAAATCCTTAAGGACAAGGTATTTGGAGTACATTGCTCAAAGTTTCTAGAGCACCGTTTTTTAGAACCGTTGAACGGATTTGGATTAAAATGCATCACGCTGTTGACAACCATTGAACAATTAGCGTGATGCATCTTCATCCAAATCCGTTCAACCGTTCTAAAAAACGGTGCTCTAGAAATTTTGAGCTATGTACTCAAAATACCTTGTCCTTAAATGGAGAGTTTTTTCAGTTGATATCACATCACAAATGCAATCATATAATTGCACTAATGGTATAACCCTGGAATTACTTTACATACATAGTTTGATTAAAAAATAAAATTATTCTAACACTAAATACTTACATTAATATAAAATGACAACAAACTGAAAACAAAATATGAAATCAAATAAAGTAAAGATAAACTGATATCAAAATGTGATATCAATTTGTGGCTGAATGCAAATCATGTTTTTGATTTGCTGTAATAATGTTGTTGGACTTTGCTCGGGTAGCTACTCCGAAACTCCGTTTGTTGGTTCCTTGTGCAATTTGGATTGTTCTGGTCAATCACGGAGTAGCAACTAAGAATTTTACGATCATCTATGCTCACGCTCAGTTGAGCCATCACGGTAAGCCTTTTTATGTGAAACACGTTTTACAGATTTTTAATAATTTTGGTAATTAGTACTATTTTACTATTTCAAGCTCTAAAGCTGATTTTCTCTTTAACCCTAAAAGGGATACCTTCATGGCCTCTGTTTCGTCACCTCGCTGAGTGTGTTCCATCAAAGACGAGCTCTGAAAGGCGCCTGGGGTCCAATGGACCCCAGGTATCCCTTTTAAGGATAAATATTGTACTATGTATGACGTAAAACAAGAATTAAAAAAATAAATGGTTACAGACTTTTACAAAAATCCAATCTTTACCCTTTAACCCTCGAACGATCGCGCTGTTGTATTTTGTACAACACGTTGAAAAAATCTCGCTTTATGTGCTCAGCATTAGCGTGGTGCTGACGCAGGTAGTCAACCGCGCGAGTTACGGAAGGTTAACCTCTCTAGGATGTTATACCAAGTGCACCACGATGGCGTAGTGTACGTTCAGCGTGCTTGTCTGGAACATATTGACACAAAATCGTACCAGCAGTCAGAAAGTTCTGCTTGGAACATTTTTTTGAAGGTGTGGAGGTTAAAAGTGTATTTTGTAAATGAAAGTGGAAAAATTGCTCACTTCGTCCCTTTCGCATGCCCCTGTAGTTTGCCAATTGTAGTTTTTCTTCAGCAGCAACATCGTTGTTCCCCTCATTTGTGCGACCACCATCGGAACACCACGGGCGAATGCCACGAAATGATCCGTGAAAGTGACAAATTTGCTAATTTGATTGCACCGTTCGTTTCTTTTCTTACCCTCTGCCAGCCTGCTCGCCTGTGGCGACGACAACTTGAACTTCGTCGGTCCCCTACTAGTTATTCAAGGAAGGGAAGGTAATTGAATAATTGCACCAACGCTGGGGGTGACACATTCCGATTTGATCCGGGCGATTTATCTCCAAAGATGCCCGGGAAATTCAATTTTGCTCTGAGTCTCTGCTGGAGCAAAACTTTTATGAACGAACGTTGTCCGATGATCATAAACTGGCTGCTTGTTTTTGCCCGGCTTCCTTCCAATCGGTCAAAGTAAAATACCACTCGGAGGAACTCGTCCATTCCGGCGGGCACCGACCGGACCGACCGACCGACTGACTGAGAGGAAAGTTTTGACGTAGGACTACGTCTCTGTTTTCTATACCCGGTGTCATTTCAAAATTTATGAAACCAAGAGCGTTACGTTTGAGTGAAAGATTTTAAACGCTCACAGTACCTTTCCCACTGAACGAAATGATAAACAAATCCCGTTATCCGAGAGATGAAACTCCCGCGTTCAATTTGTAATATTCGGTGAACCTAAAAATCATTGATAAATAGTTGAAAAGTTGTTTTAAAGTTAGACATTGAAATCGCTGAAATCTATAAATATGGGTAGCGGACAAATTTTCTCGTTCAGTATACCAACGCTCTCTGATTGGTGCGCATCGTGGGGGCAACTACGATGCAGGAAGGAATGCGATCATGCGAGAGCTGATCGTCAGTTCCATTTCGACCACCGTCGAGGTGACACCTCGAGCTGGGCAGCGGCACATCGACTCAGCGACGACACTTGGCTATCGTACTGATAGCACCAGGAATCTCATTCACAACAGCAAGCGGCGGGCCAGTTTTCGATTGCGTCTAGCGTTGAGCGCGGAGAAAACCAACACGAATTGCGTGGCATTGTAAATTCATCAAAATCGTACATTATTCAAACGGTTCTTTTCAGGACCATCGAAAAAGATTTCTCAAGAGTTAATTGGATGAATTTCCACCCTCGATCGAGAAAGGTGAACCTAGTGCAAAGCAAGGACAGAGCGGCGTTTCTCAGCAAAAGCAAAACCGGTCATTAATCGCATGCACGGCAGCAAGCGGCGGGCCAGTTTTCGGTGGCGTTCAGCATTTAGTGCGGAGAAAACAAACACGCATAGTGGCATAGTGAATTCATTTAATTTTCTTCCTAAAATTATTCATTATCCAAACGGTCCTTTTAAGGACCATCGAAAATGATTTTTCAAGAGCTGTGAATCGGAAAATTCAATTCCAACGAACAGGAAAAGTGTAATACAACCAAAAAGTGAATGATTTTGAATGCTGTGACTCAGCCAGCAACAATTATGACGTCTAATTGTTCCACCCGGACTTTGGCAACGCATTATCATATCCGGGCCATTTTGCGTGAAAAATGTTTCAATTCTAACATTTTCCAAATTAAAATGATCTAAATCATCTAATATTTTGGTTACATTATCCGTTCAATGGAAATTTTCTCATTTCTCGGTTGATTAATCGTTTGATGCGTCTGGAGCATAAGGGGCGGGTCATGCAAACGAAATTAACTGAAAAGCCAGCCGAATGGGAGGAGCTTCATCTGCCAATCTAGGGGTATAAAAGCAGTGTTCTCTGTTTTCTTTCGTCATTTTCGTTGGATCAGTCAAGGAGGTTGGAGGTGGATGTCACCTCCAGCAAGGCAGCAGCACAACAACCCAGCGACTACTCTCGGATATCGTGCAGATGATAGCACTTGGAATCGCATCCATGGCAGCGGCGGTGGGCCAATTTTCGACGGCGTCCAGCATTCTCCGCACTCCGCAGCGAAAGCCAACATGCATTGCATGCCATGGTGAATGCATCAAAATCGTCCATTATTCAAACCGGTCCTTTTCAGGACCATCGAAAATGATTCCTCAAGAGTTAATTGGATAATTTCCAACATCGATCGAGATGTAGTGCAACCAAAAAGCAAAAGACAGAGCATCGTTGCCAGCAATAGTGAAACTGGTCATTATTGTAATCCACGGCGGTCCAGTTTTCGGTGGCGTTTATCATTCAGCACGGAGAAAACCAACACGCATTGCGTGACATGGTGAATTCATGCCATTTCGTTCCTAAAATCGTCAATTAATCAAACGGTCTTGTTTAGGACCACCGTTAATTATTCCTTAAGAGTTTGTGAATCAGCTAATTTCATTCCATCGAACGAGAAAAGTGTGGTGCAATTGAGAAGTGAAAGATTGAATACTTGGTGGCCCAGCAATAATGATGAAGCCGGTCACTAATGGCCTAATGGTTCCACCCGGAATTTAACAACGCATTATTCTATCCGAACTATTTTGCGTGAGACATTGTTTAATTAAAATTAAGTTTAAACATTTTTCGAAAATGTTCGAAGGTGAATATATGACGAAGCCACACCTAGAATTTTCTAGAGCAAAAATCTGAAGAACCGAATGTCGGTTTGCGCTTAAAAGTTGATCGTTTGGTTACCCGCTGGTGGTGAATCGAAATTATCCAATCCGTTCAATGAAAATTTGCTCATTTCTCGGTTGGTTAGTTGCTTGATGCGTCTGGAGCATTCGGGGCGGGTCATGCAAACGAAATAAACTGGAAAGCCAGCCAAATGGGAGGAGCCTAATCTACTAATCAAGGGGAAAAAAAAAACAGTGACTTCTGTTTTCTTCCATCATTTTCGTTGAATCAGTCAAAGGGAATGGATGTCACCTCCGCAGCTGCGCACCAATCCTGCGATGACTCTCGGCTATTTAGCTGATAGAACCAGGAATCTCATCCACGGCAGTAAGCGATGGCAGTTTTCGATGGCTTCCAGCATTCAGTGCGGATAATTTTCAATTGTCTTGCCGAAATCTCCTGTTATTTAAAAGGTCCTTTTCAGGACCAGTGAAAATTATTCCTCCAGAGTTATGAATCGGATAATTAAAAGCGACAGACTGAAAACTTAGCAACAGTATAGCCGGCCTCTAATTGTTGTTCGCGTAACTATACAACGTATTGTTGAATCTAGAATATTTCATGAAACTGCAATCAAAATTATCTAAAATTTCGTTAACAGCAATTGAGTTGTGTCAAATACACATGGCTACGGTGGCTCCATCTGTTCATTTCATAGCGGCAATTTTAGTTATTTTAATGATTGATGCGATCGCAATATGATGTTTGGGAAGCTATGGCTTAACGCCTTTCAATATTATAATCATTCTTTCCTTTCGACGAAAATTCTTTCAAACAACGGTTGAACATTTATCTTCAAAATAAAATAATACTCAACCCTCAAGTGATGGCCAACGGCGCGAGTTACGGAAGGTTTAACTAATCAACATCTTATGAATGCGTTCAGTGAAATGGATCACATAGGTAACAACTTTAATCAACACATCACTCCGCCGATTTGAATTTTGCCAGCATACATTGTGTTGGCCTTTTATCGTCGGTTTCCTGCAATAGGGGCACAACTCAAAAAATGTGAATTTTCAGAATAAGCGTTTAAAAATTGGCAATCATGAAGCACCTCCTGCAAATTCACTTATTTCTCTCATCATTTGACAAATGTATTTAAACAAATTTTGATTGTTGTATCATTGAAAGGGGCTGAAGGACTATCTGTTTCATGAATTTTTGACAACTATTTTTCAACGACTATTGAAAAAATTGACTGATTTTGAGTTGTGCCCTTACTGCGGAAAATTGGTGAAAATGCCCAAATCTCGCGTTTCTCATCGAATTTTGGAACGGGTCTTTGTGAGATGAAATTTTACATAGTTTTTCATCATTTGCCATCAAAATCTCAAAAATGACATATTTTGAGTTGTGCCCCTATTGCAGGAAACCGACGTTATGTGATAAATTCGTTATGCATTTATTTACGAAGGTCGGACAACAATGACACGAAAAATCAGCTGATTTAAGACTTCAAATTAAAGGGCCCATTTTAATATATAAAAGTCGGAACCTCATTCCAGCCTTTGTCCTACGTCAACATTGCGGTTATGTCTCAGACATTACCCACCCCTAGTTTTTTTCACTTTGCCCGAGCTCTCTAACCCAAACTTTGTAGTTTATTATTCGATTATATCCTCTCGCCGGGCTTCCATGAACTCTCATCCTGAACTGAAAGGCGAAGGAAAAACCTCGTCGGTCAACAGAGAATGGTAACCTTTTTCAAACATTTACAATTCAACCGGGGAAGCCACCCACAGTCCTCCTCCATATAATCCAGTTTCATATCGTCGACCCCCCAGTCACTCCGTTAGAATGAAGACCAAGTTTGACCTCTACACGATAATTCTCTGTATTCGGACGATGGCTCCTAATTGACCATGGGATGCCGAATATTACCGATAGTCTGGTTGTTGGTGGGGTTCTCCTTCTTTGGAGGTGATCATCATCGGCATCATCATCGTCGTCATCGCCATGGCTTCAAAGTGCCACATTATGATTGTGGTTTTATGAGGGTGACCCCTTTTTACAGCATAGAATAGTGCTTGAGACTTTTTCGGCTCGAAAATGAAAGAGGCTTGAGCGTAGGGATTAGGGCCGATTGTGATGTCGGCTGGGTTTTGCGAGTTAGTCTCTGGCTAACGATTATAAAAATTGATGCTTTATGATCCGCTTTTTCCAGCCCAGTTTGTTCGATATTGGTCCGAAGCCAGTTGACGAAAGTTTAAATCCGACGATGACGACCTACAATTTAGAACTTTTCATATCCATTTTGGTTATAATATGTTTGGCACTCTGAAGACATCGAAAACTGTTCTAGTGCTTCGAACAGGGGTTCAACACCGTTAAAAAGTAGCTATTATCAGACAACACACATGTCATATAAGAGTTATGACAGAACAAGTTTTGGTTGTATAGAAGTTAATCTGACATAATTCTAGCTTTGTGTTAGAATCACGTCAAATTATCTTCTATTCAACTAAGACTTGCGCTGCCCTAACTCTTTTATGACATGTGTGTTGCTTGGATTCTTTTTCTCATTAAATTCTTCGCATCATTGGGCTACCCCTACTAACAAAAGTAACTGCCTAACAGCTTATGGAGCAAACGCCTTTGGATGAAAGCTCTATTAAACTCTTATGCAGCAAAAATGTTAGTTGGGTACGTTCTAAGGTATTATTATATGCATCACTGTAATAATGAACAAATTTATCCACCAGGCGGTGATGGTGCGCTTCTCCATAGACAAACAGACGTTTCACTCTACTAAATTCGCGTCGTTTACTATTTTAACGAATGATTAATAAATTCTGTAGTTCGAAAATCGCGCGCTCACGGCGCTCGCATCGTTTTCGCCCCTGTTTGGCTTTTGCTCACTACCGCCATCTACTCAGTGGGTTTGGAAAACACAACGTAATTAGCATTGGGCGATAATGTTTTCGTGACGATGATTTTGACTGCATTTTGTTCCAAGTGATACGTCTTTCGTTTTTACTTTTCTTAGCTCCAGTAGCATAGTTTATGTTGCATGATGCAAAATGAATTTTGATCCTCGAATCAGTGATTTGAATAAGATGTCGTCATAGGTAATGAAGAAAAAAGATCTTTTCTGGGAGGTTTCTGCATGCAAACCAAAAGCCCTTCCTTTGTCGCTGCGGAAGATCCGCAACGGGGTGCTCACTCCACAGTATTGTTCTTAAAGTCTGTTAAGGTTAAAGTTATATACTTTTTTATTTAAAGAATACTTTGTCTTACCACGAAACACTTCAAAACGGAATGGGTGTTACCTTCCCGGCACGGTAAAGGCTGGGTATGCTGCGCAATTCAGATCCCATTGTCATCCACTAGCCTCTGCCCAGCAACTCCTATCCCTACCTCCTCGCGGTACTGGCCGGAAACTATGAGCAACCTTAGGGAAGGTCGGGTAACCAACCCCGGTGGGAACTTTGGTCGTAGGCTGATAGGGAAGGGGGGGGGGGTTTGCTTCTGTAAACCTGAGTGCCTGTTCTCCAGGAGGAGCGGCTCACTACAGCGTCTGATCCCCATGTTAGGAGCAGCTGAACTACTTCCGAGTGTCAGGGAAGGACTCTAAGCTCAACTGTGCACTATGGTCCTCCGGAAAGTAGGGGGTTGGTGTCAGGCCCTACGAGCCAGCCGTAAAAAAACTAGGAGTGGGTAATGTCTGAGACATAACCGCAATGTTGACGTAGGACAAAGGCTGGAACGAGATTCCGACTTTTATATTTCCATAATACAATGGTTGTTGTTATGATAATACAAATGATGTGCTGAGTAAAGTTGTTGTGTGATCGCTTTCGCTGAACGCATTCATAACCCAACAAACATTTTTGCTGTATAAGAGTAAAACAAATCACTCTTAAGCTAACTTTAGCTCAAGAAGCTGTTATTCAGCTGGTTCGGTTACTTGGAAAGATGTTGACTAGTTCAAGAGTTATTTCGTTTTGAAGTGAAATGGTCAAATTACTGTTCTACGAGAGAATTTTCATCGAGCGGATAAAATTATTAGATAATTGAACGGCGTTAGATAGATTTTTTCAACTAAAGTTTAACGTGAAACTCTTTTGACAATACGTTGTTTTCATCCAGGAAGAACATACAGGGGATAGACAAAATGATCGGGACAGGCAAAATTTTCCCTTCTCAAAAAAATTTCAAATAACTGTAACTTTTCGAAAAATGCATCAAATTCTCAAATTTTCACTGTAAGTTCATCAACTAGTTGTGTATCAGTGGGCAAAATTTTGAAAAGATCGGACTATTCTGCACGAAGTTATAAAGATTCTAGAAAAAGACATAATTATCCGATAGCCAACTTTGAGCTGTTATATCTCCGGATTCGATGAACCGTATGTAATGAAATTTTGACCATTTATGACTTATATAATGAGCTTTGAAAAAATTTTGACTTTACTTAAAATTCTAAACACGCATGAAAATTATAACGATTAGATTATTTTTCTAATAAAACACCAAATTTTCTTAAATTTCAACATCGTTTCAAAATTCAAGACTAATCATAGTTCATCTGAATTCCCTCTAATTGTCTTGAATACAGATACGTTTTGAAAGCAATTAACAACATAGCCGGCAATTCATAGAAAAAGTAATGAGATGCATATTAAAAATAGACCAATTTACTAAAACATCATAAAAATAATTAAATCGCTATAACTTTTTCTCTTGGTAATAGTTTCAAGTTGAGTTAAACGTTTTTCAGAGCTCATTTTAATGTCATAAATGAACAAAATTTCATTGCATTCGGTTCATTGAATCCGGAGATATAACAGTGGGCTATCGGATAATTATGTATTTTTCTAGAATCTTTATAACTTCGTGCAGAATAGTCAGATCTTTTCCAAATTTTGTCCACTGATACACAACTAGTTGATGAACTTACAGTGAAAATTTGAAAATATTTGATGCACTTTTCAAAAAGTTACAGCTAATTGGACATTTTTTGAAAAGTGAAAATTTTGCCTGTCCCGATCATTTTGTCTATCCCCTGTATTAGTGGCCGACTTCACTATTGCTGTACTACCAAGGTTTCAGTCTGTCGCTTTTAATTATCCGAATCATAACTCTTGAGGAATCATTTTCGCTGATCCTGGAAAATACCGTTTATAAAACGGAAGACTTTGGCAAGACAATTGCATGAATTCATCACGCAATGTGGTTTTACCCATACTTAATGCGGCCGTTTGCTGTCGTGGATGAGATTCCTGGTGCTGCCACCACGATAGCCGAGAGTCATCGCTGAGTTTGTGTGCTGCTGCCTAGCTGGGAGGTGACATCTCCCTTCTCCTTGACTGATCCAAGGAAAATGACGAAAGATAACAGAGGAAACAGCTGTTATGCCCCTAGATTAGCAGATGAAGCTCCTCCAATTCGGCGGGCTTTCCAGTTTATTCCGTTTGCATGACCCGCCCACATTGTTGTAGTAGATATGGTGAGGAATACAATTAAATTTATTTAGAGTGTGTTTACCTAGATGGTATGTTTTGAGAGTGCTCCGTTTTCGAGCAAGCGATGATGATAATGATCTTCAGCATAGAAGACCCCTTGAATGTGTGCTTGTGAATGGTGCGCGTGAGAGTTTTCAAGGGAAGTTATGAAAAAGGGGAGATGTGTTGGTGTGTTCGAAGAGAGTTGGAGGTTCTGCTTTCTGTTGTCTTGAGTGGTAAGCGGCATTCTGTTGGCTGATCTTGGATCAGATGGATGTATTTTACGCATCGTTTGATTGAGATTTGGCTGTTCGGTTTCCGTGGTCACGACAATTGTGTCAGATGCTTCAAACGACTAATCAACCGTTCTTTGAGACAATTTCTAATCGAACCGATAAACTAATTGAAGTATTGAATAGTTAAGATCATTTTAATTCGATAAATATTAGAATGAAACAATGATCCAGGCACAATTGTCCGAATAAGATAATGCGTTGCTAAATTTCGTGTAGAAAGATTAGTGATCGATTTTGCTGTTGCTGAGCCATCAAGCATTCAACCATTCACTTTTCGAATGCACGACACTTTTACCGATCGATGGAATATATCCGAAAATTATCCGATTTATAACTCTTAAGGAATAATTTTCTCTGGTCCTGAAAAGGTCCGTTCAAATAACGGTTGATTTTAGAAAGACAATTGAAAATTATCCGCACTGAATGCGGGAAGCCATCGAAAACTGCCGCCGCCTGCTACCGTGAATGAGATTCCTGGTTCTATCAGATAGATAGTCGAGAGTCGTCGCTGGGTTCGTGTGCGTGCAGCTTACCCAGCTGCGGAGGGAACTTCCATTGCCGGGCCCACCGCAGCCGTGATCAGTGGATGAGATTCTCACTCGTCGCAGTTGACGTGCTGCTGCGCAGCCATGGAGGTGATATCCACCTCCACTCTCCCTGACTGATCCAATGAAAATGACGAAAGAAATCAGAGGGAACAGCTTTTATGTCCCTAGATTGGCAGATGAAGCTCCTCCCATTCGGCTGGCTTTCCAGTTTATTTCGTTTGCATGTCCCGCCCCGCATGCAACAGACGCTTGAATCGGTTAATCAACCGAGAAATGAGAAAATTTTCATTTAACGAATAAAGTAATCAAAATATTGAAAGATTTAGATAATTTTAATTCGAAAAATGGTTAAATTAAACAATGTTTCACGAAAAATGCTCTGGATAGGATAAAGCGTTGCTAAATTCCTGGTGGAATCATTAGTGGCCGGCATCATTATTGTTGCGGGGCCACCAAGCATACAATTTTTCACTTTTCGGTTGCACCACACTTTTACCGAGCGATGGAATGAAATAATTATCTGATTCACAACTCTTGAGGAATAATTTTCTGTGGTCCTGAAAAGAACCGTTTGAATATTGGACGATTTTAGACAGAAAATTGACATGAATTTATCATGCCACGCAATGCGTGTTAGATTTCCCCGTGCTGAATGCTGAACGCCGTCGAAAATTGGCCCACCGCTTGCTGCCGTGGATGAGTTTAGTGATCGCCTTCACTGTTGCTGAACCACCACCAAGAATTCAATATTTCACTATTTGTTTTCACTACACTTTCTCGGTCGATGGAGGAAATTTATCCAATTAACTCACTAGGAAGCATTTTCGATTGTCCTGCTAAGAACCGTTTGAATTATGGACGGTTTTAGGAAGAAATTGAAATCAATTCATCATGCCACGCAATGCGTGTTGGATTCTCCGTGCTGTTTGCTGGAAGCCGTCGAAAATTGGCCCGCCGCTTGCTGCCGTGGGTGCGATTGCGGATTTTGCTGCTGCCTCTGCCACCACCGTCGATCAATCCGATGTTCAAACACTTCCTTGGTCTGCCGCGTTAGACGGTTAGAAGGTGAATGTGCAACAGGTTCACCTCGAGACGACAAAGACAAATGAGGGAAGATGCGAAGAAGCAGTAGCTTTTATATGGCTTTTGCTTCCATTGGGGACTACGAAGGTGATGATTTTGTTTGCGGTTTTCTGTGAGAAAGTGAAGGAGGGAAGATTTTTTGCTTTTTTTTTCACTCATACTCCCATAAGAAACCCCGTAGGAAGAAAGAGTGTTTCCCGGCTCATCAACCTTCGTAGTCGCGAATAACTTGACGCAAATTAATTCGGTTAAAAACGCCAATAACGGTATTCTTGATCTGGTTCTGGTGAATGACTTGTCACTACCAGCCTGTCATCTTTCCGAAGCTGTCGAAGCGCTCGTTGTAGTCGATACCGCTCACCCCGCAATAGAAATCGATATTGTGATATCTCTACCGGTAAAATACGAGCAGGCTCCAGAAGGCGCGCTTTTCGATTTCCGTCGTGCTGATTATGAAGTCAGTAACAAATTTTGAAAACGACGTATAATCAATGGTGTAGCATTGATTATACGTCGTTTTCAAAATTTGTTACTGAAGTGCTCACCAATGACATTTTTTCAATTAATTGGCAATTTTTGGACTCAGATCTTAATTTGGATGACATGGTTGAATCGTTCAGCAGTGAAATTCGACGAATTATTGAGCATCGTGTCCCTTTCAAGCGTCCTCCGTTAAAACCACCCTGGACAAACCGATACCTCCGTAAACTGAAATGCCGAAGAAGGTCAGCACTTCGAAAATACCGACGGAATCGTTCTCCTCAGCTGAAACGTTGTTTCGTGTTTGCTAGCAACAAATACACTAGCTACAATCGACTTTCATACGCTCGATATGTTGACCGAGTTCAGAGGAATCTTCGACTACACCCAAAACGCTTTTGGTCTTTTGTAAAGTCTAAGCGCAAGGAAGATGGACTACCGACGGCTATGCACTTTGGAGAATCTTCGGTAGATACTGCTTCTGGAAAGTGTAACCTTTTTGCGCAACACTTCAAGTCTGCATTCTCGAGCGCCGATGTCACGCCTGCACTAATCGCTGAGGCCATCCGTGATACTCCATCGGATGTAATCGATTTTGGTATTTTCGATGTCACTGAAGAACACGTTCTTAATGCAATTCGGAAGCTGAAGTATTCTACGTCACCTGGACCTGATGGCATTCCGTTATCTTTGCTGAAAAGGTGTTCCGCTGCATTTTTAATGCCATTGACGAAGCTGTTCAATCACTCGCTGCAACAAGGTACCTTTCCTACCAGTTGGAAAAACTCTTTTCTTTCACCTGTGTTTAAGAAAGGCGACAAGCGTGACATAGCTAACTACAGAGGGATAACATCATTAGCTGCCTGCTCGAAAATATTTGAGATTATTGTGAAAAACGTACTGTTTGAATGCTGCAAGAACTACATATCCACGGCTCAACATGGATTTTTCCCTAAGCGATCAGTGTCTACCAATCTTGTCGAGTTTTCGTCACTATGCATTCGGTCGATGGATGCTGGAAAGCAAGTGGACGTGATATACACGGATTTCAAATCAGCGTTTGATCGTGTGAATCATAGGATTCTCCTCAATAAGCTTGCTAAATTGGGAGTATCCGCAGGCTTCGTTAGATGGTTCGACTCATATTTATCTGGTCGATCTATGAAAGTGCGCATTGGTTCGACCCAATCGGAATCAATTCCTATTCCCTCTGGAGTGCCACAGGGAAGCAATCTTGGACCACTTTTATTTTCGCTGTTTATCAACGACGTAGCGTTTGTACTACCCCGCGGTGAAAGAGTGTTCTATGCCGATGACGTGAAGTTTTTCATCGTGGTCACCAGTATTGTAGATTGCTTGGCACTTCAGGCAACGTTAAACTCTTTTGAATGCTGGAGCAGGCGAAATGGATTGGAACTCTGCGTGGGAAAATGCAATGCAATTTCTTTTTGCCGAAAACGGAATCCTATCCTCGTTGAATACTCTTTGCAAGGTGAAAAGTTGGAGCGGAAGAGCGAGATTAAGGATCTTGGAGTGATACTGGATACAGAGATGACGTTCAGGCCGCACTATGATGATGTACTTACTAGAGCAAACAAACAGCTGGGCTTTATTTTTAAAATTGCTGATGGATTTCGAGATCCTTTGTGTCTAAAGTCTCTGTACAGCGCTTTAGTTCGCTCTATTTTGGAAACGGCAGCAGTTGTTTGGTGCCCGTATAACCGGAATTGGATAGATCGTTTTGAAGCTGTACAACGGAAATTCGTGAGATTAGCTCTTCGGGGCCTACCCTGGCGGGACGCTGTGCATCTTCCTCCGTATGAGCATCGGTGCATGCTATTGGGGTTGGATACTTTGGAGAAAAGGAGATCGTCTATGCAATCCAGCTTTATTGGGAAGCTATTGAATGGCGAGATTGATGCTCCAGCCTTACTCTCTGAACTTCGTATTTACGTTCCTGAACGGCCACTACGACGACGCAACTTTCTCCATTTGGATTCTCGCAATAGCCGATATGGACAACATGATCCTCTTAGGTATATGGTAGTGAATTTTAATAATGTTTTTGATGATTTTGATTTCCGCTAACGTATTTTGTAAAACTTAGATTTGTTATTTTTAAAATGTGAGTATTAGTTCTTAGTTTTAATTTTGTATTTTTAATGTGTAATATGTTAAGATGTGAGTTTTTATGCCTAAAAAGGCTTTTCCCAACCACACTTCATTAAGACTCCAAAGGTCAGATGAAGAAATACAATACAATAAATAAACAATAAATAAAATATTCGACGGGAGCATCCAAAATGTGCTCGATCGTGATTGGCTGGAGTAAACGTGGGTTCACTTTTCCCAATTTTTCAATAGTTTGTTATTGAAAATCAGCAAATGTTAACATTGGACATAATTGGTGTAAAGATTTCCAATCGATTGGAGCCAAAATTTTGAAAATTCGACGAGAAATGGCTGAGTTATTAACGCTCAAAATCTCCACTTCAAACGTAACGCGGTCGATTTCTGAAAATTTAGAATGACACCCGGTATAGAAAAGAGAGACGTAGTCCTACGTCAAAAAACATTGTAACGGAAAACCAGCAACAGAATAATACGAACCGAGACCAACGGCAACGACCCCAGCGAACAAAAAGGACTTGCGATTGGAAACTCGGTACGTGGAACTGCCGATCTCTCAACTTTATTGGGAGCACCCGCATACTCGCCGATCTACTGAAGGACCGCGGGTTCGGCATCGTAGCACTGCAGGAGGTGTGTTTGACAGGATCTATGGTGCGAACGTTTAGAGGTAATCATACCAGAGCTGCGGCAACACACGCGAGCTGGGAACAGCTTTCATCGTGATGGGTGATATGCGCCCACCAGCAGACGAACGAAAACGGCCTACGACTCATTGATTTCGCCGCCTCCAAAAATATGGCCATACGTAGCACTTTTCTCCAACACAGCCTCCCTTATCGTTACACCTGGAGATCACCACAGCAGACGGAATCTCAAATCGACCACGTTCTGATTGACGGACGGCATTTCTCCGACATTATCGACGTCAGGACCTAGCGTGGCGCCAACATCGACTCCGACCACTATCTGGTGATGGTCAAACTGCGCTCAAAACTTTCCGTCATCAACAATGTACGGTACCGGCGACCGCCACGGTATAACCTAGAGCGACTGAAGCAATCGGATAGAGCGAGTTCGATGAGGCCCCTTCAGAGAACTGCTGGAGTACAGTGAAAGCAGTCATCAACGACACAGCCGAGAGCACCATACGTGGAACGGAATCGACGGAACAAATGGTTCGACGAAGAGTGCAGAACGGTTTTGGAGGAGAAGAACGCAGCGAGAGCGGTAATGCTGCAGCAAGGGACTCGACAGAACGTGGAACGTTACAAACAGCAGCGGAAACAGCAGACCCGCCTCTTTCGGGAGAAAAAACTAGGGGTGGGTAATGTCTGAGACATAACCGCAATGTTGACGTAGGACAAAGGCTGGAATGAGGTTCCGACTTTTATATATTAAAATGGGCCCTTTAATTTGAAGTCTTAAATCAGCTGATTTTTCGTGTCATTGTTGTCCGACCTTCGTAAATAAATGCATAACGAATTTATCACATAACGTCGGTTTCCTGCAATAGGGGCACAACTCAAAATATGTCATTTTTGAGATTTTGATGGCAAATGATGAAAAACTATGTAAAATTTCATCTCACAAAGACCCGTTCCAAAATTCGATGAGAAACGCGAGATTTGGGCATTTTCACCAATTTTCCGCAGTAAGGGCACAACTCAAAATCAGTCAATTTTTTCAATAGTCGTTGAAAAATAGTTGTCAAAAATTCATGAAACAGATAGTCCTTCAGCCCCTTTCAATGATACAACAATCAAAATTTGTTTAAATACATTTGTCAAATGATGAGAGAAATAAGTGAATTTGCAGGAGGTGCTTCATGATTGCCAATTTTTAAACGCTTATTCTGAAAATTCACATTTTTTGAGTTGTGCCCCTATTGCAGGAAACCGACGATAAAAGGCCAACACAATGTATGCTGGCAAAATTCAAATCGGCGGAGTGATGTGTTGATTAAAGTTGTTACCTATGTGATCCATTTCACTGAACGCATTCATAAGATGTTGATTAGTTAAACCTTCCGTAACTCGCGCCGTTGGCCATCACTTGAGGGTTGAGTATTATTTTATTTTGAAGATAAATGTTCAACCGTTGTTTGAAAGAATTTTCGTCGAAAGGAAAGAATGATTATAATATTGAAAGGCGTTAAGCCATAGCTTCCCAAACATCATATTGCGATCGCATCAATCATTAAAATAACTAAAATTGCCGCTATGAAATGAACAGATGGAGCCACCGTAGCCATGTGTATTTGACACAACTCAATTGCTGTTAACGAAATTTTAGATAATTTTGATTGCAGTTTCATGAAATATTCTAGATTCAACAATACGTTGTATAGTTACGCGAACAACAATTAGAGGCCGGCTATACTGTTGCTAAGTTTTCAGTCTGTCGCTTTTAATTATCCGATTCATAACTCTGGAGGAATAATTTTCACTGGTCCTGAAAAGGACCTTTTAAATAACAGGAGATTTCGGCAAGACAATTGAAAATTATCCGCACTGAATGCTGGAAGCCATCGAAAACTGCCATCGCTTACTGCCGTGGATGAGATTCCTGGTTCTATCAGCTAAATAGCCGAGAGTCATCGCAGGATTGGTGCGCAGCTGCGGAGGTGACATCCATTCCCTTTGACTGATTCAACGAAAATGATGGAAGAAAACAGAAGTCACTGTTTTTTTTTTCCCCTTGATTAGTAGATTAGGCTCCTCCCATTTGGCTGGCTTTCCAGTTTATTTCGTTTGCATGACCCGCCCCGAATGCTCCAGACGCATCAAGCAACTAACCAACCGAGAAATGAGCAAATTTTCATTGAACGGATTGGATAATTTCGATTCACCACCAGCGGGTAACCAAACGATCAACTTTTAAGCGCAAACCGACATTCGGTTCTTCAGATTTTTGCTCTAGAAAATTCTAGGTGTGGCTTCGTCATATATTCACCTTCGAACATTTTCGAAAAATGTTTAAACTTAATTTTAATTAAACAATGTCTCACGCAAAATAGTTCGGATAGAATAATGCGTTGTTAAATTCCGGGTGGAACCATTAGGCCATTAGTGACCGGCTTCATCATTATTGCTGGGCCACCAAGTATTCAATCTTTCACTTCTCAATTGCACCACACTTTTCTCGTTCGATGGAATGAAATTAGCTGATTCACAAACTCTTAAGGAATAATTAACGGTGGTCCTAAACAAGACCGTTTGATTAATTGACGATTTTAGGAACGAAATGGCATGAATTCACCATGTCACGCAATGCGTGTTGGTTTTCTCCGTGCTGAATGATAAACGCCACCGAAAACTGGACCGCCGTGGATTACAATAATGACCAGTTTCACTATTGCTGGCAACGATGCTCTGTCTTTTGCTTTTTGGTTGCACTACATCTCGATCGATGTTGGAAATTATCCAATTAACTCTTGAGGAATCATTTTCGATGGTCCTGAAAAGGACCGGTTTGAATAATGGACGATTTTGATGCATTCACCATGGCATGCAATGCATGTTGGCTTTCGCTGCGGAGTGCGGAGAATGCTGGACGCCGTCGAAAATTGGCCCACCGCCGCTGCCATGGATGCGATTCCAAGTGCTATCATCTGCACGATATCCGAGAGTAGTCGCTGGGTTGTTGTGCTGCTGCCTTGCTGGAGGTGACATCCACCTCCAACCTCCTTGACTGATCCAACGAAAATGACGAAAGAAAACAGAGAACACTGCTTTTATACCCCTAGATTGGCAGATGAAGCTCCTCCCATTCGGCTGGCTTTTCAGTTAATTTCGTTTGCATGACCCGCCCCTTATGCTCCAGACGCATCAAACGATTAATCAACCGAGAAATGAGAAAATTTCCATTGAACGGATAATGTAACCAAAATATTAGATGATTTAGATCATTTTAATTTGGAAAATGTTAGAATTGAAACATTTTTCACGCAAAATGGCCCGGATATGATAATGCGTTGCCAAAGTCCGGGTGGAACAATTAGACGTCATAATTGTTGCTGGCTGAGTCACAGCATTCAAAATCATTCACTTTTTGGTTGTATTACACTTTTCCTGTTCGTTGGAATTGAATTTTCCGATTCACAGCTCTTGAAAAATCATTTTCGATGGTCCTTAAAAGGACCGTTTGGATAATGAATAATTTTAGGAAGAAAATTAAATGAATTCACTATGCCACTATGCGTGTTTGTTTTCTCCGCACTAAATGCTGAACGCCACCGAAAACTGGCCCGCCGCTTGCTGCCGTGCATGCGATTAATGACCGGTTTTGCTTTTGCTGAGAAACGCCGCTCTGTCCTTGCTTTGCACTAGGTTCACCTTTCTCGATCGAGGGTGGAAATTCATCCAATTAACTCTTGAGAAATCTTTTTCGATGGTCCTGAAAAGAACCGTTTGAATAATGTACGATTTTGATGAATTTACAATGCCACGCAATTCGTGTTGGTTTTCTCCGCGCTCAACGCTAGACGCAATCGAAAACTGGCCCGCCGCTTGCTGTTGTGAATGAGATTCCTGGTGCTATCAGTACGATAGCCAAGTGTCGTCGCTGAGTCGATGTGCCGCTGCCCAGCTCGAGGTGTCACCTCGACGGTGGTCGAAATGGAACTGACGATCAGCTCTCGCATGATCGCATTCCTTCCTGCATCGTAGTTGCCCCCACGATGCGCACCAATCAGAGAGCGTTGGTATACTGAACGAGAAAATTTGTCCGCTACCCATATTTATAGATTTCAGCGATTTCAATGTCTAACTTTAAAACAACTTTTCAACTATTTATCAATGATTTTTAGGTTCACCGAATATTACAAATTGAACGCGGGAGTTTCATCTCTCGGATAACGGGATTTGTTTATCATTTCGTTCAGTGGGAAAGGTACTGTGAGCGTTTAAAATCTTTCACTCAAACGTAACGCTCTTGGTTTCATAAATTTTGAAATGACACCGGGTATAGAAAACAGAGACGTAGTCCTACGTCAAAACTCCGCCTGGAAGAAGCGAAGTGTGAAGAAATGGAACGTCTGTGCCGTTCCCAAGAAACACGGAAATTCTATCAGAAGCTCAACGCATCCCGCAACGACTTCGTGTCGCGAGCAGAAATATGTAGGGAAAAGACGGAGGCCTCTTGACGGACGGACATGAGGTGATCGAAAGGTGGAAGCAGCACTTCGATCTGCACCTGAACGGCGTGGAGAACGTAGGCACGGGAGCCCACGGCAACGGAGGAAACGACGACGCCAGTGCAGCGGAGGACGGAAATGAACCAACTCCCACGCTCAGGGAAGTTAAGGATGCCATTCACCAGCTCAAAACCAACAAAGCAGCTGGTAAGGATGGTACCGCAGCTGAACTCATTAAGATGGGCCCAGAAAAGTTGGCCAACTGTCTGCATCGGCTGATAGTCAGGATCTGGGAAACCGAACAGCTACCGGAGGAGTGGAAGGAAGGGGTAATCTGCCCCATTCACAAGAAAGGCGACCATTTGGAATGTGAGAACTTCAGGGCGATCACTATTTTGAATGCTGCCTACAAAATGCTATCCCAGATCATCTTCCGTCGTCTGTTACCTAAAACGAATGAGTTCGTGGGAAGTTATCAAGCCGGCTTCATCGACGGCCGGTCGACAACGGACCAGATCTTCACCGTACGGCAAATCCTCCAGAAATGCCATGAATACCAGCTCCCAAAGCATCACCTGTTTATCGACTTCAAAGCGGCATACGACAGTATCGACCGCGCAGAGCTATGGAGAATCATGGACGAAAACGGCTTTCCTGGGAAACTGACTAGACTGATTAAAGCAACGATGGACGGTGTGCAAAACTGCGTAAGGGTTTCGGGTGAACTATCCAGTTAATTCGAATCTCGCCGGGGACTGAGACAAGGCGATGGACTCTCATGCCTTCTCTTCAACATCGCTCTGGAAGGTGTGATGCGACGAGCCGGGCTCAACAGCCGGGGAACGATTTTCACAAAATCCGGTCAATTTGTGTACTTTGCGGACGACATGGACATTATTGCCAGAACATTTAGAACGGTGGCAGAGCTGTACACCCGCCTGAAACGCGAAGCAGCAAAGGTCGGACTGGTGGTGAATGCCTCAAAAACAAAGTACATGCTGGTAGGCGGAACCGAACACGACCGGATCCGTCTGGGTAGTAATGTTACGATAGACGGGGATACTTTCGAGGGGGTGGAGGAATTCGTCTACCTCGGATCCTTACTGACTGCTGACAACAACGTGAGAAGTGAAATTCGGAGGCGCATCATCAGCGGAAGTCGGGCTTCTACGGGCTCCAGAAGAAACTGCGGTCGAAGAAGATTCACCCACACACCAAATGCACCATGTACAAAACGCTAATAAGAGCAGTGGTCCTCTACGGACACGAGATGTGGAGCATGCTCGCGGAGGACCTGCAAGCACTCGGAGTTTCCGAGCGACGCGTGCTAAGGACGATCTTCGGCGGTGTGCAGGAGAACGGTGTGTGACGGAGAAGGATGTACCACGTGCTTTCTGCACTTTACGGCGAATCCAGCATCCAGAAGTTGGCCAAAGCCGGGAGGATACGGTGGGTAGGGCACGTTGCAAGAATGCCGGACACCAATCCTGCAAAGTTGGTGTTTGCTACTGATCCGGTTGGCACAAGAAGGCGTGGAGCGCAGAGAGCACGATGGGCGGACTAAGTGGAGCGTGACCTGGGGAGCATTGGGTGTGACCGAGGATGGAAAGCGGCATCCACAAACCATTGTAATCCACAAAGTATTGTGGTGTACTATTGTTGATTATGTCTTGTCTTAAATGTGATGTTAAACAAATGAATGTATGTATATATGATGCCGCATTTTCATTCACGCCAGAAGTTTTCCTCGCCGTGCCTGTGTATGATTTGGATTTTATGGCATTTCATTGAAACCTTGCTACTCCTGTTGAGTTCCATTGATTCTTCTAGATCATGGAAATCATGGGAAAGCATATTAAACTTGCTTTTGTAAATTCCACCGGGAATTTTTTTTCTGCGGATATCTCTAGGAATTCTTGCAGGAATACCTTTCGGAGTTTCATCCTTCCGGGAATTCGTTTGGAAATTCATTCTAGGCATCCCTTCAGAAATTTCTACGCAGATTCTGTCAGGAAATCCTCCGAAAAATCCGAATTCTTTTTGGATAGCTCCAAGCACGGAGATGATCCAGCCACCGGCTGAAAGTTTTGATAATAAAGATAATAATAATAACTTCCAACATATTTTTTGTTTGTTTTTCGTCTAGAGATCCCCTCAGAAATTCCTGTTGAGAATTATTCCAAGTCTTACTGGAAGAATTCCTGCAAAAACTCCTTTCTGATAATTCCTATACAAAGTCTAACTGTGGATTCCTTCTAAAATTCTCTCTGGGAATATCTCCAGGCATTCCTCTCGGGGCTTCATGGAGGAATTCCTTCTGAAGATTCGTTCAGAAATTCCTTCGGCGAATTCTATAACGAATTTCTTTTAAAGATTCCCTTAGGAAATTTTTCTTGATTTTTTTCCAGATATTCCTATTGAAGATATTGGTTTGATGGTGTAGAAAGTTCCTCCTGAGTATTCTCCTGGGAGTTTTCTCTCTGTGAATTATTCCAGGAGTTGATAAAAAATATTGCAGGAATTCCCGGGCTATTCTTGGAGGAATTCCTAAGATTTTTTATTTTTGTGTATTTTAACTTATTGCTAATTCCCAATATTGGGAAAATCATGGAGGAACTCCAGAGCAATTATCGGTGGAACTCCCGAGCAACTCTTGGAAGAGCTACTGGGCAATTTCTGGAGAAATTCACGAGATACTCCGGGAGAAATTCCCGGGCAATTCCTTGAGGAATTACCAACCAATTCCTAAAGAAATTCACGGGCAATTCCTGGAGGAATTCCCAAGCAATTCGTGGATTAACTTCTGGGAAATTCTAGGAGGCATTTCCGGTAAATTCCTGGAGAAGTTCCCGGGCAACTTTTGAAGGAATTCCCGAATAACTCCTAGAGAAATTTACGGGCAATTCCTGGAGGCATTACTGGATAACCTAAATTGCTGGAGATATTCCCATTTATTTCCTGGGGAAATTCCCGGACCATTCCAGAAAAACTTTCCGGGCAATTCCTGGAGGAATTTCCAATAAATTCTAGAGGAATTTCCAGGAAAATTCTGGAGAAATTCCTGAGCAGTTTATGAAGGAATTCCCGGGTAATTCCTGAAGGACTCCCCGGTAAATTCCTGGAGGATTTCCCAATAAATTTATGGAGAAATTCTTGGACAATGCCTGAAAAAATTCTTGAAAAAAAAGACACGGACACCATCTTTAGACACAAGCTGTACAGACTAAACGAAACTTAAGGACAGACTTGTAAGAATCCCAAAATGGCCGCCACAATGGCCGAGTTTGGCACCTACTCACGATTTCGAGGGCACAAACCTCTTTGTAAACAAAACCAGCGCACCTGAGTTTTTTATTTTAAGCTAATTACAAATGAGCAAGAACAGAATAATAAAATACATTGTTGTTTGAAGCTTGCTTCTTGAGATCTGTGCGTCTGAAGTTTTGATGCAATGTTGAAGCGGGATTTCAAGACGTTTGCCCTTAACACTGGACAACGGACACGACACAAATTACGAGCACCAGTGGATACGAAGAACAAACATTTCTTGCGAAAAGTTTCATCACTCGGAGCGCTAATCGAACCCTCACCCCATGGCATGGTACGTTTATACGCTTGGTGACGCTAACCGCACGGCCACGAGGCTCCACAATTTTTAAAAGCAAATTCTTGAAGGAATCGCTGGCATTTTCCGGCAGTTCTCGGAGGAAATCCCGAACCATTAATTCCAGTAAAATAATGGAAAAAATCCCGGGAAATTCCTGAAGGTATTTCCGGGAAATTCCTGAAGAAATTTCTGGCAATTCCTGGGGGAGTTCCCGGGCAAATCATTGAGAAATGTTTTTGGCCAATTCTGGAGGAATTCTCGTGATATTCCTGGAGGAAATACCGAGAAATTCCTGAAGGAATTACAGGGGGATTCCTTGGCAATTCCTGGACAATGTCCCGGACTCTGGATGAATTTCCGGATATTCCTGAAGAAATTTGCCACATATTCCTGGTCCTGAAGGAATGCCCGTGCAATTCGTGGATCAATTCCCTCGTAATTTCTGGAGGAATTCTGGGATTTCTGGGCAATTCCTGAAGGAATTCTCTGGCGATTCCCTATTCTTGCCGTTTTCTGGTGGAATTCTCGGGCATTTACTGGATGAATTCTCGTACAATTACAGGGAAATATCTTGGGCGATTTCTGGAAGAATTCCTGTACAATTCAAACAAGATTTCCCGACCAATTCTAAGAGAAGTTCCCGGTTAATGCCTGGACGGATTCACGAGAAATTCCTAGAGCAATGCTCGGGAAATTCCTGGAAGGATTCCCACGGAATTCTAGGATTGGAAAATGCATAGTGAAATTCCCCGTGAGTTTATCCACGAGTTACTCGGGAATTCTTTCAGAATTTGTCCGGGATTTCCTTTTGCCGGGGAATTTCTCTAAAAAATGCCGGAGAATTCCTGCATGAATTACTCCAGGAGTTGCCCGCAAATTCCTCCAGGAGTTGCCCGCATATACATCCAAGAGTTGCCTGGGAATTCTTCGGAAATTTCTTAAGGGATTTCCCGGATATTCATAAGGAAATATTCGAAGAGTTCCTTGAGAAATTGCCCGAAAATTCCTCTAAAAACGCTCGCGATTCGCCAGGAAAATTATCCCGGAACTTCCCAGGATTGCTCTTTTATTCCTTCAGGAGTTGCATTTCAATTCCTCCAGGTATACTCCAGGAATTTCTCCAGAGTTTCTTCAGAAACTTCCCAAGAATCCCTCCTGGCATTTCCCGGTGAACTCCTCCAGGAGCTACCAGGAAATCCCTTCAGGAAATTCTCGGAATGTGCTTCAGGAATTTCCGGGTATTTCCTCTGGTAGTTTCCCTGGAAATCCTCCAGGAATTGTTCGAGAATTCCTCTGAGAATTACCAGAGGAATTCCTCCAGCAATTTCCAGTGGATTTTCTCCAAAAATTGTTGGGGAACTTCTCAAGGAATTTACCGAAAATATCTCCAATAATTCCTTCATAAATTTCCCGGATATTCCTCCACGAATTTCCTGAGAAACTCCCGAGAGATACAGAAGATATAGATATAAATATAGATATAGAAGAGCATACGAATTTCAATGTTTAACAATTTTAGAAGAAAAGCACCGGTCTCTTCTGAAGAGTCAGTAAAGGTGGCTGATTTGATTCCTGGTCGGTCCTAGAAATTCCTTTGAAAACCTTAGTCGTAGTTTCTCGTATCTGTGCTGCTGAAGGCAGTCGTCAATTTTTGTGGCTGATCACAAATTAAAGACTGCCAAGTAGCTCCACGCCACATTGACAGCAAAACTCAAACTCTGCCCTCACACGTCCACACAATGAAGCACATGAATTTAATCAGTCGATTATACCAATCGTGTTCAGTACAGGTTTTTGCTGCCGAACAAAGGATCACTTAAAGGCAGTCCCTGCTCCTGCTTGGTTGCCCTCAACGGTGCAAGCTCGGAGACCACCCGGAATCTGCCATAAATTCAGGTTTATGTCGGAAAAATCCACCATCTGATAGGGGTCCTGGGGTTGGCTGTTGTTTTCCGATTTTCGTTCCGGTAGCTTCCGGGAGTCAGCATGCATCCCCTTCGCACAGGAGGACCACCACCAGTAACCAGTCCCGACCGGCTGGCGGAGCACAGATTACCGTCATCATTGGGGGGTCGAGCTCTTTATTTTAGACTCTTCCTTGTACGGACACAAGCTAGGAAATCCACTCCACACCAAGGTACCTCTACCTCTAGTACCTACAAGATCAGACCAGACCAGCCAGCAGCACAGCAGCCAGTAGCAGCACAACAATGAACCACCCAGGCAGCCACTCAGTTTTATTCGATGCCCGGTCAGCGGAGCGAGAAGCTCCGACCTCCCGAAGCACATCGCTCGCTGTTTACACGCCATGTTCTACAAGCTTGGCCATTCACTGTCGCGTGAGGGTGTGCGATACGGAGAATAGTTTGTTCCCACTTTGATAAATACTATGACACCCAACTCTTTGATAGGAAAAGTAATGATTACGCATTTCTACCGGCAAGTTTGTTAGGATGTGGGTGATTATAGTAGAGAAAACTTCTGGTTCCACTATCATTTCGTTTCGAAGCTACATCACATCTTAACGTCATATCGCATACCCTTCAGCCTCGTGCACTTCTATTTCCCGTGGTGTCTGGGGCTGATGCACCGAAATTTATGCCGGAGCAGAGCAACTGGAGCGGAAAAGAACAAGCAGCTTCTTCCTCGGTGGTGATTGCTGGCTGCTTTGTGACTCCCCTTGCAAAAGCTTGTCACCAACCAACGCAGCTCCAGTCCGTGTGCAGCCATGTTCCTTTTTAACTTCGCCGATGAGTTTATGGTACTGCACAGTGGTTGTTCCACTAGGAACAGCATTTTTCCATTACATCGAACACATGAATTTAGTAACGATTGTCCAAAACTATGATTGCGTAAATGTGTTTCAGATGTTTACAACGAAAATGAGTTTTGACTTTTTTACGCATTGGGAACCACTGCCGAATTCGAAAAGATGCTCTTTGTTTCCCAGATGAAGCTGCTGTTGACTGGTGGTGAACAATTACCACGTTAATCGTGATAATTTATTTAGCGTGCGGGCCCCCTGAGTCACAAAACAATTGCTGCAACCAGAAACCAACCGAGTTTTTCTATGCTTGCGGGCTAGCTGTAGTGTAGGTACCGTCAAACGGGGTTACTTGCAACAGCGGTGTAACTTGCAACATGATGACATACATTAAATGTGAATTATTTTCTCATAATAATGAAAGCTAGTTTGCTCCATCATTTCGGTTAATAAAATTATGTGTACCAAAGATCGTTTTAGTGGAAAAATCAGTTTTGTTTCTTTGTTTATTGTTTGGCTACACTGTTAAAACGGTTTGCTCATTGTATGCCATAAAAACAAGCATGAAAATCGTGCTTTACCTCTCTCCTATGGTAAGTGCGATAAGTCTGATGACCATGCTTGCAGTTAGGTACCAAATAGTAAGCTAAGCTGAACGATAAAAGTTTGATAAAATCATCGACTAGGTAATGTAAAAAATCATAATCATATTCGAAAACCACTATGGGGTAACTTGCAACAGTTGAAATTAACAAAACTTTTCATAATTTATTTTCATTTCTCGATATTGCGGATAGGAACAATCAAAATTAATTATTTATTCATAACGTGTCGTGCTAATTTTTAAATGTCGACTCATTTTGACCATTTTTTGCACGTGACTTTCAAACATTGTTAAAGAATTCCATATTTTGAAACTTCATTCATGTTTCACCTTGATGAAAGCTTAATTCAGTTTATGATCGTTCAAAACAAACACCAACATCTATTCTGAACCTAGATGGAGTAAATCATTTCAATAGAACCAAATGGACTGCTTTAAACTTTGTAAATAGTTGTATGTGTGTTTAAATCACGATATTTAAGTTAAAGTAGCCAAACAATTCATACTGAAAATTACCTAAAGATGACTCACTTTACCTTTTCAACAAATTACATTAAGCATTGATGACGTTTTGTTACTAGTACTGAGACATGAGATCCATAAATATGCTATATTTGAGGGACGTAAGACCTGCTGTGAAACGATGTACTCTCGCTTACACTAACTACCAACCCTTAAAGGGAAACTCATATTTCAATTGGTTAGTGTACATCTTTTCAAAGCATTTTTCATCCATTACATCAAAAACTTATATTATGACTAAGAACCAGAATGTTAGTGCAGTTTCATGGTAGCTAACTTAGCTTCATGTCATGTGTTGCAAGTTACCCTACAGATGGGGTAACATGCAACAAGCATGTATTGCACACCTCCTGATCAGGTGGCAACGTATTTCATTAAATGAAGTCCTGTATAATAATCTACTCATGGTAATTAGTGTACACGATGCTTTACAGTATGTTTCAAATGTTTACATTTTCAATGATATTGCTTCAAAGTCGAAAAGTGTTGCAAGTTACCCCATTTGATGGTACCATGTACCTACAAGTCCAAGATGAGGTCGCAATTCGCGAAACAAACTGGACACTGCAAGCAATAGCCACACAATGCCAAGCCCGCAGCAGGGTACACTATAAAGTATAAGTTAACTTCGGACAGTTTGCTTCGGTCAGGTGTACAGAAAAACTAGACTTTTCATTTGGCCAATATGATACACAGAGTTAATCTTGGAACACTTGCACGGGTTCAGCAACATGATGATCCCAATCAGCATCGTCACTTTTTAAGGGTACGTACATGCCAGTCATACGTTTATCAAACCTGGCCTCTCACTCACTCACTTATCCATTCAGTCCAAAGCACTACTGTGGGTATATGGCGCCAAGGTAGAAGATCTCCAACCTCACGGAATTCTTATGTAATTTTTTGCGGAAGGGGCATTCCTGCAGGGATTCCTTTCATAAGTTCATAAAAAAAATCTTCCATAGATTCTTCATAGAATTCTTCAAGCAAGTCCGTGCACAACAGAGAGGTTTTGAGGGTTAAACCCTCCTTTTGCATATGATCCATACACTAGGCGCCCCTCCACCCTTCGTCAAAATTAGGAAAGACCCAGGCCCCAGGCGCCCCTCCACCCTTCGTCGAAATTAGGAAAGACCCAGACCCCAGCTGTCAGGCCCTGCGAGCCAGCCGTAAAAAAAGACTAGCACCGGAAAATCAACAAGAGAAGAATGCGAACCGATACCAATGGCGACGACCACAGCGACGAAAATGGACTTACGATTGGAAGCTCGGTACGTGGAACTGCAGATCTCTCAACTTCGTCGGAAGCACCCGCATTAGCCTGGTACACGGTTTATATGGGAAAATACAAAAAATGGAAAAACTCAAACTCCTGTATACATTTTGAGTTTCACTTCGGTCCCATATCAACTGTGCAAAATTTCAGATCGATCGGAAAAACTATATTTTAGCGCCGGCCATTCTTAGTTTTTCATACGATTTACTATGGGGAAATTTTACTCTGCAAAGAAAAATCGCTAGGAGTCACCCCTAGATCCCTAAAAATAAGTCGATGAATGATTTCTGTAGAAAACTTGACGAGGAATCAGACTTCAGAAGACTGCAAACCGATGCGACGTTCGTGGAAAAAGTTATTAAGCTTCCCCCGATCGATAAAATGACGAGATTTTATTATTTATTGTTATTCCTTACATGTTAAACAGCGTTGGCATGCCATTCGGTTTTCAGTCAATAACTTTTTCCACAGGCCTTAGATCGCTTTGCGGTCTTCGGAGGGTTGATTCCTCGTAAAATTTCCAACATAAATCATTCATCGATTTATTTTTAGGGGTTAAGGGGCAACCTGTGGCGATTTTTCTTTGAAAAAGTAATTTTCCCCATAGTAAATCGTATGAAAACCTAAAATGGCTGGCGCTAAAATATAGTTTCTCCGATCGAGCTGAAATTTTGCACAGTTGCTATGGGACCAACATGAAACTCAAAAAGTGTACAGGAGTAAAATGTCTTTTGGTGTCCCACACTAACCCGCATATTCGCCGATATACTGAAAGACCGCGGCTTCGGAATCGTAGCGCTGCAGGAGGTGTGTTGGACAGGATCTATGGTGCAAACGTTTAGAGATAATCATACCATCTACCAGAGTTGCGGCAACGCACGTGAGCTGGGAACAGCTTTCATCGTGATGGGCGACATGCAGAGGCGCGTGATCGGTTGGTGGCCGATCGACGAAAGAATGTGCAGGTTGAGAATCAAGGGCCGATTCTTCAACATTAGCATAATAAACGTGCACAGCCCTCACTCCGGAAGCACTGATGATGACAAAGACGCATTTTACGCGCAGCTCGAACGCGAGTACGACAGCTGCCCAAACCACGACGTCAAGATCATCATAGGGGACCTAAATGCTCAGGTAGGCCAGGAGGAGGAATTCAGACCGATGAATGGAAACGTCAGCGCCCACCAGCTGACGAACGAAAATGGCCTACGCCTCATCGATTTCGCCGCCTCTAAGAACATGGTCATTCGTAGCACCTTTTCCCATCACAGCCTCCCGTATCGTTACGCCTGGAGATCACCACAACAAACGGAATCTCAAATCGACCACGTTCTGATTGATGGACGGCACTTCTCCGACATTATCGACGTCAGGACCTATCGTGGCACTAATATCAACTCTGATCACTACCTGGTGATGGTTAAACTGCGCCCAACACTCTCCATTATTAACAATGTACAGTACCGGCGGCCGCCCCGGTACGATCTAGAGCGACTGAAGCAACCGGATGTCGCCACCGCATACGCGCAGAATCTAGAGGCAGTGTTGCCGGATGAGGGTATGCTCGATGTGGCCCCTTTAGAGGACTGCTGGAGTACAGTCAAAGCAGCGATCAACAACGCAGACGAGAGCACTATCGGGTACGTAGAACGGAGTCGACGAAACGATTGGTTCGATGAGGAGTGCAGAGCGGTTCTGGAAGAGAAGGATGCAGCGCGGGTGGTAATGCTGCAGCATGCAACCTGACAGAATGTGGAGCGATACAGACAGAAGCGAAAGCAGCAGACCCGTCTGTTCCGAGAGAAAAAGCGCCGCCTGGAAGAGGCGGAGTGCGAGGAAATGGAGCTGCTGTGCCGTTCACAAGAAACACGTAAGTTCTACCAGAAGCTCAACGCATCCCGCAAAGGCTCATGCCGCAAGCCGAAATCTGCAGGGATAAGGACGGGAGCCTCCTGACGGACAAACGTGAGGTGCTCGAAAGGTGGGAGCAGCACTTCGACGAGCACCTGAATAGCGAAGAGAATGTAGGCATGGATGACCAAGGCAGCGGGGAAAATGACTATGTTGGTGCAGCAGAGGACGGGAACCAACCAACTTCCACGCTGAGTGAAGTTAAGGATGCCATCCACCAGCTCAGAAACAACAAAGCGGCTGGTAAGGACGGTATCGCAGCAGAACTCATCAAGATGGGCCCGGAAAAGTTGGCCACCTGTCTGCACCAGTTAGTAGTCAAGATCTGGGAAACCGAACAGCTACCGGAGGAGTGGAAGGAAGGGATAATCTGTCCCATCCACAAGAAAGGCGACAAGTTAATGTATGAGAACTTTCGAGCGATCACCATTTTGAATGCCGCCTACAAAGTGCTATCCCAGGTCATCTTCCGTCGTCTTTCACCTAAAGTAAATGAGTTCGTGGGAAGTTACCAAGCCGGTTTCATTGACGGCCGGTCGACAACGGACCAGATCTTCACCGTACGCCAAATGCTCCAGAAATGCCGTTAATACCAGGTCCCAACGCACCACCTGTTCATCGACTTCAAAGCGGCATACGATAGTATCGACCGCATAGAGCTATGGAAAATCATGCACGAGAACAGCTTTCCCGGGAAGCTTACCAGACTGATAAGAGCAACGATGGACGGTGTGCAGAACAGCGTAAGGATTTCGGGTGAACTATCCGGTTCATTCGAATCTCGACGGGGACTACGACAAGGGGATGGACTTTCCTGCCTACTATTCAACATCGCCCTGGAAGGTGTTATGCGACGAGCCGGGCTCAACAGCCGGGGTACGATCTTCACGAAATCCGGCCAATTTGTTTGTTTTGCGGATGACATGGATATTATTGCTAGAACATTTGGAACGGTGGCAGAACTGTACACCCGCCTGAAACGCGAAGCAGCAAAGGTCGGACTAGTGGTGAATGCGGCGAAGACAAAGTACATGCTGGTAGGTGGGACTGAGCGAGACAGGACAAGCCTTGGCAGCAATGTTACGATAGACGGGGATACTTTCGAGGTGGTAGAAGAATTCGTCTACCTCGGTTCCTTGCTAACGGCTGACAATAACGTGAGCCGTGAAATACGAAGGCGTATCATCAGTGGAAGTCGTGCTTACTACGGGCTCCAGAAGAAACTGCGGTCGAAAAAGATTCACCCATGCACCAAATGTACCATGTACAAGACGTTAATAAGATTGGTGATTCTCTACGGACACGAGACATGGACGATGCTCGAGGAGGACCTGCAAGCACTCGGACTTTTCGAGCGACGGGTGCTAAGGACGATCTTCGGCGGCGTGCAAGAGAACGGTGTGTGGCGGAGAAGGGTGAACCACGAGCTCGCTGCACTTTACGGCGAACCCAGCATCTAGAAGGTGGCCAAAGCCGGAAGGATACGGTGGGCAGGGTATGTTGCAAGAATGCCGGACAACAACCCTGCAAAGTTGGTGTTTGCTAATCATTCGGTTGGTACAAGAAGGCGTGGAGCGCAGAGAGCACGATGGGCGGACCAGGTGGAGCGTAATCTGGCGAGTGTTGGGCGTGACCGACGTTGGAGAGCTGCAGCTGCAAATCGAGTATTATGGCGGCAAAGTGTTGATTCAGTATTATCATGAATTTAATGTTAACTAAATAAATGAAATGAATACCGTCAAGGCACCATTCACCGTGGATCTAAGAGGATTCGGGGCAAATAAGGGCTGTCATTTGACACCAGTCTTATAAACATTGTTGGTGCCGCTTTTAATTGCCTTCATTACAGGCTAAAATTAAAGCAATATACACAGAAGTAGAAAATTTTTCACAAAATTTGGTGATATAGTACAATTAGTAAAGGGTAGTAGGGTCGCCTAATTCCGTGGTAGGTCACCATTCACCGTGGTAGTAGGGACCCATTCACCGTGTATGAGAAATTTTATTCTACTTTGTTTAAAAATGATCAAAACAACCCATCCAAGGGAATTTTCTTCGTTTAAATTCATTTCAAGTAATAACTTGCAAGATTTTACTAGAAAAACGAATGTTCAAATTTTCGATTTTTTCTAGATATATGGGACGGTGAATGGAGACCATCGATTTTTAGGGTACCCATTTACCGTGCCTTTTTGTTTTTCATTAAAATGTACGAGTAATCGTACTTTCTTGTTAAACTTACTTCGGTAATGCAAAATACATACCTGATATGTGAATTTAATTGCTTCTTGGTGGAATAAAAACGTTACTACATTTAGTTTATCGCTTAAATCACCTTAGCGCAGTTTTCGTTTTTTCACTATAAATGCAGTGAACGAGCAGAAACCCGCTTCATGTAAACACACTTTAGTGTCAAAATGATACTTTTAAATGTTTCTAATGAGCGTTTTGACATGGTAACAATACATTAGTGTTGTATTGGTGAAATTGAAGGGAAATTGTCATATCATTCAATCATAATATGGAAATAATGAAAAAATATTCGAAGGCACACGGTGAATGGAGCCCCCACGGTGAATGGCGCCTTGACGGTACGAGCCTTGAAGAGGCACGATATTTGTTTTTCACCTGGGTGACGAAAGAGACGAACCAGCCAAGGACCGAAAGTCTCTTAAATAAAAACAAATCAATCAATCAATGGGTGACGAAGGACACATCAGCTTGGTCATCCACTGGATCGTTGACTGCCGAAGTGACTCATTCAATGCAAGCTTTGTGGTTTAGCTTACTGCACATGCACACCCACCCTGTCGTATAATGAACGTTCGTAAGTTTATTCATATCAAACGTTTCAAGCGGATCGATAGGGTCGTCGGAAACTTTTTCCAGATATTCTGGTCGTTTATACTCTGATTTCACGATCTCAATTTTTGATAGCTCATCTCGGTTTACTATTTATTTGCTCAAGTCCGCTTGAACATTTCCGACTTTGTCCGGTAGTATGAGGTGGTTGATGATAGGGGTGTGCCGATATCGATAAATCCGATATTATCGATAATTATCGGGCTCAAATTATCGATACGATATCCGATAATTTAAAATCCGATATCGACGATATTCTCCGCGCGATATCGGACAGTCCATCAGTGCTATTTAGCCAACTAAGTTAGCAGCAAGAGAAAGTCTCGCTGATTTAGGAAATCGGCTGACGTTTCAGTGGAGTTATTACGAATGAATAGTTCAACGTAAGGTTTAACGGCATATTATCTATCCAGTTGGAATCATGAAACACAACCAATCAAAAATTGCATGTTTCTTGGTCCAAAAGTTTCGCAACTTTTTTGGGACTCGTGCGCTTTGTTGCTGATGACAAGGAGATAGATGCACACTACTTCCAAAAACGTCGCGAGTTGTGCGACGTCCAATATGGTGGAGAAATGACAATATTTTTTACTAAGGCGTAGCCCACAAATTACGTAACGCTCAAGGGGGGGGGGGGGTTGGTATGGCCGAGTGTTACGGCTCATACAAAAATTTTCGAGTTTTCATACAAAAAAGCGTTACGGGGAGGGGGGTTTGAAAAATGTCGATTTTAGCGTTACGTAATAAATGGATGCTGCCTTAAGGGTCAAAAAGAAAAGAGTAGAGCGGTTAAGAAATCTGTACTGAGAGTATTAATAAACGTGGCTTCCCGCTGTTGCATCAAGGCTGCAAGAAAATTAATAACTGGAAATGCCATGATGATTAACCTGGGCTTGTTAGGGGAATATCTGTAAATAAAAAGAAAATCGGAACAGTACTTAACGCGATTTTCTTTTTATTTGGAAATGCCATGTCAGTCTCTTCTCGCCATTTGTCTTCGAAATGGCCTAAACAGTTAATATTTTCACTTTAAAAAGTCTTCAACGAAACAGTAAACGTAAAATGTAAATAATTACTACATTTAAAAACAAAATTTCATATTTCATTCGTTATCGGATATCGGATTCGATATCGATAATTGGAAACCGATATCGTTTCGATATCGATAATTGGGTAAACCGATATCGATAATATCGATAAAACAGGTCTCGGCACACCACTAGTTGATGATTAGAGATTTATATGCTGAGCTGAAGAACGAGGCGTCTGGGTGGTTATTGTTTCCATTTTTTCACCTGATAACGGAGAAAAAATGCTCTACGCAATCTGGCGACAGATTGCGTGTTCGAAGAAACGCAAACCCATGAATAGTGACCAATTCTTCGAACAACTGCTTCAGAGCTGATATGTAGAGTACCCAGCCTTTAATAATATAGGGTGTACGTGAAGGTTTCGGTAATGCTTTAAAATCCTTTTCCTGAAACGAATGTATAGTTGATTAGAAGTTCTTTTTTTAAATAAATCGCATACTACCGATGACAAATCATTGCATTCCCTGTCAATGAACCGCATTGCTTTGCGACGCAGGACCATTTGGTCTAAAAAGCTCCAATGTACAGAATCAACCTGCAATAGCCGCATGTATGCCTGGGATGAAAAAAAAACATGATAAATTATTGAAAAAGTATTGAATTTATTCATATTTACCTTTTTCAAATTGAAGTTGGAAGCATTTGCACAATCAAACAATTCATCAAAATCTTCGCAATATGCGGCGGTAGCTAACGATGATTCCGGAAGTTTTCCAGTGTGCACGTAGGCTCTGATTCCAACTGCTACAGACCAGCTTGGTGTCTGCGCAGCTAAGCTCACATTCATCTCCGAGAATTGCGACAAATTTATGTGAATATATTTTAAATTTGGTACAGTTCGAGGTGTGTGCTGGATGTTTTCCCAATAAAGTTTTACGACGTCATCAAAACTGCAGACTTGACCATCGTAAACTGCGTTGTGCTTCAGAAGATTATTTCTGGCGGATTTATACAGATGTGGTGGATCATACATGCAATATATGCGATACCTTTTCTGATTGATTGTTCTATTGAAATAGGGCTGTTCCTCCGTTATTCCGTATTCCTTAAGAAACAAAGCGCGATTAACGGAGTTCTGATCACAGACCAATACTTTAGGGACAAGTCATTGCTTTTCAGATCATAGCAAAAAAAAATAACCAATTGCCTGCTTAAAGCCCGGATTTTTCAATCGAAACCAAAACTGATTTGGCCCGTGAACTGATATCTACCTGGTTTGCACCAGGTAACCTCGGTTTAAATCCTGTGAAATAATCCAGTTGGGCATTCCCAAAGTAGGAAATTCTCTCCGTGATAGCCATTTCGTCGAAAAATATCGAAACGAGCTTCTCGTCTTCCGGAAGGGATCTTCAATAGATTAAGCACAGTCGTGGAGAAGCCTTCATGAACATTTACTCTAGCCAGCCAGTTCCGCAATGTACTGATGGGTGGCAAAGCAAACACCTGACGCATTTGCCTTTTTTGAACAGTACTGCAATACGAGAGCCAAATATTTCATGTTGTCCGAATATCGAGCACCTCCGCGTTTCCTCAACTTATTTTTCTGAATTTCCAGGAGAACAGGATCCACTAAACCTTCCTCCTTATTTTGACAGAAAGCACTTTTAAGTTTCTTCAGCTCATTTCGAAGATTCCGGATTATCGACTTCTGTTTCGACATTCTTTGGTTTTTCTTCCGCAGTTCTTTTTCCAGCCTGATGATTTCTTCCTCTTGATCTAGCCTTTTTTCAGCTACCATTATGCATCGTCCTGGATTGTGGAGGTGATCGTGATCAGAACTGACAGCATATGTGACCGCCATGTGAACCTTATCAGTCGATACAGTCTCTTGACGCAAATCGGGCGAACAGCTCGACTCAATTTCTAGCTCCGCTGCCACTTCCATAGAATCTCTTGTTCCGGAAAAGCTATCATTTTCTTGCGCGTAATAGTTGCGTTCGAAGTCCATTGAATCATTTTCAGTGACATCCGCGAGACAAACACCTCGGAGGCGCTCCGCGAAGTTGGGTGAAATAAATTTATATTTGGGTACTTTGTTTTCTCCGTGTGCGCTGTCAAAACAAACACGGCAAAACACACTCACACATTCGTTTTTAATGTTCCCGGAACTCGCTGAAGGCGCTACGACCTTGTCGCTCGTTCCAGAGTGGGAGCTGTCTGTCTTGTTATTAGCCGTCTTCGCTAAAACTCCATTAAACATGTACCATCTTGGATATCGGACCGCCGTCTTGGTTGTTCTTGTTGCTATTTTTGAACTTCGGACATCCTCCATATAGCAAATATACCCATATTGAATGATTTATTGGCCTTATATACCATTGAATAGCCGTCATCTTGAATTCTGCGTAGTCAGATTTTAGATCGCCATCTTGGATATTCTGGCCGACATTTTTGGACTTCGGGCATGTCCTCCATACCATAAATACCTATAGTACATGGTTTTAGAGCCAGAAACTCTATTAAACAGCCACCATATTGAATTTGGAGCCGTCATCTTGGATTTAAGACCGCCATCTTGGACATTCTTATCGAAAATAGTTGAACTACACTAAACAGCCGCCATCTTGAATTTAGTGCTGCCATCTTCGATTTTAGACCGGCATTTGGACATTCTGGTCTCCATTTTAGAAGTCCAGACATCTTGCACATACCGACCTGATATTGCATAGTTCAAGAGCCTAAAACTCTATTAACCTTCATCCAGCCAACGTACATTTTCCACCTTCGGAAAAGCACAAAAATGGTCATAACTTTTTTGTTTTTCGATGGATTTTGATGAAATTTTCACAACTTCCCGAAAAACTCTTCTAGTTTTTGATGCCGGGGACATGGGTGCCTGGTCCACATGGTTCCGGAGTTATTCCGGATTGTCTTGGGGTACCAAAATTGGCCACATACTTTGCGCAAAGTATATCTCAAGATCCCGATGATATAGAAGTATAGTGTCTTCGGCGAATTTGTTCAGCAGGTTAAGAACTAACTGGCAACGGCGACTTTGGTTCGTGATTCGGCCGCTAGGCGGCGCCAGTGTCAAAAATGTTCAAACCCTCATATCTCAGAAACCTGATAAGATAGAATGATGCTGTCTTGGGCAAAATTCATCAGCAAGCTCAGAACTATCTGATAGTAAAGTCTTTGGTTTGGGATTTATCCGCTAGGTGGCGCCTTGTGTCTGAAAAATTCAAACACGTATATCTCGATACCCTAATGAGGTACAAGCATGCCGTTTTCAGCAAAGTTGATCAGCAGACTAAGAACTATCTGGCAATGGCGTCTTTGGTTCGAGAATCGTCCGCTAGGTGGCGCCAGGGTAAAAAATGTTCAAACTTCTATATCTCAGAATCCTGATAACATAGAATGATGCCGTCTTCAACAAAGTTCTTCAGCAAGCTAAAAACTGTCTGATAATTAAGTCTTTGATTCGTGATTTATTCGTTAGGTTATTCGCTACACCATCTTTGACCCCCTGTAGACAAATTTTGTCACCCAACAATATTGCTCCGTTTAGTTCCGGGAATGTTTCCGGGAATTTCTACAGGAACTCTTTCGGATTTTTTTCCAACAATTTCTCCGGGAATTTCTCTAGGAATTCCTCTGGAAATTTCTCCGGGAATTCTTCATGAAAATTTTCCAGGATGTCCTCTGGAACCCACTTCAGAAACTCCTTCTGGGAATTTCTCCAGGAGTTTTCCAGGAATGCCTCCGGATTTCCTCCGAGATTTTCCACAGGAATACCTCGATGAGTTCCTCTGGAAATTACACCATGAATTCGGGATTTTCCTCAGAAATTCCTTAAAGAATTTCTCCAGACTGGATTTCTCCGAGAATTTTTCTAGGAGTTCCTCTAGGAATATCTCCGAGAATGTTTCCGGGAATTGCTTCGGAAATTTCTTCAAGAAATTGTCCGGGAAATCCTCCTAAAATTCTTCCAGGAATTCCTGCGGGAATTCCCCAAGAAATCCCTTCGGGAATTTCTTCAGGAACACTTTCGTTTTTTTTTTCAAAAAAAAAAATCCACTGAAAATTTTCTCCAGGAAGTCTTTCTTCAGTAAGTCTTCCGTGACTTTTTTCAGAAAACGCTCTGAGAACTTCTCCAGGAATTCCTTCTCTGTTTTCTCCAGGAATTCTGCCGGGAATTTCTCTGGAAATACCTCCGCGGATGTCTCTAGAAATTTTCCCTGGAATTTCTCCAGAAATTCCACTAGAAATTTCTTCAGGAAATCCAACCCACATTTTTCCTGGAATTCCACTAGGAATTTCTTTACGACTCCCTCTTGGAATTTCTCAGGGAATTCTTCAATGACTCCCATCAGCAATTTCTCCGGTGATTCCCAAGGTGATTCCTTCAGTTATTTCTCCGGGATTATTTCCAGGAATTCTTTTGGATATTTTTCCATGATTTCTCCCGGCGATTCCTCCAGAGATTCGTCCAGGAATTTCCGTCGGGGAATCCACCAGGAAGGAGGATTCCTTGAAGAGTTTTCCAGAGGAATTGCTGAAGAAATTACCGGAGGAATTCCTAGAGAAATTTCCTGAGGAATTCCTGGACGAAATCCTAGAGGCATTCTCTGTGGAATACTTTGAGAAATTCCCAGAGGATTTCCTGAGAAAATCCCAAAGATTTCATTTAAAAATTCCCGGAGGTATTTCAGAAGAGTCCCCGGAGGAATTCCTGGAGGATTTTCGGGAAGATTTGCAGAAGAAATTCCCAAAAGAATTCCTGGAGGATTTCCTGGAGGATTTCCTGGAGAAAATGCCGGAGGAATTACAGGATGATTTCCCGGAGGTATTCGTAAAGGAAGTCCTAGAGGAATTCTGGGAGAAATTCTCAGATTTGTGAGAAAATAAAATCACGGAAGACTTCCGGAAGAGATTCCTGGAGAAATTCCCAGAGAATTTTCTTGAAAAAAAAACCGAAAGTGTTCCTTAGAAAATTCACGGATATATTCCTGGAAAAGATTCCTAGAGAAATTCTTGGAGAAATTCCTAAATAACATCCTGGAGGAATTCCTGAAAAAACTAGGGGTGGGTAATGTCTGAGACATAACCGCAATGTTGACGTAGGACAAAGGCTGGAATGAGGTTCCGACTTTTATATATTAAAATGGGCCCTTTAATTTGAAGTCTTAAATCAGCTGATTTTTCGTGTCATTGTTGTCCGACCTTCGTAAATAAATGCATAACGAATTTATCACATAACGTCGGTTTCCTGCAATAGGGGCACAACTCAAAATATGTCATTTTTGAGATTTTGATGGCAAATGATGAAAAACTATGTAAAATTTCATCTCACAAAGACCCGTTCCAAAATTCGATGAGAAACGCGAGATTTGGGCATTTTCACCAATTTTCCGCAGTAAGGGCACAACTCAAAATCAGTCAATTTTTTCAATAGTCGTTGAAAAATAGTTGTCAAAAATTCATGAAACAGATAGTCCTTCAGCCCCTTTCAATGATACAACAATCAAAATTTGTTTACATTTGTCAAGTGATGAGAGAAATAAGTGAATTTGCAGGAGGTGCTTCATGATTGCCAATTTTCAAACGCTTATTCTGAAAATTCACATTTTTTGAGTTGTGCCCCTATTGCAGGAAACCGACGATAAAAGGCCTACACAATGTATGCTGGCAAAATTCAAATCGGCGGAGTGATGTGGTGATTAAAGTTGTTACACAGACAAACAGACGTAACACTTCAAACATTTTTCGAATCAAATCATAGTCACGGAAACATGTTCGCCCAATGCTCAAAAGTCTGAGTTTGGCCGACCTTCAACTAGGTGGCGGTAGTGGGCAAACGTCAAACTCGAGCAAAAACGATGCGAGCGCCACGGGTGGTCAGTTGGCCAACTATCAAGTTTTTAAATTGACCGTTAAATCGGTGTACGATGCAATATATCAGAGTGTTACGTCTGTTTGTCTGTGGTTGTTACCTATGTGATCCATTTCACTGAACGCATTCATAAGATGTTAATTAGTTAAACCTTCCGTAACTCGCGCGGTTGGCCATCACTTGAGGGTTGAGTATTATTTTATTTTGAAGATAAATGTTCAACCGTTGTTTGAAAGAATTTTCGTCGAAAGGAAAGAATGATTATAATATTGAAAGGCGTTAAGCCATAGCTTCCCAAACATCATATTGCGATCGCAACAATCATTAAAATAACTAAAATTGCCGCTATGAAATGAACAGATGGAGCCACCGTAGCCATGTGTATTTGACACAACTCAAGTGCTGTTAACGAAACTTTAGATAATTTTGATTGCAGTTTCATGAAATATTCTAGATTCAACAATACGTTGTATAGTTACGCGAACAACAATTAGAGGCCGGCTATACTGTTGCTAAGTTTTCAGTCTGTCGCTTTTAATTATCCGATTCATAACTCTGGAGGAATAATTTTCACTGGTCCTGAAAAGGACCTTTTAAATAACAGGAGATTTCGGCAAGACAATTGAAAATTATCCGCACTGAATGCTGGAAGCTATCGAAAACTGCCATCGCTTACTGCCGTGGATGACATTCCTGGTTCTATCAGCTAAATAGCCGAGAGTCATCGCAGGATTGGTGCGCAGCTGCGGAGGTGACATCCATTCCCTTTGACTGATTCAACGAAAATGACGGAAGAAAACAGAGGTCACTGCTTTTATTCCCCTTGATTAGTAGATTAGGCTCCTCCCATTTGGCTGGCTTTCCAGTTTATTTCGTTTGCATGACCCGCCCCGAATGCTCCAGACGCATCAAGCAACTAACCAACCGAGAAATGAGCAAATTTTCATTGAACGGATTGGATAATTTCGATTCACCACCAGCGGGTAACCAAACGATCAACTTTTAAGCGCAAACCGACATTCGGTTCTTCAGATTTGTGCTCTAGAAAATTCTAGGTGTGGCTTCGTCATATATTCACCTTCGAACATTTTCGAAAAATGTTTAAACTTAATTTTAATTAAACAATGTTTCACGCAAAATAGTTCGGATAGAATAATGCGTTGTTAAATTCCGGGTGGAACCATTAGGCCATTAGTGACCGGCTTCATCATTATTGCTGGGCCACCAAGTATTCAATCTTTCACTTCTCAATTGCACCACACTTTTCTCGTTCGATGGAATGAAATTAGCTGATTCACAAACTCTTAAGGAATAATTTACGGTGGTCCTGAACAAGACCGTTTGATTAATTGACGATTTTAGGAACGAAATGGCATGAATTCACCATGTCACGCAATGCGTGTTGGTTTTCTCCGTGCTGAATGATAAACGCCACCGAAAACTGGACCGCCGTGGATTACAATAATGACCAGTTTCACTATTGCTGGCAACGATGCTCTGTCTTTTGCTTTTTGGTTGCACTACATCTCGATCGATGTTGGAAATTATCCAATTAACTCTTGAGGAATCATTTTCGATGGTCCTGAAAAGGACCGGTTTGAATAATGGACGATTTTGATGCATTCACCATGGCATGCAATGCATGTTGGTTTTCGCTGCGGAGTGCGGAGAATGCTGGACGCCGTCGAAAATTGGCCCACCGCCGCTGCCATGGATGCGATTCCAAGTGCTATCATCAGCACGATATCCGAGAGTAGTCGCTGGGTTGTTTTGCTGCTGCCTTGCTGGAGGTGACATCCACCTCCAACCTCCTTGACTGATCCAACGAAAATGACGAAAGAAAACAGAGAACACTGCTTTTATACCCCTAGATTGGCAGATGAAGCTCCTCCCATTCGGCTGGCTTTTCAGTTAATTTCGTTTGCATGACCCGCCCCTTATGCTCCAGACGCATCAAACGATTAATCAACCGAGAAATGAGAAAATTTCCATTGAACGGATAATGTAACCAAAATATTAGATGATTTAGATCATTTTAATTTGGAAAATGTTAGAATTGAAACATTTTTCACGCAAAATGGCCCGGATATGATAATGCGTTGCCAAAGTCCGGGTGGAACAATTAGACGTCATAATTGTTGCTGGCTGAGTCACAGCATTCAAAATCATTCACTTTTCGGTTGTATTACACTTTTCCTGTTCGTTGGAATGGAATTATCCGATTCACAGCTCTTGAAAAATCATTTTCGATGGTCCTTAAAAGGACCGTTTGGAAACTTTGGATAATGAATAATTTTAGGAAGAAAATTAAATGAATTCACTATGCCACTATGCGTGTTTGTTTTCTCCGCACTAAATGCTGAACGCCACCGAAAACTGGCCCGCCGCTTGCTGCCGCGCATGCGATTAATGACCGGCTTTGCTTTTGCTGAGAAACGCCGCTCTGTCCTTGCTTTGCACTACACCTTTCTCGATCGAGGGTGGAGATTCATCCAATTAACTCTTGAGAAATCTTTTTCGATAGTCCTGAAAAGAACCGTTTGAATAATGGACGATTTTGATGAATTTACAATGCCACGCAATTCGTGTTGATTTTCTCCGCGCTCAACGCTAGACGCCATCGAAAACTGGCCCGCCGCTTGCTGCCGTGAATGAGATTCCCGGTGCTATCAGTACGATAGCCGAGTGTCGTCGCTGAGTCGATGTGCCGCTGCCCAGCTCGAGGTGTCACCTCGACGGTGGTCGAAATGGAACTGACGATCAGCTCTCGCATGATCGCATTCCTTCCTGCATCGTAGTTGCCCCCACGATGCGCACCAATCAGAGAGCGTTGGTATACTGAACGAGAAAATTTGTCCGCTACCCATATTTATAGATTTCAGCGATTTCAATGTCTTACTTTAAAACAACTTTTCAACTATTTATCAATGATTTTCAGGTTCACCGAATATTACAAATTGAACGCGGGAGTTTCATCTCTCGGATAACCGGATTTGTTTATCATTTCGTTCAGTGGGAAAGGTACTGTGAGCGTTTAAAATCTTTCACTCAAACGTAACGCTCTTGGTTTCATAAATTTTGAAATGACACCGGGTATAGAAAACAGAGACGTAGTCCTACGTCAAAAATAATCACAGATTGAAATATTAGGAGTATGAACATGATGAGAGAAGGCTTGTGGAATATATTAGATAGAATTTTTACATCAAAACATTGATTTTTTACTAAATTCTACACATAAATATGAGCTTGTGGAGTATTGAGTTCAAAACACAATAAATTTAGCTATCAAAAATCATTATATTTGTAATAATAAATGCTTAACAGTACATCAACATATAATTACATGCTATTCATGGATAGTTTTCTTTTTTTGGGTAGTTTTTTAATGTTTTATTAACAAATTTTGACCAAAACATATTTATCTACATGAAATTACAAGGGCATTGCATACTTTTAGGCGTTTATCAATGTATGGAGATTAATATCCCAATTTACAAAATTGCTTCCATTTCGTAAAAACACACTTCGTTAAGAGATTCAAGGCCAGATTTGGTATCTACTATGATGAATCTATCGAGAATAAAAGTCTATTCATTGAAAAAATAGTTGTAACGAAGTCGTATAGCAGATTGTTTGAAGGGGTTAATAAATGACAAAAATATTAACAATTTTTATTTTTTGTCCAAAAAGTTGTATATTAACTAGATTTTAATGAACATACGGCTAAGATGAACTTTCATATGTATAGAATTGATTTACGTTTACCTTTTTCTTAACTGGTTGAAGGAATCATAGTTATAAGATAAATTATACAATGCCTGCCGCACTATCAAAGTTACCCGCATTATCAAAGATACCCCGTTTTACGGTATGTTTTACTAAGGTTTGTACATTTGTCCCTGAAATTTAATGTGCATTTGTAGCGCTCCAAAAATTTCAGGAGCGATCCAGTACAAAACGCACAAGCCGTCCCCTAACACGGACATCAAATTGTAGACGGTCTTGTGTTGTTGCCCGAATCTGGATGCCCCCTTAGGATAAGAAATTCCTAGACCAAAACAAGCTATGAATGCCGCAACAGATGCTGCGAACTAAAAGGCGAACTGCCAGAAAAAACTAGGAGTGGGTAATGTCTGAGACATAACCGCAATGTTGACGTAGGACAAAGACTGGAACGAGATTCCGACTTTTATATTTCCATAATACAATGTTTGTTGTTATGATAATACAAATGGTGGACTGATGTGTTGAGTAGAGTTGTTGTGTGATCGCTTTCGCTGAACGCATTCATAACCCAACAAACATTTTTGCTGTATAAGAGTAAAACAAATCACTCTTAAGCTAACTTTAACTCAAGAAGCTGTTATTCAGCTGGTTCGGTTACTTGGAAAGATGTTGACTAGTTCAAGAGTTATTTCGTTTTGAAGAGAAATGGTCAAATTACTGTTCTACGAGAGAATTTTCATCGAGCGGATAAAATTATTAGATAATTGAACGGCGTTGGATAGATCTTTTCAACTAAAGTTTAACGTGAAACTCTTTCGACAATGAGCCATTTTACGAAGTGACAACAATGTTGATGATGATATTGGTTTTCACGGGTTATTGGACGCTACCTTCTGTCAAAATTCATTCATAAAATCGGCTCGTTAAATGGACTATACGTTGTTTTCATCCGGGAAGAACATATTAGTGGCCGACTTCACTATTGGTGAACTACCAAGCTTTCAGTCTGTCGCTTTTAATCATCCGAATCATAACTCTTGAGGAATCATTTTCACTGATCCTGGAAAAGACCATTTATAAAACGGAAGATTTTGGCAAGACAATTGCATGAATTCATCACGCAATGCGATTTTACCCATACTGAATGCGGCCGTTTGCTGTCGTGGATGAGATTCCTGGTGCTGCCACCACGATAGCCGAGAGTCATCGCTGAGTTTGTGTGCTGCTACCTAGCTGGGAGGTGACATCTCCCTTCTCCTTGACTGATCCAAGGAAAATGACGAAAGATAACAGAGGAAACAGCTGTTATGCCCCTAGATTAGCAGATGAAGCTCCTCCAATTCGGCGGGCTTTCCAGTTTATTCCGTTTGCATGACCCGCCCACATTGTGTCAGATGCTTCAAACGACTAATCAACCGTTCTTTGAGACAATTTCTAATCGAACGGATAAACTAATTGAAGTATTGAATAGTTAAGATCATTTTAATTCGATAAATATTAGAATGAAACAATGATCCAGGCACAATTGTCCGAATAAGATAATGCGTTGCTAAATTTCGTGTAGAAAGATTAGTGATCGATTTTGCTGTTGCTGAGCCACCAAGCATTCAACCATTCACTTTTCGAATGCACGACACTTTTACCGATCGATGGAATATATCCGAAAATTATCCGGTTCATAACTCTTAAGGAATAATTTTCTCTGGTCCTGAAAAGGTCCGTTCAAATAACGGTTGATTTTAGAAAGACAATTGAAAATTATCCGCACTGAATGCGGGAAGCCATCGAAAACTGCCGCCGCCTGCTGCCGAGAATGAGATTCCTAGTTCTATCAGATAGATAGTCGAGAGTCGTCGCTGGGTTGGTGCGCAGCTTACCCAGCTGCGGAGGTAACTTCCATTGCCGGGCCCACCGCAGCCGTGATCAGTGGATGAGATTCCTGGTGCTATCACTCGTCGCAGTTGACGTGCTGCTGCGCAGCCGTGGACGTGATATCCTCCTCCACCCTCCCTGACTGATCCAACGAAAATGACGAAAAAAATCAGAGGGAGCATCTTTTATGTCCCTAGATTAGCAGATGAAGCTCCTCCCATTCAGCAGGCTTTCCGGTTTATTTCGATTGCATGACCCGCCCCGCATGCTTCAGACGCTTCAAACGATTTTCGACCAAAAATGAGAAAATTTTTCATTAAACGGATAAAGTAACCAAAATATAGGAAGATTCAGATCATTTTAATTCGAAAAATGCTAGAATTAAACAAGAGATCGTCTTTAAATTACGGCACGCAAAAATTAGTCATTTTCAACCCCTCCTCATCCCTGTCACACTTTTTGTACGGGACCTCTGAAATTTTTGTATGGGTCGTCACACTTTGCTGACCCCTCCCCTTTAAACGTGACGAAATTTATGGACGCTCCCCAATTTTTCACGAAAAATGGTTCTGATAGGACAATGCGTTGCTAAATTATGGGTGGAACGATTAGTGGCCGGAATTCAATCTTTTATTTCTCGATTGAACCACACTTTTCTCGATTGATGGAATGAAATTATGCATGTCACGCAATGCGTTTTGGTGTTCTCCTTGCTAAATACAGGATGCCACCGAAAACTGGTACGCCGCTTTCTGCCATGGATGAGATTCCTGGTGCTATCCGAACGATAGCCGAGAGTTTTGCGGCTGGGTTGATGTGCCACTGTTCAGATCGTCGGTTTCCTGCAATAGGGGCACAACTCAAAATTTGTCATTTTTGAGGTTTTGATGGCAAATGATGAAAAACCATGCAAACTTTCATCTGACAAAGACCCGTTCCGAAATTCGATGAGAAACGCGAGATTTTTGCATTTTCACCAATTTTCCGCAGTAAAGGCACAACTCAAAATCAGTCAACTTTTTCAATAGTCGATGAAAAATAGTAATCTAAAATTTATGAAAGAGATAGTCCTTCAGTCCCTTTCCATGATACAACAATCAAAATTCGTATACTTTTGTCTAATAATGAGAGAAATAAGTGAACTTGTAGGATGTGCTTCAAGATTGCCAATTTTCAAACGCTCATTCTGAAAATTCACATTTTTTTAGTTGTGCCCCTATTGCAGGAAACCGACGAGATGTGGAGGTGACATCCACCCTGCCTGACTGATCCAACGAAAATGACGAAAGAAATCAGAGGGAACAGCTTTTATGTCCCTAGATTGGCAGATGAAGCTCCTCCCATTCGGCTGGCTTTCCAGTTTATTTCGTTTGCATGTCCCGCCCCGCATGCAACAGACGCTTGAATCGGTTAATCAACCGAGAAATGAGAAAATTTTCATTTAACGAATAAAGTAATCAAAATATTGGAAGATTTAGATAACTTTAATTCGAAAAATGGTTAAATTAAACAATGTTTCACGAAAAATGCTCTGGATAGGATAAAGCGTTGCTAAATTCCTGGTGGAATCATTAGTGGCCGGCATCATTATTGTTGCGGGGCCACCAAGCATACAATTTTTCACTTTTCGGTTGCACCACACTTTTACCGAGCGATGGAATGAAATAATTATCTGATTCACAACTCTTGAGGAATAATTTTCTATGGTCCTGAAAAGAACCGTTTGAATATTGAACGATTTCAGACAGAAAATTGACATGAATTAATCATGCCACGCAATGCGTTTTTAAATTTCTCCGTGCTGAATGCTGAACGCCGTTTTAGGGACGAATGACCACTAGGTTAAAGTCCCTCTTCAAAACTAAATACACACGCTGAACGCCGTCGAAAATTGGCCCGCCGCTTGCTGCCGTGGATGAGATTAGTGATCGCCCTCACTGTTGCTGAACCACTACCAAGAATTCAATCTCCCACTATTTGGTTTCACTACACTTTCTCGGTCGATGCAGGAAATTTATCCAATTAACTCTCTAGGAAGCATTTTCGAAGAAATTGAAATCAATTCATCATGCCACGCAATGCGTGTTGGATTTCTCCGTGGTGTTTGCTGGAAGCCGTCGAAAATTGTCCCGCCGCTTGATGCCGTGGGTGCGATTCCGGATTTTGCTGCTGCCTCTGCCACCACCGTCGATCAATCCGATGTTCAAACACTTCCTTGGTCTGCCGTGTTAGATGGTAAAAAGGTGAATGCGCAACAGCACCCTTGCCGAAAACCACCGCCACCGAGCCGACACGGCCGTCAAAGAAGAATGACGAAAACGCAAACGAAGAAAGTGGGCAGCTCTCGTTCGATGCGTTCACCTCGAGACGACAAAGACAAATGAGGGAAGATGCGAAGAAGCAGTAGCTTTTATATTCGACGGGAGCATCCAAAATGTGCTCGATCGTGATTGGCTGGAATAAACATGGGTTCACTTTTCCCAATTTTTCAATAGTTTGTTATTGAAAATCAGCAAATGTTAATATTGTACATAATTGGTGTAAAGATTTCCAATCGATTGGAGCCAAAATTTTGAAAATTCAACGAGAAATGGCTGAGTTATTAACGCTCAAAATCTCCACTTCAAACGTAACGCGGCCGATTTCTGAAAATTTAGAATGACACCCGGTATAGAAAAGAGAGACGTAGTCCTACGTCAAAATACGATTACAGGATTGACTGATGGACCAAGAACAAAATGAAACCTCGTCATCCTGGGTTCGGACTTAGTTATCTATTTGGATAACTGGGCACAATTTATGTTATGTGTTGCATGTTTGTGTTTTGTGCATTTGTAATGTTCCATTTTATTTTGCGTATCTAAGTTCCCAGACGTGGGGCCCGATACGGAAAATAAAATGTAAATTTATAAGGTTCCAATTTATTTGTTACACGGTACTGCATGTAAAAAACAGACACCGTGAGCAGTACAATGTTTGTTGAGACAACTAGTGTTAGGAAAAATGGTTTGACCTCAACAATTTGGATCCATTTCGCGTAGTCCACTAGGCAGCTTTTAATACTCCGCAGATAGCAGGTAGGGATTTCCATGAGGCATGGAATCGTCGTCACCACCCCGCCAGATCTTGAGGTAGGTTAGCGGGCATCCCAAGTGCCCTAGCTCATGGCCAATGCATCCCCGTTTACCGATTGCGACGATACACAATCGTTGATTTTTGGGAAACACCCGTAGCAGTACCTTTGAGCCGTGTATATGGTATGTATACCTCATATATATCAAAGGTACGTAGCAGTACCTTTGATATATATGATATATATACAGTTTCTTACCGATTTTGGCAACACGAGGTGAATTTTATGTTGCCAAATTGGGGTGTTGCCAAAATCGGTAATTTTTTTTGTGGATTATTTTCAATTTTTATACGTCAATTTGGCTTATATTTTAAATATGGACTATTCACAAGTTATAAAACGATCCCTGTGGGTGACGTTCATAAATTACGTCATGATTTGTAAAATTGTTGATTTTGGAAAATTTAATGAATTTTGATTTTTTGAAGAAGAGTAAGGCTAAAATATAAATACATTTACAAATACAAACGATTTTTCGGTAAAAAAATTTGGTCAAAATTTTTTGTTGCCAAAATCGGTAAAAAATTGTTGCCAAAATCGGGTGTTGCCAAAATCGGTAAGAAATTGTTGCCAAAAACGGGTGTTGCCAAAATCGGGAAGGAAATGTTGCCAAAAACGGGTGTTGCCAAAATCGGGAGTAGACAAAAACGGGTGTTGCCAAAATCGGTAAGAAACTGTATATATATATATATATACAGGGTGTTAGGTTCATGAGTGCAAACTTTTTAAAGGGCGATAGAGGACCATAAATGGTGAAAAAAATTGTTCTACGCATATGGTCAAATCTCAACCGTTACGTAGTTATTGAACTCCCCATGTTTTTGACTCTTATTGCCTTAGCTGGCTATAACTTTAAAATGGTCAAACTTATCGCTGTTTTTTTACCCTTATTCGAAAGATTATTGAATTTTGTATCAAATGGCATCTTTCAACCGATTGGTTAAGTTAAATAACTAAGTTTTCTAGAGCTAAATAGCTAAAAATAGCGTGTTTTAATTTGTTTTTGTCAATTATCTATGAAAAATGCGTAATAAATTGAATTTTTTTCTTTGGCAAAGTTTATGGCCCCTGTTCCACTCTACAATTCGTTCTTTGATGCCAAACTTCTTACTCTTATCATTTTCTTGCAATTTTGATTTAAATGTGCGGCACAGTGCGCAAAAAGGTGCTTACCATGACGATTGCAAAGTTATGATCTGAAATGCGACGTTTAAATCGAAATTGCAAGAAAACGATAAGAGATAGAAGTTTGATGTCAAAGAACGAATTGTAGAGTGGAACAGGGGCCACAACTTTGCCAAAGAAAGAATTTTAATTTATTACGCATTTTTCAAAGATAATTGACAAAAACAAATTAAAACACACAACTTTAAGGCTATTTGCTCTAGAAAACTTAGTTATTTAACTTAACCAATCGGTTGAAAGATGCCATTTGATACAAAATTCAATAATCTTTCGAATAAGGGTAAAAAAACAGCGATAAGTTTGACCATATTAAAGTTATAGCCGGTTAAGGCAATAAGAGTCAAAAACATGGGGAGTTCAATAACTACGTAACGGTTGAGATTTGACCATATGCATAGAACAATTTTTTTCACCATTTATGGTCCTCTATCGCCCTTTAAAAAGTTTGCACTCAGGAACCTAACACCCTGTATATATATATATATATATATATATATATATATATATATATATATATATATATATATATATATATATATATATATATATATATATATATATATATATATATATATATATATATATATATATATATATATATATGATATATCAATGGTGCAACACCATTTACCCATCCCCCCGATACAGTTTTTTCGGAATTAAAATTTAGAAAATAGTTTTTTTGTATAATTTAAATACTTTTAATTTTTTTCAATAATGGGGGGTCTTATAATGGGGGGGGGTCTTATAATGTGGGGGGGGGGGGGGGTGCCAAAGGGGGTGCGGGCTCTTAATCGTCACTGTCGTCGCTGGCGGCCGGAGCTCGTATCCCACTTGGTCCTGCCACTGGGCTTCCGTCTGGCGTTGGCACTGGGCTTCCGTCCCGCGCTGGCGCTGGGCTCCCGTCTGGCGCTGGCACTGGGCTCACGCCTGGCGCTGGCAACGCCCGAAAAAATGGGGTCTCCACTATTCGGGACTGGCGGAGCGCCGCACAAGCCTGGCTTATGCGTATCGTCAGCGTCCGCCAGTCCCGGATGATCGTGCTGCTTGATTTCAGTTCCCACAGGGCCGCTAATCGATTGATCAAGTCGCGTTGCGACCCTGTGAGAACGTGCGTGCGGGGCATCGGTTGGACGCTTACGGGCCCACGGGGGTGAATGCACCGAATTGCCTGACGTAAAAGCTCTGGGAGCGTGTCTGTTCTCCCCACCCGGTCATTCAGATACAATGCAAAGCGGTCTGTATCCACCTGCGGATGCAGTAGTGGTCTCAGACCGCTTGCAGCTAATTTGTCCCGGATGGCGAGAACAAACACGTCCCAGGGCACTATCGGCTCGACGTAGGCATCCGGAAGGCATTCGGCATTGGGGCTGATGATAAGCTGTAAGAGAACATTAGGAATTACTAATTGAAATCTTACAACAGATAGCGGTTACTTACTTCTTGTATCGTATCTAATCGCCCCTGCACAGTGCGGAGCTCTTGCCGCACCGTTTGGAGTTCGACTTGCAACGGTGCAAGAGCTCGACGCACTGCGCGAGCCATCATAGCCTCAAGAGTCGTCCATTGCCGGCTGTCGAAGCCGGACAAGGCAGTCGGAGACTCTTGAGGCACGGATGATGGTGGGGCGATTGACGCAGCCCCTCCGTAGTTCACCCGCCGTGGGCTTGGCGACTGAAATCCCCGGAATTCCTCGGGGGATTCGGTCGTGCTCCGTGGTTGTGGTGCGCGTCGTTGCGGAGTGGCGAAGGGCGGGTTCCGCGCGTGGGCGCCGCCCTCGGTCATTGCCGGGGACCGGCCGGTGTCAAGTGTCAGTGGGGACGGGGTCCGCGCGCGGGGTGCTACCGGGGACCGGTTATCTGGCCGGTCGTTTGACGGCGGTGGCGGCGGCGGGACTGGGATGGCCGGAGATCGACTGCGGTGTACCGGTTCTCCCGGTTCTTGCCGACGAGCTCCCCGGGGGCGCCTCTCTACCATAATGCCCTTGGCTGGGCGGGCCGAGCGAGGAGGGTTCTGTAAATATAATTATAATCATTATAATAAATATTATTATAATCATTATAATAAAATTTACGGAGCGCAAAAAAACACTTACCTTCTTCGGCGACATGTTTGGAACGAGTGTTGTTGTTTACAAATACGTTCCCATGCGACGAACACAAACCACACAACGAACACGACGAACACGTGATCGCGTGATCACGTGGATGTCCGATATGCATCGCATGTTTATGCGATACGTATCGTGGGCAAATTTTAGAGTAGGGATTTGGAGGGAATAGTTTGGGGCTAATTCGAATGCATCGCATTAATTGAACGCATATTGCACATCGTACCTTCAGTACGATGTACACATTTTTGAGTGCATTATACATTCAACTATACGTGTGCTTCCTCTCGGGGGAGCGTACGTATGCATAGTAGTGTGGGACATTAACATACATTTTACTCCTGTACACTTTTTGAGTTCCATTTTGGCCCCATATCAACTGTGCAAAATTTCAGCTCGATCGGAGAAACTATATTTTAGCGCCAGCCGTTTTAAATTTTCATACGATTTACTATGGGGAAAATCACTTTTTTAAAGAAAAATCACCACAGGTTGCCCCTTAACCCCTAAAAATATATCGATGAATGATTTCTGTTGGAAATTTTACTAGGAACAAACCCTCTGAAGACCGCAAAGCGATCGAAGGCATGTGGAAAAAGTTATTGACTGAAAACCGAATGACATGCCCTTAACACGTAAGGAATAACAATAAATAATAAAAACTCGTCATTTTATCGATCGGGTAAGGCTTAATAACTTTTTCCACGAATGTCACATCGCTTTGCGGTCTTCGGTGGTCTGATTGCTCGTGAAGTTATCTACAGAAATCATTCAACGACTTATTTTTAGGGATCAATGGTTGACCTCAAGCGATTTTTCTTTGAAGAGGTAAATTTTCCCCATAGTAAATCGTATGAAAAACTAAGAATGGCGGGCGCTAAAATATAGATTCTTCGATCGATCTGAAATTTTGCACAGTTGATATGGGACCAAAATGGAGCTCAAAAAGTATACAGGAGTTGGAGTTTTTCCATTTTTTATATTTTCCCATATAAACCGTGTACCAGGCTAATGCATAGTGATGTTTTCCCGCCTAACTGACGACGACCGACCGACCGATCGCGCTGGTCATGTATGATCCATCATTGGTGTCAGACTTTTTGACAGTTTGCAACATTTGAAAAAGGCACATATATTATATAGGTAAAAATATGAAAAGGGCCTATCTTGCAAACCGTCTCGAAGCACAGTCCGCATATACGCATATGTATCATACATATCGGATATATCGGATATTTTTGTGTGTGGCCCCTACGGCGTCCTACAGCACAGCGGGGTAGGTCGCAAACTGTCTCGAAGCATACTACTCGGTCATCAAGCGTGGCAACCAGTGGTAACAAGTTACCTCGACCGCGCACTGACGACGACCGACCGACCGACCGCGCTGGTCATGTAGGATCCATAACACAAGTTTACAAAATAAAACGAAAGTCGTGAACTTCTGTCAACGACCAAAATTTTTGAAGCACAATTAAGTGCTGATTTCGAAACCGACCTTCAAAAAATTTTAAGTAGAACAGTTTTTGAGTTTTAGCTCAATATCGAGTTTTGCAACTTTTCAAAATATGTAATTTACTAAAATTCAAATATATTGTGTTTTGTTCAACCAAATTTAAATCTTTTTCCATAAATTAATAGCTGAATACAATACTATTCGATCATCTGAATACAGGTTTTGCGTCAGATGGATGAAATTCAAGATATTGGCGAGTTTAAGGGACAATCTTCTTAAATTTTAGCAAAATTTCCAAATTTTTTTGAAGAAATGTATTTTTTTCAATAAGAAAAAACTAACTTAAAAATTCTTTCTCGACGTTTATTTGACATATCATATGTAGGCGAGTTACAATAAAAATTTCAGCTCAATCGGAGCATTGATTACGGAGAATGAGATGTTTGAAGTGAGCGACTTTGCTTAAAAATAGAACAAAAATCGATTTCAAATCATCAGCTTTGTATGGAAAGTCGAAAAAATTTCCGCTCTACTGTATTTTTTTTCCTTCGCGTTTTCGAACTCAGGGCATGATTCTACACCAAAAATGATCATCAGCTTACCGAGTTCAAAAATGCTGTAAACTAGTGTAATTGGTGTCAGACTTTTTGACAGTTTGCAACATTTGAAAAAGGCACATATATTATATAGGTAAAAATATGAAAAGGGCCTATCTTGCAAACCGTCTCGAAGCACAGTCCGCATATACGCATATGTATCATACATATCGGATATATCGGATATTTTTGTATGTGGCCCCTACGGCATCCTACAGCACAGCGGACGACGTGGACAGAGTGATTGTGAATGCTGATGTCTGCTGTTGACACGAAACCGTCTTTCGACCGCGCACTGACGACGACCGACCGACCGACCGCGCTGGTCATGTAGAATCCATCATTAATGTCAGACGACCGTCATACAAATATATAAGATACATATAATATACAGGGTGTTAGGTTCCTGAGTGCAAACTTTTAAAAGGGCGATAGAGGACCATAAATGGTGAAAAAAAATATTCTACGCATATGGTCAAATCTCAACCGTTACGTAGTTATTGAACTCCCCATGTTTTTGACTCTTATTGCCTTAGCTGGCTATAACTTTAAAATGGTCAAACTTATCGCTGTTTTTTTACCCTTATTCGAAAGATTATTGAATTTTCTATCAAATGGCATCTTTCAACCGATTGGTTAAGTTGAATAACTAAGTTTTCTAGAGCAAATAGCCTTAAAGTTGTGTGTTTTAATTTGTTTTTGTCAATTATCTTTGAAAATTGCGTAATATTATGCCTCTCAAGAAAAATCAGAATATGGCGATTATCTGCCTCTGGCTTCTGATATCAGCGCGACAGTCACTAATCATAACAGCGTCACCAGATTTAAAAGTATATAATTCCACTATATGGGGTTTGACAGCAAGAACACTCATTCCACTGAGCTACTCTTGCCGTTCGTCACAAATACATTCAAAAACATCTGTCACTTCGCAAGACCCACGTGCTTTTGTTTTTGGCGGGAACACTTTTTCTTTTGTTTTGCCTTGCGACTGTCATGCGGCGGTATGCCTTGCGAGCGTACGACCGCCGCAGGACTCTAATAAAAGATAAGCGCGACAATAAATTAAAATTCTTTCTTTGGCAAAGTTGTGGCCCCTATTCCACTCTACAATTCATTCTTTGACATCAAACTTCTATCTCTTATCGTTTTCTTGCAATTTCGATTTAAACTTCGCATTTCAGATCATAAATTTTGTAATCGTCATGGTAAGCACCTTTTTGCGCACTGTGCCGCACATTTAAATCAAAATTTCAAGAAAATGATAAGAGTAAGAAGTTTGGTGTCAAAGAACGAATTGTAGAGTGGAACAGGGGCCACAACTTTGCCAAAGAAAATTTTTTAATTTATTACGCATTTTTCAAAGATAATTGACAAAAACAAACTAAAACACGCTATTTTTAGCTACTTTGCTCTAGAAAACTTAGTTATTTAACTTAACCAATCGGTTGAAAGATGCCATTTGATAGAAAATTCAATAATCTTTCGAAAAAGGGTAAAAAAACAGCGATAAGTTCGACCATTTTAAAATTATAGCCAGCTAAGGCAATAAGAGTCAAAAACATGGGGAGTTCAATAACTACGTAACGGTTGAGATTTGACCATATGCGTAGAACAATTTTTTTCACCATTTATGGTCCTCTATCACCCTTTAAAAAGATTGCACTCATGAACCTAACACCCTGTATATGCGTATACGCCCTTTTCATGCAAAGCATGCCCTTTTCATATGTTAAGCTCATTTTCATATGTTGCAAACTGTCAAACAACTGTGACATCAGCGGTCGGTCATCAGTGCGCGGTCGAAAGACGGTTTCGTGTCAACAGCAGACATCAGCATTCGCAATCACTCTGTCCACGTCGTTTGTAACAGTCCTCGTCCCGAAAATGAGTGAAAAACGTGCGAAAATGTTCTCGCCATCGGCGCTGATGCCGGACACGCCACCCGGACCAGAAGTGCCGTTACCATCTCTGTCGCCTCCATTGCATGCCAAAACGGACTCGGCGGTAGCTGCGGGTAAGTTTTTAACCTCATATGTGTTATTAGCACAATTTTTGTATTGGCATGCAGTCGTTCAAATTAGAAGGAAACAGATTTTGTCTATTTTCCGACGTTCCGGCGCAATGTATTTTGCCTTCGAAACGTCGGAAAATAGACAAAATCTGTTTCCTTCTGATTTGAACGACTGCATGCCAATCCAAAAATTGTGTGAATTCTAACAGTCGATAAATCAAATGTGTTATTAGCTGTATCTTAAACTCATTTTTTTTTTATTTTCCAGCACCACCACCATCAACATCAAAGGGGGTCGCAGGAGGGGCCGTAAGCCGTAAACTACAATTATCACCGTCGTCGTCCCCGGCCACGGCCGTTCCGGTGAAGAAGACAAGCATCCTCCGGGCATCTGTTCTGGGAAATCCGTGGTCCGTGGATTCAGCCCGGACATCCGGAATTGCAAAGGGGCATCCGGACGTTCCGTCCCAATCACCACCAAAGTCCCCGGCCAAGGCCGTTCCGGTGAAGAGGCCAAGCATCCTCCGGGCACCTCTTCTAGGAGACTCGTGGTCCAATTGGGTGCGTCCGGATTTGCCGTCCCAATCACCATCAACATCGGACGCCACGGTGCCGAAGAAGCGACGTATCCAATCACCAGAAAAGTCGGCGCCGTCGTCGCACCAGCCAACAACACCGTCGTCGTTCTCGGTCAAAGCCGTTCCGGAAGAAACACCAGGATCTTCGTGCTTCGCTATCATCCCCGAGATCAGACGGCTAAAAATGAAGGCCCTACATCAGTCTGAGATGATAGTGGATTTAACCAAGCGCGTACAATCGTTGGAAGCCGAAAGATCTGCCGGTAGATCTGCCGAAAGATCTGCCGGTAGATCTGCCGAAAGATCTGTTGGTGTTTCGACGCCCAAACGGCTGTCGTTATCCTCGCGTTTCCCTTCCCGATCGATCGAAGACCAGCGTCAGTGGGTTATCACAATGAGCAGCCAGCAGAAATTCGAGGAGTTTCTATTGCCACAAATTGACATAAAATCATACATGCTATATGTAAATAATGCAAGCCCAAATAATCTCACGGAGTTTCTGCGGCAGCTCATTGTGATATTTACTCCAGGTGGTGGCCCGTACCGCCTCTCCCTACTGAGTCCAGAAGCGCGCCACTGCATTATAAATGCGTTTTTGCACTTTTGGGGCTCAGTAGGGGTAGACGTGGAGCCGGACACCTACGCTAAAATAGAGGCACGGATAGGATCACAGACGCAAGTCCTAAACGTATACAAAACGAAACAGGTACAAATGATAAAACATGCAGGAGATAATGAGGATGATGAATCGGATGAAGTGGATGTGGATGGGGAAGTGGGAGTGGAAGTTTGTATTAATGAAATGGATGTGTAAAAGGTTGAGAAAGGAAAAGAGAGATAGGAAAGTAGTAACCGATAGAGGCTGGGCAGGACAGTGAAAGGAAGGGGGGAAGTGTGGAAAGGAAAATGTGTAAAAATGTAAATGTAAAAAAAAATGTTACGTAAAAATGTATGTAATGTATAAAAGAAAGAAGGAGAAAGGAAGAAGAGAAGAAGAAGAAGAGAAAGGAAAAGATAGATAAGAAAATAGTAACAAAATATGTAAATGTAAAAATGTAAAAAAAAAAACGAAAAAAAAATAAAAAACTAAAGTATATCCAAAAAAACAAACAAAACCACATTATATGATCCGAATACTCCATACCATATAGCGCCAGCGTGCTATGGAATTGCATGCTTACGTCGGCAGACGTTACGTGCATGATAGTCTTCGTCGGTAGACATATATATGATATATATTTATATACATATGATACATATGATTTATATGATATAAAAATGGTGCAACGGTTCATGATATATGTATGATACATATGATATGTATGATTTATATATACAATTTATCAATGGCCAGCTCTAGAGGCAGGAGAGCGGGCATCTAAAAGCAGTCCCAGTCGCCTTAGATCACATGATCGCCGACGACCTATAAGGAGACACTATCAGCTCGGTTTGGAGGGCCATCCTAATGATCTCTTACAACTCATCATTAGCCCCAACTCGGAGCGGTTGACTCCTGATGCCTACTTCGACATGCCCACATTGCATGCTTACGTCGGCAGACGTTACGAGCATGATAGTCTTCGTCGGTAGACGTTGTACTCGTAGTGTCCGAACTTGGCTTCGTGCTTAGGACACCAGCGTTCCAGTATCTTAGCGATCTTATCTTAGTGTGAGAACGTGTGATCGGGGCATCGGCTGCACGCTGACATAGGGGATAAAGACATAGGGATAAAGACATCGAATTGCCTGCCAGTATTGCCGTCGCACATTTTGTCTTTGCTGATTTACTGAACGATGTTGCAAATTGGAAACGCTTTAATAAATAAGCAACAATTCCTATCCGGTTAATAAAATCGCGTTGCGACCCTGACCGCCTCCGCCGCGGTGATTTTCGGAGTATCCGCTGTCCTGTGTGTAAGCTGCTGTCCTGTGCGACTCTGACATAGGGGATAAAGACATAGGGATAAATACATCGAATTGCCTGCCAGTATTTGAGAGAACTGGAAGCATCATCATTCGAGACTAGCGGGTACCATGGCTGCACGCTGACATGCCCACGGGGATAACCTCTACTGCAACGACCTCCGCGGCCACCCCATCCACCGCCTCCGCCGCGGTGATTTTCGGAGAATCCGCTGTCCTGTGTGTAGTAAATAAAGGCTGCACCGTTATTCAGCACTTAGGAAAATTGCCTCATACTTAATGGCAAATATCCATGTGTCAAACCACATCCAAAGTATATGCAACCAATACCCGATTACGCAGGCAAATTAGTGCATGAATAGTATGTGCTCTAAACTGTATGAGTCGCTGCTGTATGGTGCCTCATCAAAAGTATGAGTCGCACTAATAGAAAACATTTGTTTACCCCCATTGCAAAAATACATGTCCCAGACACATAGAAGGAATGAAGATTTTTTTCCCAGTGAGTGTACTTTGCTATAATTGAAAGCTTTCACTGCAAAGCGTTCGGAACTTTTCGCTTGAAATATTTCATCAGCATCTGTCAAGCGAATTACTGTTCAGTGGATTTTTGTTTATTTATGTTTGCACTTTTCTGCTAGCTACTCGTCGAGTAGTCGCCGCCACCGTAGTTTGGTTGGCCGAAGGATTTTCCAGTATCATCGTTGTCATCCCAATCGTCGCACATTTTGTCTTAGCTGACTTAACTTCAATAAAGAAGCAAATACGCAACATATATGCGTAAATGTAGCAAATTCCGTTTGAAGATGGCGGCATAAACTTTTAAACAAACTCTTTTCGACTAAACGACGAGGGAACGCGGCACTCAAGTACACTGCACTAGGAGAAGACGGCGAACTGGATATGGAGTACGATGAAGAACAGCCGCTGGTAATCGATGAACCTCCAGAAGAAGTCATTGAAACCCGAAGAGAAGAAGCAGGAACGGGTATGCAAATGTAAAAATAATACAAAAGAAGAATAAAAAACTAACGTATATCCAAAAAAAAAACAAACAAAACCACATTATATGATCCGAATACTCCATACCATATAGCACCAGCGTGCTATGGAATTGCATGCTTACGTCGGCAGACGTTACGTGCATGATAGTCTTCGTCGGTAGACATATATATGATATATATTTACATACATATGATACATATGATCTATATGATATATAAATGGTGCAATGGTTTATGATATATGTATGATACATATGATATGAATGAGCCGTATATATGGTATGAATGATCTATACGCTATATCAGTGGTGCCACGGTATCGTCGTCACCACCCCGCCAGATCTTGAGGTAGGTTAGCGGGCATCTAAAGGCAGTTCCAAGTGCCCTAGCTCATGGCCAATGCATCCCCGTTTACCGATTGCGACGATACACAATCGTTGATTTTTGGGAAACACCCGTAGCAGTACCTTTGTTACAGTAAGTTGCAATCATAATGTAATTTTAAATGATATCTCATGTAGATGTGCATTAAATCAAGCATTCCCCTTACCCGAGCAGAGGGGAATATCAAATTAATAACTACGAAATCACAAAACCTGTTTTTATATCTTGTTTTGTTATTATTGAATTATCAAGGCATTACGTTTCCATAACATGTTTTGTTGGACAATCTTATTTTGTTATGACCAAGCAATTGGTATGCAGCCCTTAAATAACATTTCAATATTACATTCTGTTGTGGAACAAGTTTGGTTATTATTGTATTATTGAGAGTGCACAAATACTTTATGGTATTGCTATCTAAACTAAAACAAATTTTGAAACAAAACCTACGTCATTCTACAACGTTATTTGCAGCATTTGAGGGAAAGCAACTGCATATTCACTCATCAATTTGTCTTCCTCTTCCATTTATCATTACTTCCAAACTGAGACAAAGTGCATGCCCCATATCACTAGCTAGTATTCCGTGGGAAAAAGTTTGCATAATGCACCAGAAAAACTGTTTAACGATATTTTGAAAAGTGCGCAAAGTTAGGCCCTAGGTGCGCAAAGTATGGTACGCTTACGGTATCACATTTGATAAGAGGTGTGGTATATTACGTGACATGGAGGTGCTGTAATGTGTACAAAACAAAGTCCCTGCTGCTATTCTAACCTCTAATTATAACGTCAAAAAGTACCGAACAGACTATGTATTACGAAGTAATGAATGTTAGTGAGAGTGGAGATAGCAAATATGGTACCTACTAAATAATTCTAATCAATAAAAATGTCAACTATACAGACAATTCTGCTCAATTGATGATTGCATTTGTCTATTATAACTTTTTTCTTTAGATCTATTATTATTCGATCATATATTGTTTGGCATTATGTCATAAATATCTTTTTTCATTACTAAAAATAATCTAAAACAGAATAAAACTAAACAGCATCTGCAGAAGTAATCATATCGGCATATGATATAATTACCTTTTACCTTCGCTCACGTAGGTACGTGTATAATCGCCGTTCTCACAACGCGAACAAAACAAAAAATTTAAAAAATCATCTCCGTCTGGAAAGAATCTTTGGCGCCGCCAAAATGCACCCCATGACGAAGCTCAATCATAAATAGTCGACTAGGTAGCAACTTTTTCGTCGTTCTCTTTGTTCCGAAACAGCCGACGACGGGCCATGCGAACGCCACCACTGTTATTAGTGTTACAGTGCACATGTCTGCGCACCGCGATAGCGCTGTTGGTGAGAGAGAGAGGTTCATTGTTTGATCTTGCATTCAAATCTCTGTCTATTTTTGTCCTGCGACTGGCAAACATGAAATGGGGGAATGGGGAAACTGGCAATACGTAGAACCAGTAAAGCTTCTATCGTCCCGCACTGCAAGTGCAGTGATAGCCTCATTGGTAAAGGCGACTGAAAATTTACGATAGCAGGATTGGAGGTTCAAATCCCGTCCATGTTTGTAAGTTTTATAATGAATTCGAAATTTTTTATGTGACCTGTTATTTTCTAAAAATAGAATAACACACTTAAAATAATTACCCAAAAATGAGTAAAAAAAAGTTAGTTTTTACCCTAATTTTGCTTTCGAAATGTTATCAATAACTCTTTAATATCAAAATTTGTTATTGAAATATTTCCCAAATTCACTGTTATTAAGTTGTTATTGCCACTAACAAAACATGTTATTAAATTGATTTTTCAGGAACAAATTTTTGTTATGTGACTTGTTATTTTGCCGCTTATGACAGCCAAGTTTATAACTCAATATGTTATGTTAATAACATGAAAATAACTAATTCCGTTATGCAGTTATTTTGCCAAAATAACGCATTTTGTTATGCTGTTGTTTTTCTCTTCTGCTCGGGTATGTACATGATTTATCGCTGAATTTTATATGGATATTTTTTTTTTCTGTGAGTGCCCTGGTGACTTTTTTTTTTAAACAATCCACCCAGAAGAGCCAAAATTTCAAATACGATACACAATAGGCCAAATGAAAATCGTTTTTGTTTTGAGGACTGGGAAAGCCATTTTCCTTTTCCATCAAGTTTCCGATCTTAAAGCCACATACAAAAGAACGCTGAATGAAAGAAATGTGTTCGTTTCTGCGAAGGTTGCGTAAAGGGAATTCAGAACTTCAATGAAATCACCCTGAGGCTTGCCAAATAACCCGAATATCTAACTTTTTCAGTTCTCGTTTCTTCAAGGTAGTCGACAACATGTAAAATTATGAGAGTTTGGCTACTTACACACTTAAGAGGTTTCTCAAACCAGTGATGTATTTCTTTTTATATCAAATTTTCTTAGGTACGAAAATCGATTGAACATCTAATCAGTTCGTCAATCATGAATATTGACGAATACCACAGATACGTACATTCCATCAGCACTTCCTAGTATTCGCGAAGTTCACCACACTATTTCAGCAACGAAACGAAACCAATTTAAACAATTTCTCTGACCAGTCTTCACGGTCATAAATTCAGCCTAGAAAATACGACTCACATATCGCAGATTCAGTGGTCCATAGCAGACCAGAGGAATTTCGCACTAACCCAATGAACGATTCCCGGTAAGGGAATCCGTTGTGATTGACGACAATTCCCGACACGCGATGGGAATTGGCACCCGGACGGACGGAACGGAATACCAGCTATCGAACGGGGTTCGAGCTTCTCCATCCGCAACAGCAGTAGCAGCAGCAGCACCAGCAATATATCGCATTGATCGGTTTTGGCGGCTTTGACGGAAACTGTCAAGAATGTATGAATTAGTTTGATCCGTTCGGTACCATCCAAAGCAGTGGTTTTTTTTGACGTAGGACTACGTCTCTGTTTTCTATACCCGGTGTCATTTCAAAATTTATGAAACCAAGAGCGTTACGTTTGAGTGAAAGATTTTAAACGCTCACAGTACCTTTCCCACTGAACGAAATGATAAACAAATCCCGTTATCCGAGAGATGAAACTCCCGCGTTCAATTTGTAATATTCGGTGAACCTAAAAATCATTGATAAATAGTTGAAAAGTTGTTTTAAAGTTAGACATTGAAATCGCTGAAATCTATAAATATGGGTAGCGGACAAATTTTCTCGTTCAGTATACCAACGCTCTCTGATTGGTGCGCATCGTGGGGGCAACTACGATGCAGGAAGGAATGCGATCATGCGAGAGCTGATCGTCAGTTCCATTTCGACCACCGTCGAGGTGACACCTCGAGCTGGGCAGCGGCACATCGACTCAGCGACGACACTTGGCTATCGTACTGATAGCACCAGGAATCTCATTCACAACAGCAAGCGGCGGGCCAGTTTTCGATTGCGTCTAGCGTTGAGCGCGGAGAAAACCAACACGAATTGCGTGGCATTGTAAATTCATCAAAATCGTACATTATTCAAACGGTTCTTTTCAGGACCATCGAAAAAGATTTCTCAAGAGTTAATTGGATGAATTTCCACCCTCGATCGAGAAAGGTGAACCTAGTGCAAAGCAAGGACAGAGCGGCGTTTCTCAGCAAAAGCAAAACCGGTCATTAATCGCATGCACGGCAGCAAGCGGCGGGCCAGTTTTCGGTGGCGTTCAGCATTTAGTGCGGAGAAAACAAACACGCATAGTGGCATAGTGAATTCATTTAATTTTCTTCCTAAAATTATTCATTATCCAAACGGTCCTTTTAAGGACCATCGAAAATGATTTTTCAAGAGCTGTGAATCGGAAAATTCAATTCCAACGAACAGGAAAAGTGTAATACAACCAAAAAGTGAATGATTTTGAATGCTGTGACTCAGCCAGCAACAATTATGACGTCTAATTGTTCCACCCGGACTTTGGCAACGCATTATCATATCCGGGCCATTTTGCGTGAAAAATGTTTCAATTCTAACATTTTCCAAATTAAAATGATCTAAATCATCTAATATTTTGGTTACATTATCCGTTCAATGGAAATTTTCTCATTTCTCGGTTGATTAATCGTTTGATGCGTCTGGAGCATAAGGGGCGGGTCATGCAAACGAAATTAACTGAAAAGCCAGCCGAATGGGAGGAGCTTCATCTGCCAATCTAGGGGTATAAAAGCAGTGTTCTCTGTTTTCTTTCGTCATTTTCGTTGGATCAGTCAAGGAGGTTGGAGGTGGATGTCACCTCCAGCAAGGCAGCAGCACAACAACCCAGCGACTACTCTCGGATATCGTGCAGATGATAGCACTTGGAATCGCATCCATGGCAGCGGCGGTGGGCCAATTTTCGACGGCGTCCAGCATTCTCCGCACTCCGCAGCGAAAGCCAACATGCATTGCATGCCATGGTGAATGCATCAAAATCGTCCATTATTCAAACCGGTCCTTTTCAGGACCATCGAAAATGATTCCTCAAGAGTTAATTGGATAATTTCCAACATCGATCGAGATGTAGTGCAACCAAAAAGCAAAAGACAGAGCATCGTTGCCAGCAATAGTGAAACTGGTCATTATTGTAATCCACGGCGGTCCAGTTTTCGGTGGCGTTTATCATTCAGCACGGAGAAAACCAACACGCATTGCGTGACATGGTGAATTCATGCCATTTCGTTCCTAAAATCGTCAATTAATCAAACGGTCTTGTTTAGGACCACCGTTAATTATTCCTTAAGAGTTTGTGAATCAGCTAATTTCATTCCATCGAACGAGAAAAGTGTGGTGCAATTGAGAAGTGAAAGATTGAATACTTGGTGGCCCAGCAATAATGATGAAGCCGGTCACTAATGGCCTAATGGTTCCACCCGGAATTTAACAACGCATTATTCTATCCGAACTATTTTGCGTGAGACATTGTTTAATTAAAATTAAGTTTAAACATTTTTCGAAAATGTTCGAAGGTGAATATATGACGAAGCCACACCTAGAATTTTCTAGAGCAAAAATCTGAAGAACCGAATGTCGGTTTGCGCTTAAAAGTTGATCGTTTGGTTACCCGCTGGTGGTGAATCGAAATTATCCAATCCGTTCAATGAAAATTTGCTCATTTCTCGGTTGGTTAGTTGCTTGATGCGTCTGGAGCATTCGGGGCGGGTCATGCAAACGAAATAAACTGGAAAGCCAGCCAAATGGGAGGAGCCTAATCTACTAATCAAGGGGAAAAAAAAAACAGTGACTTCTGTTTTCTTCCATCATTTTCGTTGAATCAGTCAAAGGGAATGGATGTCACCTCCGCAGCTGCGCACCAATCCTGCGATGACTCTCGGCTATTTAGCTGATAGAACCAGGAATCTCATCCACGGCAGTAAGCGATGGCAGTTTTCGATGGCTTCCAGCATTCAGTGCGGATAATTTTCAATTGTCTTGCCGAAATCTCCTGTTATTTAAAAGGTCCTTTTCAGGACCAGTGAAAATTATTCCTCCAGAGTTATGAATCGGATAATTAAAAGCGACAGACTGAAAACTTAGCAACAGTATAGCCGGCCTCTAATTGTTGTTCGCGTAACTATACAACGTATTGTTGAATCTAGAATATTTCATGAAACTGCAATCAAAATTATCTAAAATTTCGTTAACAGCAATTGAGTTGTGTCAAATACACATGGCTACGGTGGCTCCATCTGTTCATTTCATAGCGGCAATTTTAGTTATTTTAATGATTGATGCGATCGCAATATGATGTTTGGGAAGCTATGGCTTAACGCCTTTCAATATTATAATCATTCTTTCCTTTCGACGAAAATTCTTTCAAACAACGGTTGAACATTTATCTTCAAAATAAAATAATACTCAACCCTCAAGTGATGGCCAACGGCGCGAGTTACGGAAGGTTTAACTAATCAACATCTTATGAATGCGTTCAGTGAAATGGATCACATAGGTAACAACTTTAATCAACACATCACTCCGCCGATTTGAATTTTGCCAGCATACATTGTGTAGGCCTTTTATCGTCGGTTTCCTGCAATAGGGGCACAACTCAAAAAATGTGAATTTTCAGAATAAGCGTTTAAAAATTGGCAATCATGAAGCACCTCCTGCAAATTCACTTATTTCTCTCATCATTTGACAAATGTATTTAAACAAATTTTGATTGTTGTATCATTGAAAGGGGCTGAAGGACTATCTGTTTCATGAATTTTTGACAACTATTTTTCAACGACTATTGAAAAAATTGACTGATTTTGAGTTGTGCCCTTACTGCGGAAAATTGGTGAAAATGCCCAAATCTCGCGTTTCTCATCGAATTTTGGAACGGGTCTTTGTGAGATGAAATTTTACATAGTTTTTCATCATTTGCCATCAAAATCTCAAAAATGACATATTTTGAGTTGTGCCCCTATTGCAGGAAACCGACGTTATGTGATAAATTCGTTATGCATTTATTTACGAAGGTCGGACAACAATGACACGAAAAATCAGCTGATTTAAGACTTCAAATTAAAGGGCCCATTTTAATATATAAAAGTCGGAACCTCATTCCAGCCTTTGTCCTACGTCAACATTGCGGTTATGTCTCAGACATTACCCACCCCTAGTTTTTCGGTTTCGAAATGGAACTCAGACCGCAACAGCCCGGCATCGTGGCGTGGGTGGAACGTGATTCAGAATGGGTTTCCCTTTTATCTCTGAATTGTGGTAGACATGCCTCGCGAATCGGAATGGGATGAAAGAAAGCCTTAATTCCAGTTCCACGCGTTCGGGATTGATGGTTGGAATAGTGTGGCACGGTGGGAGATGTGGGTTGGCAACATTGGTCAAATTATTTTGCTATACGATATTATAAAAGACCAGAATTGATGTTATATGTAGCATAAGCAAATTAGGTTGAACAGATAAATGATAGACATAAAATAATAGGTAGGAACAGCAAACCATGCAAATAGACAGAAAACGCAGAAAACAGAACAGATAGAACAGACAGAACAGACAGAACAGACAGAACAGACAGGACAGACAGGACAGACAGGACAGACAGAACAGACAGAACAGACAGAACAGACAGAACAGACAGAACAGACAGAACAGACAGAACAGACAGAACAGACAGAACAGACAGAACAGACAGAACAGACAGAACAGACAGAACAGACAGAACAGACAGAACAGACAGAACAGACAGAACAGACAGAACAGACAGAACAGACAGAACAGACAGAACAGACAGAACAGACAGAACAGACAGAACAGACAGAACAGACAGAACAGACAGAACAGACAGAACAGACAGAACAGACAGAACAGACAGAACAGACAGAACAGACAGAACAGACAGAACAGACAGAACAGACAGAACAGACAGAACAGACAGAACAGACAGAACAGACAGAACAGACAGAACAGACAGAACAGACAGAACAGACAGAACAGACAGAACAGACAGAACAGACAGAACAGACAGAACAGACAGAACAGACAGAACAGACAGAACAGACAGAACAGACAGAACAGACAGAACAGACAGAACAGACAGAACAGACAGAACAGACAGAACAGACAGAACAGACAGAACAGACAGAACAGACAGAACAGACAGAACAGACAGAACAGACAGAACAGACAGAACAGACAGAACAGACAGAACAGACAGAACAGACAGAACAGACAGAACAGACAGAACAGACAGAACAGACAGAACAGACAGAACAGACAGAACAGACAGAACAGACAGAACAGACAGAACAGACAGAACAGACAGAACAGACAGAACAGACAGAACAGACAGAACAGACAGAACAGACAGAACAGACAGAACAGACAGAACAGACAGAACAGACAGAACAGACAGAACAGACAGAACAGACAGAACAGACAGAACAGACAGAACAGACAGAACAGACAGAACAGACAGAACAGACAGAACAGACAGAACAGACAGAACAGACAGAACAGACAGAACAGACAGAACAGACAGAACAGACAGAACAGACAGAACAGACAGAACAGACAGAACAGACAGAACAGACAGAACAGACAGAACAGACAGAACAGACAGAACAGACAGAACAGACAGAACAGACAGAACAGACAGAACAGACAGAACAGACAGAACAGACAGAACAGACAGAACAGACAGAACAGACAGAACAGACAGAACAGACAGAACAGACAGAACAGACAGAACAGACAGAACAGACAGAACAGACAGAACAGACAGAACAGACAGAACAGACAGAACAGACAGAACAGACAGAACAGACAGAACAGACAGAACAGACAGAACAGACAGAACAGACAGAACAGACAGAACAGACAGAACAGACAGAACAGACAGAACAGACAGAACAGACAGAACAGACAGAACAGACAGAACAGACAGAACAGACAGAACAGACAGAACAGACAGAACAGACAGAACAGACAGAACAGACAGAACAGACAGAACAGACAGAACAGACAGAACAGACAGAACAGACAGAACAGACAGAACAGACAGAACAGACAGAACAGACAGAACAGACAGAACAGACAGAACAGACAGAACAGACAGAACAGACAGAACAGACAGAACAGACAGAACAGACAGAACAGACAGAACAGACAGAACAGACAGAACAGACAGAACAGACAGAACAGACAGAACAGACAGAACAGACAGAACAGACAGAACAGACAGAACAGACAGAACAGACAGAACAGACAGAACAGACAGAACAGACAGAACAGACTTAGAGGCGAATGAATTTATAAAATTTAAAACCTCTTAAATAAAATGATAATAATTATAACACAACAGACAGTACAGACAGAACAGACAGAACAGACAGAACAGACAGAACAGACAGAACAGACAGAAAAGACTGAACAGGCAGAACAGATAGAACAGATAGAATCGACAGAACATACTACACAGACAGAACAGACATTACAGGCAGAACATACTGAATAGGCAGGACAACAGAACACAGGGTAAAGTCAGATTAGACATGGAACACAGAACAGACACAAAAGAAATTCTCTCTTAATAACACTGCAGAGAAATAAGCTTTACGTTGCATTTCTGAACCTATTTTTGTCATGAAGCACACACTTTAATACGAAAATGTCGGTTCTCGACAAGGATATCCCACTATCCCACATAGTACGCATCGCACCCAACACTGACTTGATTGATGATTCGGTCAACATTCGGATCGATCCGTACATATATCGGGGATTCGAGTCAGCAGCGAGAAATAGCAGAAAACCCTAGCTTCCTAGGCTCGTTCCATCCTTCCACCAAAGGCTATGAGGAATGTGCAATGTTGTGGTTTTTTCGCCTCAATTCTCGGCGGAGTTTCGACCAGAAATGCGAAAACACGATCCGCGGTGGTATATCAGTCCTCGTCAGCGTTCGTGGAATCGTTTTATGCCGTCCATCCATGTGCTGTGGCTGTGCAGCATTCCAGCCCAGCCAACCACGGAAACCAGTTGTTCGTCCTATTCGCGGAAGGACGAACGAACGCGCGACGGGTGTATCGAATTTGGCCGATAAATCCCTGAGTGACAGATTGAAATCGCTTCGATACGGTTCTTCCTGGGAAGCTGCGATGGCTAGGTGGTGTGAACAAGGACATGGATGGCTTTGGTGTCATCTATTTTAATTTAGTTAAAATATGCTTCATTACATATGTAAGTAGCTAAATATGTTAGATTACTTCTACTTTCTATAGCTTCACTATGTACTTTTGAATCTAACACCTTTTTTTTTTTAACTTATTTGTTTATTTGGAAGGCTCAGGCGCCACATGGGCATAACTGAGCCGAAATCTTTTGTTTTTACAATGATTTTACATTTAACAAGTTTACAATTTATTACTGCCTTAAACCTATGTTAGTTTGGGAAGCCGCTGTTTCGAGGTTAAGGATTGAAAAAAAAAATAAAATAAAATTGGGAAGGAGAGATTTATGGGTTTAAAACTAAATTATTTGCTAACTTATACTCAATGTTTTAGTATAAGTTAGCAGTTGGGATGCAAAACGGTGAGTCGATAAGGAGAGCGTCACAAGTTCCCACCTCATGCTTCCACGGGTCAAGCGATGACAAAGACCGCCAGCTAAGAGTTGTGTGCTTAGCTGGTAGTGCAGCCTGGGCACTGTTGTCCTTCTGACTTCAGCTAGATTGAGTAGGTACGATCCGAGTGTCTGTTGTCATGAAGGTGCGGCTCAAACAGCGTCTGTTCTGGCATCCAGCGGCTGAGTAAGAAACGCTGCACCACGCCCAGCTAAATCCAAGGTGGTAGGCCCAGCAGTGTGGTCATCCCAGTTTTGGTTGGGACGCTAAACAGAACTGGCACGATGGCCCTCCGGCAAGACAGGAGTGTTGGCGTAGGCCCAATAAGCCACCAGTAAAAATCCCCATTGCAAATAACTTAGGAGAAAATACGACTCGATACAATCGGCAAAGACCCACGCGACGACATAAGGACTACGATTGGAAACTTGGAACATGGAATTGCAAGAGTCTTGGTTTCGCAGGATGTGACAGGATAATTTACGACGAACTACATCCCCGCAACTTCGACATCGTGGCGTTGCAAGAACTTTGTTGGACTGGACAGAAAGTGTGGAAAAGCGGGCATCGAGCGGCTACCTTCTACCAAAGCTGTGGCACCACCAATGAACTGGGAACAGGATGTATAGTAGACCTGTTCACTTTGAAACTTTTTTTCTCCGATTCTCCGTGACACATCAAATTATCAACACACATGCAAAAACAAGTCTTCAGTCCAAAATTGAGCCAAATTGATAAAGATTTAAAGGTGTATCAAATCGATTTTGTGTTTTTTTAACCGTTTTCACAGAAATTTACTCATAAATCCAGAAAATTACTCCGAAAGGGTGCCAAAAATACAGTTAGGATATAGTTAGTACAATACTCTACAACTTTGCCGAAGATACTACGGTGTTTAAATTGCTTATTTCGAAGCTATTCAATAATTTTAGTTAAAAAATCACGAAAAAACACGATATTTTTACGATTTTACATATAAAAGTCATGTAATTTTACATTATTTTACGTGACTAAATTAATTAGCTATTTCTCCTTTGTGTAACGAACATTTCGTCCATACATCGTTTTTGTGTAGGAATTCGTTTTCAATGACTAATTATCAAAAGTATGTCACGTTGATACTAAAAATCGCGTAGAGTTGCCAGCACGAATTAAAACAAAGTTACCCATCATTTAGACGTCATGCCATCGTATTCTAATGTCTTTTGATTCAAGTATCAGAAATAGCGTAGATGATAAGACTCGAGCCTGTGGATCAGAAGGTCCCAGGTTCAAGCTCAAATACATAATAAACTTTTTTTTTCTTTCTTTGTAGCAGTTAGGATGATGAATCTGCCGTGAGCCATGGCCCATGACTTACACGAAATCTCCCAAATAATGATGATCGGGACCTGCCAATTAAGCCCATTCCAGGACTAGCTAGATATTTAGTTTACTTGTTGACAAGAAATCGTGTCGACGAGATCAGCTGGACGAAATATTGGACATCTGTATGATACCGATTAATTTAGCAAAAACTAGGGGTGGGTAATGTCTGAGACATAACCGCAATGTTGACGTAGGACAAAGGCTGGAATGAGGTTCCGACTTTTATATATTAAAATGGGCCCTTTAATTTGAAGTCTTAAATCAGCTGATTTTTCGTGTCATTGTTGTCCGACCTTCGTAAATAAATGCATAACGAATTTATCACATAACGTCGGTTTCCTGCAATAGGGGCACAACTCAAAATATGTCATTTTTGAGATTTTGATGGCAAATGATGAAAAACTATGTAAAATTTCATCTCACAAAGACCCGTTCCAAAATTCGATGAGAAACGCGAGATTTGGGCATTTTCACCAATTTTCCGCAGTAAGGGCACAACTCAAAATCAGTCAATTTTTTCAATAGTCGTTGAAAAATAGTTGTCAAAAAATCATGAAACAGATAGTCCTTCAGCCCCTTTCAATGATACAACAATCAAAATTTGTTTACATTTGTCAAGTGATGAGAGAAATAAGTGAATTTGCAGGAGGTGCTTCATGATTGCCAATTTTCAAACGCTTATTCTGAAAATTCACATTTTTTGAGTTGTGCCCCTATTGCAGGAAACCGACGATAAAAGGCCTACACAATGTATGCTGGCAAAATTCAAATCGGCGGAGTGATGTGGTGATTAAAGTTGTTACCTATGTGATCCATTTCACTGAACGCATTCATAAGATGTTAATTAGTTAAACCTTCCGTAACTCGCGCGGTTGGCCATCACTTGAGGGTTGAGTATTATTTTATTTTGAAGATAAATGTTCAACCGTTGTTTGAAAGAATTTTCGTCGAAAGGAGAGAATGATTATAATATTGAAAGGCGTTAAGCCATAGCTTCCCAAACATCATATTGCGATCGCAACAATCATTAAAATAACTAAAATTGCCGCTATGAAATGAACAGATGGAGCCACCGTAGCCATGTGTATTTGACACAACTCAAGTGCTGTTAACGAAACTTTAGATAATTTTGATTGCAGTTTCATGAAATATTCTAGATTCAACAATACGTTGTATAGTTACGCGAACAACAATTAGAGGCCGGCTATACTGTTGCTAAGTTTTCAGTCTGTCGCTTTTAATTATCCGATTCATAACTCTGGAGGAATAATTTTCACTGGTCCTGAAAAGGACCTTTTAAATAACAGGAGATTTCGGCAAGACAATTGAAAATTATCCGCACTGAATGCTGGAAGCTATCGAAAACTGCCATCGCTTACTGCCGTGGATGACATTCCTGGTTCTATCAGCTAAATAGCCGAGAGTCATCGCAGGATTGGTGCGCAGCTGCGGAGGTGACATCCATTCCCTTTGACTGATTCAACGAAAATGACGGAAGAAAACAGAGGTCACTGCTTTTATTCCCCTTGATTAGTAGATTAGGCTCCTCCCATTTGGCTGGCTTTCCAGTTTATTTCGTTTGCATGACCCGCCCCGAATGCTCCAGACGCATCAAGCAACTAACCAACCGAGAAATGAGCAAATTTTCATTGAACGGATTGGATAATTTCGATTCACCACCAGCGGGTAACCAAACGATCAACTTTTAAGCGCAAACCGACATTCGGTTCTTCAGATTTGTGCTCTAGAAAATTCTAGGTGTGGCTTCGTCATATATTCACCTTCGAACATTTTCGAAAAATGTTTAAACTTAATTTTAATTAAACAATGTTTCACGCAAAATAGTTCGGATAGAATAATGCGTTGTTAAATTCCGGGTGGAACCATTAGGCCATTAGTGACCGGCTTCATCATTATTGCTGGGCCACCAAGTATTCAATCTTTCACTTCTCAATTGCACCACACTTTTCTCGTTCGATGGAATGAAATTAGCTGATTCACAAACTCTTAAGGAATAATTTACGGTGGTCCTGAACAAGACCGTTTGATTAATTGACGATTTTAGGAACGAAATGGCATGAATTCACCATGTCACGCAATGCGTGTTGGTTTTCTCCGTGCTGAATGATAAACGCCACCGAAAACTGGACCGCCGTGGATTACAATAATGACCAGTTTCACTATTGCTGGCAACGATGCTCTGTCTTTTGCTTTTTGGTTGCACTACATCTCGATCGATGTTGGAAATTATCCAATTAACTCTTGAGGAATCATTTTCGATGGTCCTGAAAAGGACCGGTTTGAATAATGGACGATTTTGATGCATTCACCATGGCATGCAATGCATGTTGGTTTTCGCTGCGGAGTGCGGAGAATGCTGGACGCCGTCGAAAATTGGCCCACCGCCGCTGCCATGGATGCGATTCCAAGTGCTATCATCAGCACGATATCCGAGAGTAGTCGCTGGGTTGTTTTGCTGCTGCCTTGCTGGAGGTGACATCCACCTCCAACCTCCTTGACTGATCCAACGAAAATGACGAAAGAAAACAGAGAACACTGCTTTTATACCCCTAGATTGGCAGATGAAGCTCCTCCCATTCGGCTGGCTTTTCAGTTAATTTCGTTTGCATGACCCGCCCCTTATGCTCCAGACGCATCAAACGATTAATCAACCGAGAAATGAGAAAATTTCCATTGAACGGATAATGTAACCAAAATATTAGATGATTTAGATCATTTTAATTTGGAAAATGTTAGAATTGAAACATTTTTCACGCAAAATGGCCCGGATATGATAATGCGTTGCCAAAGTCCGGGTGGAACAATTAGACGTCATAATTGTTGCTGGCTGAGTCACAGCATTCAAAATCATTCACTTTTCGGTTGTATTACACTTTTCCTGTTCGTTGGAATGGAATTATCCGATTCACAGCTCTTGAAAAATCATTTTCGATGGTCCTTAAAAGGACCGTTTGGAAACTTTGGATAATGAATAATTTTAGGAAGAAAATTAAATGAATTCACTATGCCACTATGCGTGTTTGTTTTCTCCGCACTAAATGCTGAACGCCACCGAAAACTGGCCCGCCGCTTGCTGCCGCGCATGCGATTAATGACCGGCTTTGCTTTTGCTGAGAAACGCCGCTCTGTCCTTGCTTTGCACTACACCTTTCTCGATCGAGGGTGGAGATTCATCCAATTAACTCTTGAGAAATCTTTTTCGATAGTCCTGAAAAGAACCGTTTGAATAATGGACGATTTTGATGAATTTACAATGCCACGCAATTCGTGTTGATTTTCTCCGCGCTCAACGCTAGACGCAATCGAAAACTGGCCCGCCGCTTGCTGTTGTGAATGAGATTCCTGGTGCTATCAGTACGATAGCCAAGTGTCGTCGCTGAGTCGATGTGCCGCTGCCCAGCTCGAGGTGTCACCTCGACGGTGGTCGAAATGGAACTGACGATCAGCTCTCGCATGATCGCATTCCTTCCTGCATCGTAGTTGCCCCCACGATGCGCACCAATCAGAGAGCGTTGGTATACTGAACGAGAAAATTTGTCCGCTACCCATATTTATAGATTTCAGCGATTTCAATGTCTTACTTTAAAACAACTTTTCAACTATTTATCAATGATTTTCAGGTTCACCGAATATTACAAATTGAACGCGGGAGTTTCATCTCTCGGATAACGGGATTTGTTTATCATTTCGTTCAGTGGGAAAGGTACTGTGAGCGTTTAAAATCTTTCACTCAAACGTAACGCTCTTGGTTTCATAAATTTTGAAATGACACCGGGTATAGAAAACAGAGACGTAGTCCTACGTCAAAACAATCCAATACGATGATGGAATTCTGGATGCAAAATTTATCATACAACGGTGGAGATTACTTGCATCTATCTAGCCACAAGCTACACAACTACACGATAAAGGGAAACTTCATTCTTACTATGCACTACGGTTTCGAAACAAGGCTATGATGCCAAATTGCAATGAGATGCAGAGTGTAGTCTCATTAACTTATAGCTGGATCGAGACGCAAAAAATCCTATTCCAGGGCTCGAACCTTGAATCTTCGAATCGGCAGTCTCATGCTCAACCATCTACACCAAATTGAAACTGATGCAGATGCGACAAAGAAATGTAATGACGTTTTAATCATGGGTAACTTTGTTTAATTTTGTGCTGGCAACTCTATGCGATTTTTAGTATCAACGTGACATACTTTTGATAATTAGTCAATGAAAACGAATTCTTACACTAAAATGATGTATGGACGAAATGTTCGTAACACATAGGAGCAATAGCTAATTAAATTAGTCACTTAAAACAATGTAAATTTACATGAATTTTACAAGAAGAACCGTAAAAATATTGGGTTTTTTCGCAATTTTTTAACGAAAATTGTTGAATAACTTTGAAATAAGCAATTTTAACACCGTAGTATCTCCGGCAAAGTTGTAGAGTATTGTTCCAACTATATTTTAACGGTGTTTTCTGTACCTTTTCGGTGCAACTTTCTGGATATTGGAGTACATTTTCGTGAAAATGCTCGAAAAAACACAAAATCGATTTGATACACCTCTAAACTTTTATCAATTTGGCCCAATTTTGGACTGAAGACTTGTTTTTGCATGTGGATTGATAATTTGATGTGACACGGGTAGGTCAAAAAAAGTGAACAGGTCTAATGTATAGTGTTGGGCAATATGCGACAACGTGTGATCGGGTGGCAGCCGACGAACGCAAATATGTGCATGTTGAGAGTTAAGGGTCGTTTCTTCAACTACAGCATCATCAACGTCCACTGCCCACGCGAAGGGAGACCTGATGACGAGAATGAAGCGTTCTACCCGCAGTTAGAGCAAACATACGATGGTGCTCGCCGCGTGACGTGAAAATCGTTGTCGGCGACATGAACGCGCAGGTAGGAAGGGAGGAAATGTACAAACCTGTAATCGGACGAAGCAGCCTGTACGCCGTATCGAATGATAACAGCCAGCGATGCGTAAACTTTGCAGCCTCCCGTGGTATGGTAGTCCGAAGCCCCTTCTTCCCCCGCAAAGATATCCTGGAGAACCACCTTGAGATCATCCGACCATCAAACAGAAAATCAAATCGACCACGTTCTAATCGACGGTAAATTCTTCTCAGATATAACCAACGTCCGCACATACCGCAGAATATAGATTCGGATCACTACTTAGTCGCTGTATGCATGCGCTCAAAACTTTCGACAGTTATCACCACGCGTCGAAGTCGAACGCCGCGGCTCAACATCGAGCAACTTCGTAACGTAGAAGTGGCTCAAGACTACGCGCAGCAGTTAGCAGTGGCCCTACCAACGGAAGAGCAGCTTGGCGCAGCTACACTTGAAGATGGCTGGAGGGACATCCGATCCGCCATAGGTTGTACCTCGGCTACAGCACTAGGCTTTGCGACTCCGAATCACAGAAACGACTGGTACGACGGCGAATGTGAACAGTTGAAAAACGAGAAGAATGCGGCATGGGCGAGAATGCTGCAACACCATACGAGAGCGAATAAGGCACGTTACAAACAGGCGCGGAACAGGCAGAACTCAGTCTTCCGGATGAAGAAGCGCCAGCAGGAAGAACGAGATCGCGAAGCGATGGAAGAGCTGTACCGCGCTAAGGACACACGAAAGTTCTACGAGAAGCTGAACCGCTCGCGCAGAGGCTTTGTGCCACAAGCCGACATGTGCCGAGATAATCACGGGAACATTCTCACGAGCGAGCGTGAGGTGGTCGAGAGATGGCGGCAGCATTACGATGAGCACCTCAATGGCGACGTTGCAAGTACCGAAGGTGGCGTGGTAACAGATCTAGGAGTATGTGCACAGGACGAAAGACTTCCGGCCCCTGACCTTCAAGAGATTGAGGAGGAGGTTGGCCGGTTGAAAAACAACAAAGCCGCTGGAGCAGATCAACTACCAAGCGAGCTTCTAAAATACGGTGGAGGAGCACTGGTGAGAGCACTACACTGGGTCATTACCAAGATTTGGGAGGAGGAAGTATTACCGGAGGAATGGATGGAAGGTATCGTGTGTACCATCTACAAAAAGGGCGACAAGTTGGATTGCGGGAACTACCGCGCGATCACACTACTGAGCGCTGCCTACAAGATACTCTCTCAAATTTTATGCCGCCGTCTATCACCGATTGCAAGAGAGTTCGTGGGGCAATATCAGGCTGGATTTATGGGTGAACGCGCTACAACGGACCAGATGTTCGCCATCCGCCAGGTGTTGCAGAAATGCCGCGAATACAACGTGCCCACACATCACTTGTTCATCGATTTCAAATTGGCGTTTGATACAATCGATCGAGAACAGCTATGGCAGATTATGCACGAATACGGATTCCCGGATGAACTGATACGGTTGATCAAGGCGACGATGGATCGAGTGATGTGCGTAGTTCGAGTATCAGGGACACTCTCGAGTCCCTTCGAATCTCGCAGAGGGTTACGGCAAGGTGATGGTCTTTCGTGCTTGCTGTTCAACATTGCTTTGGAGGGTGTAATACGAAGAGCGGGGATAAACACGAGTGGGACGATTTTCACGAAGTCCGTACATCTGCTTGGTTTCGCCGATGATATTGATATTATTGCTCGTAAAATTGAGACGATGGAGGAAACGTACATCCGACTAAAGAGTGAAGCCAGGCGAATCGGATTAGTCATTAATGTGTCGAAGACAAAGTACATGTTGACAAAGGGCTCCAGGGAGGAATCAACGCGTCCGCCACCCCGAATTCATATCGACGGAGATGAAATTGAGGCGGTTGAAGAATTCGTGTACTTGGGCTCACTGGTGACCGACGACAACGACACCAGCAGAGAAATTCAGAGGCGCATTGTGGCAGGAAATCGTGCCTACTTTGGACTCCGCAGAACTCTACGATCGAATAAAGTTCGCCGTAACACGAAGTTAACCATCTACAAAACTCTGATTAGACCGGTCGTCCTCTATGGGCACGAAACATGGACCCTACGTGCAGAGGACCAACGCGCCCTTGGAGTTTTCGAACGGAAGGTGTTGCGTACCATTTACGGCGGAGTGCAGATGGAAGACGGGACTTGGAGAAGGCGAATGAACCACGAGCTGCATCAGCTGCTAAGAGAACCAACCATCGTCCATACCGCGAAAATCGGTGGGCGGGTCACGTCATCAGGATGTCGGATAGCAACCTGACTAAAATGGTTCTCGAGAGTCATCCGACCGGTACAAGAAGACGTGGAGCGCAGCGAGCTAGGTGGGTCGACCAAGTGGAGGACGATCTGCGGACCCTACGCAGAGTGCGGAACTGGAGACAAACAGCCATGGACCGAGTGGAATGGAGGCGGCTACTATGTACAGTAGAGGCCACCGCGGCCTTAGCCTGACCGGTAAGTTAAGGTAAGCAGTTGGGACAATTGTCCATATCTGTAACGGAACCAAAAAGAAAGGACTTTATCGGTAGACAACGACAAGAAGAGGACAAACGGAAGGGGGGTGACGACAGACAGGGACGAACAACAAAACCAAAAAGGCAGACAACGAAAACAAGGAACGTACTACACTCAGAAATAAAAGTATACACGAAATTACTATTATTTATGCATTTTGTATCCGCATCTCTCTCACTCCCTTTCTATTTTCATGCTATCTGCCGTTTAGCTTGGGTTGAAGAGAAGTGTTTCGTCAACCCAGGCGAAGCACCAGATATCATGAAAACAGAAAGAGAGTGAGAGAGATGAGGATACAAAATGCATAAATAATAGTAATTCCGTGTATACTTTTATTTCTGAGTGTACATCAAACTCTGACATCAACACGTTGCAAAAACTGATTAATCAGGTTCATGTATTCCAAATCAAGTCCTGCCAACACTTCTTTAACGGGTTTCTGTTGTTTTCCTCGGACCCGGAGAATTTCATGCAGCTCAGATCTGACCTCACGATACTCATTGCCTCCCCACACGACATGTTCGATATCCTGGTAAGCCACGCCTTAGACACAGAGATTGCTTTCTGAGAGCCCAATACGAAAGGTATGTGCGTTCAACAAATAGTGGTTGGACATCAGCCGACACATTACACGAATGAAATCGCGGCCTAAATTCAACCTTTTGAACCATGGCTTCTTTTTACATATTTTAGAGACCAAAATTTAACTAGTCCGTCCGTATCACCCCATAAATTTCCACGTAGGGCCATCGTGTTGCTGGCCACACCTTCATCATTGGATTTGTTGCCTTAATGACGCTCCTACACAACTTGAGAGGTTTTATTCGTTTATGCATGGGAAGAAACAACCATAAAATGGGAATAACTTGACACTTGGTCGATAGGACGATGATATTGAAAATGAATTCCAGGAATCAATCGAGCTTAACAAAATCGAAAGTTTACACGAATCGTTGTTGTTCAATATCAAAACGTAAAATCAGCATTTTATGGAAACAAGACCTGGTTAGAAGGGCGCTTCGAATTCAGTCTATTCTGAATCGTAACATCTACTAAGGCTTGGTTGGTTAAAACACCAGACTAGCGATACGCAGTTGTGGTTTCGAACACCATCAGCACCAGTTTTCGCGGCGTTTTTTTACACAAACTTTTCTTTACATACATTTATTTGCTCAACATCACATTTAAGAAAAGACATAATCAACAATAGTACGCCACAATACTCGGTTTGTGGCTGCCGCTCTCCATCTTCGTTTATGTCCAATGCTCGCCAGGTCACGCTGTTATTCGGCATTCTTGCCACATGCCCTGCCCACCGTATCCTTCCGGTTTTGGCCAGCTTGTGGATGCTGGGTTCGCCGTAAAGTGCAGCGAACTCGTAATTCATCATTTTCCGCCACACATCGTTTTCCTGTATGCCATCGAAGATCGTCCTTAGCACGCGTCGCTCAAAAACGCCGAGTTCTCGCAGATCCTCCTCGAGCATGGTCCATGTCTCGTATCCGTAGAGGATCACCAGTCTTATTAGCGTTTTGTGCATGGCGCATTTGGCACGGTAAAGGCTGGGTATGCTGCGCAATTCAGATCCCATTGTGATCCACTAACCTTTGCCCACCCGTATAAAAATGAATCATTGAATCTATTGGAGAAACTGTTGAAAACCAATAGATTCCTATGTTAACAATGGTTTCTATTGTATATGCATTGTAAAGTACATTTGAAAATCCGTTCGTTTCTAAGGTTACAATAGGGTAACATTAGATTTCATTGTTACAGTATTTTCAAGGGGCATACAATAGATCGACAATAGAATTGATTGTTATCATTTCATTCCACACCGAACCCCATGGACCATGGTACAAACATATGTTGCTAAGATTTTAAAACTGCTTTCATACGTTTTTATGGGATTGCCGATAAGATTGCCATACCAGCATTGCAAAATATTTATTTTCACACATGGAAATGCACGAACTGATTACATATTATAATATTATTATCGGATTTATTTAATCGGATTTTTACTGTCTTGCGCACCCCTGACGAGTGCCATGGGTTTTGGCCGATTTTGCGTAATTCGTGCACGTTTATGTGGAATAAGTTTTAAGCGTGTTTGTTTTGACTGAAAAAAAAGCTGAACGAAATCAAAGTTTGTCGCAGCTTGCGGTCACAAATTTCTCGGAAAATCTCACATTTCATCGATTCCGGCTCGTTTAATCGAAACCTCCGCGATACAAGCGATGCCGTAGTGAAAATGCTAAGTAGTTTAGTGCTTAAAAAAAAAAACTTCACGTGCAACAGCAGCAGCTAGGAGAAGCCATCGTCGTCGGGAGGAGTCACTGAACCTGAACATACGCCGGAGGGGATTGCTAGTGGTGGGTGGGTTGTACGTAATTGTAAGATCCGGTGGACCTGGTAGTGCGACTGCTGTGTGGTGAGGATAGACATGACAAAAACCAGAAGACCGGAATCTAGTGTTTTGTGTTGGTCGGAAGAGAGGAGCAATGGACTAATGAATAGCGTGTAGTCCAGTACCGAGTGCCGACCAGGCTGACCAGTGAGTATCTGTTCCGGAAGTATTTGAAGACTGCGCAACTTATACAAGTTCGATTGGTAGAACGGGAAGCATCAGAATGGTCCAGCAGTCTTTGTGGAAACCGCCTCCGGTGGTGTTTCCAGAGCGGGAGTTTAAGGGACCTCGGTGTTACTGCTCGAAGGAAAACAGTTATGTTCTTTTTTGAATAACTTAAGAATACATGACACATAATCCACAAACTATTCAAAGATTGAAAGTTCTAACTGAAACTTGTTTTAGGGTAAGACGCGGCAAGATGAGCACCCCTCCGTTTGACTACTTTTCTAATGAATTTTGTCCAAACAACTAGATGATCCGTTGTAATAAAGTTCATCATTTTTGTAAACCTGATAGAAGGTACTTCATAATGAACGAATTGAAAAATATCGTCAAATTAGTCAATAGCATGGATTTTTAGCATTATCTTATAAGCAATCATCAGAATAAAATAAGGTGTTTATGTCAGATTCAAGTTTTTACCCAGAGGGAATGACACTTCCTTTTCTAACCGAAAATTCCGCATATAACCGTCCCTAACCGTCGCTAACCGAGCAGAAGTTAGACGCGATTAACGACGGTTAGCAACGGAGATGTCATTTCCCTTGTTGTTACCATAATTCTAGTTATCAGCCAGCCAACATTACTGGTTTACTGCAAAACATTTTAACAAACATTAGAAAATATTAAAAAAAAATGTTTTGGAAAAACCCTAAATTGAATACTTATATTGGGGCCCTTATTGCCCACTTGTCCACCAACTGTAATACCGTAATACTCAAACTATTATTTCTTATCATTCAACAGGCGCAAGAACGTGAAGCCTGTACATAACCAGTTAACCCAGAGCTTGTGCGATTACATCCCAGATCTGTATTGGTCCCTGCGGGAACGATTAGCGCGAGGATATGCATGGGCGTGCACTCCTTTAGGAGCACTGCGACGAGTACGGGCAGTTTATTAGTCTATGGTACGGGTATGCAGAATGCCGGTTCGAGAAATGTCAGCATACGGGCCAGCCCAACAAACATTATTGCTGTGCAATGGTTAAATAAACCAGTCTTGAGCTTGATTTTAAAAATTTTGGCTGAATAAGCTGTTATTAGGCTCCCATTGTTACTTGGGAAGTAGCTTTATTATTTATTATTTATTTATTTGAGCTATGAGTAATCCGAATATTTGATGAAACATGTAGGCTGTAGAAGCCTGTGTAGATAGAATATAACGAACTCAATATGTGCAACCATATGTGTCATTTAAAAGGAATGAGTTTCAAAATGACAAATGAATGCATATTTTTCATTTGAACGCTTCGAACAGTCTTCTAATATAGGTGCAATCTGTAGTATATCGAGTATTTTTAAGTGATACAAAAATGGTTAAGCACGCTGTAATGCTACTTTTGTACCTCATCACCCACTAAATGCAACTTCATTAGTGGTCTAATAACACTAGCGCGTTTGGCACGGTTCGATCATGCCGCTTATAGTGTTGCCACATATAATGCTAAGTTTGCTAAACCCAGTTATCTGGCCAGTGGGGCATGGGAGCCTAAGCTTCAATCATTAATGCAATTAAACATCACTCGATTTACGACATGCTTGATCCAAATATACATAAATAAATAAATAAATAAATAAATAATTGTTCGATCTGTGTTCTTAGAATGTACAAGCTTCTAGTCCAAATGCATACAGATAGTTCAGATTCACTGTTTTTAGATTTTTTTCAAGCAATCAGTAACAAAAGTAACAGTAACAAAGTTTGTGGCTTCGTGCTCGTGCGGCTAGTGTCACCAAGCATTTAGTCGCATCGTGCTAGGAGCGCGGGTTTGATTCCCGCCGCAGCTGTCAGGAAAAGTTTTCGGCTGTGCCGCGGGTTTGGCATCGTAGCGATGCAGGAGGTGTGTTGGATAGTATCCACGGTTTAGAGGTAATCATACCATCTACCAGAGCTGCGGCAACACACGCGAGCTGGGAACAGCTTCCATCGTGATGGGTGACATGCAGAGGCGCGTGATCGGTTGGTGGCCGATCGACGAAAGAATGTGCAGGTTGAGAGGATCAAGGGCCGATTCTTCAACTACAGCATAATAAACGTGCACAGCCCACTCTCCGGAAGCACTGATGATGACAAGGACGCATTCTACGCGCAGCTTGAATGCGAGTACGATCGCTGCCCAAGCCACGACGTCAAGATCATCATAGGAGATTTGATAGTCAAGCTGCGCACCATCGAGAGCACCATCGGGTACGTGGAACGGAATCGACGGAACGAATGTTTCGACGAAGAGTGCAGAACGGTTTTGGAGGAGAAGAACGCAGCGCGGGCGGTAATGCTGCAGCAGGGGACCCGACCATTGGCGGAGCCAGCATTTTCTTTTCTCTTACTCACTCTCCTAAACATACACGAGAAAAAGCGGGATGAAAGAGGAGGCAAGCTGCCCCCTCTTCTATCTTTGTCTTTCTCGTGTATGTTTAGGAGAGTGAGTAAGAGAAAAGAAAATGCTGGCTCCGCCAATGGACCCGACAGAACGTGGAACATTACAAATAGAAGCGGATATAGCAGACTCACCTCTATCGGGAGAAAAAACGCCTCCTGGAGGAAGTGGAGTTCGAAGAAATGGAACTGTTGTGCCGTTCCCAAGAAACACGGAAGTTCTACCAAAAGCTCAACGCATTCCGCAACGGCTTCGTGCCGTGAGCCGAAATATGCAGGAATAAGGACGGAGGCCTCTTGATGGACGGACGTGAGGTGATCGAAAGGTGGAAGCAGCATTTCGATCAGCACCTGAATGGCGTAGAGAACATAGGCACGGGAGGCCACGGAAAAAAAGGACACGACGACGGTAGTGCAGTGAAGGACGTGAATGAACCAACTCCCACGCTGAGGGAAGTTAAGGATGCCATTCATCAGCTCAAAATCAACAAAGCAGCTGAACTCATCAAGATGGGCCTAGAAAAGTTGGCCACCTGTCTGCACCGGTTGATAGTCAGAATCTGGGAAACCGAACAGCTACCGGAGGAGTGAAAGGAAGGTGTAATCTGCCCCATTCACAAGAAAGGCGACCATTTGGAATGTGAGAACTTCAGAGCGATCACTATTTTGAATGCCGCCTACAAAGTGTTATCCCACATCATCTTCCACGAATGAGTTGGTGGGAAGCTATCAAGCTGGGAAGCTGACTAGATTGATTAAAACAACGATGGACGGTGTGCAAAACTGCGCAAGGGTTTCGGGTGAACAATCCAGTTCCAGACTACGACAAGGCGGTTTAACAATCAAGGAACGATTTTCACAAAATCCGATCTATTTGTGTATTTTGCGGACGACATGGACATTATCGACAGAACATTTGGAACGGTGGCAGAACTGTACAGTACACCCACCTGAAACGCGAAGCAGCAAAGATCTGACTGGTGGTGAATGCCTCAAAAACAAAGTACATGCTGGTAGGCGGAACTGAACATGTGATGGAGGAATTTGTCTACCTTGGATCCTTACTGACGGCTGACAACAATGTGAATCGTGAAATTCGAAGGCGCATCATCTGTGGAAGTCGGGCCTACTACGGGCTCCAGAAGAAAGTGTGGTCGAAAAAGATTCACCCACCCAACTAATGCACCATGTACAAAACGCTAATAAGACCGGTGGTCCTCTACGGACACGAGGCATGGACCATACTCGAGGAGGACCTGCAAGCACTCGGAGTTTTCGAGCGGCATGTGCTAAGGACGATCTTCGGCGGTGTGCAGGAGAAGGATGAACCACGAGCTCACTGCACTTTACGGCGAACCCAACATTCAGAAGGTGGCCAAAGCCAGAAGGATACGGTGGGCAGAGCATGTTGCAAGAATGCCGCACAACAGCCCTGCTAAGCTTGTGTTTGCTACTGATCCGGTTGGCACAAGAAAGCGTGGAGCGCAGAGAGCACGATGGGTGCGACCGAGGATGGAGAGTGGGCCTTAGGACATTTCCCCGAATTCCATTACCCCGAATTCCATTACCCCGAATGACCCATTACACCGAACAATTTATCAGCAACCCTATCTGGTGTCCCGATCTGGGTAATAACCAGTGCTCCAAGTTGTTGGCCATATTTTTAACCCGTAGGCTACGGGGCTTACAACAAAATTTCAAACCGTTGCCAAAGATGCAAACATCAATATTTTTCAATGGAATTTTGAGGTTCACTTCACTATTACTTGTAGTTTCAGTTATGCTGGGAGCCATAAAAATTGAAGCCACGAGGGCAGTTGCATAACCTTCCTTTTAGCAAGGCCCCATTAGTTGGAATTCAAATAAATTCATCTGAAAAGTTGTTAGTTCTATGTATTATTGTATATTACGTCAGGCCTGGGGGTTAAGAAGTGTACAGGTGGTGTAGAACTTTTTCCAGGCCTCCAAAATATTTTCAATTTTGAGTCTAATTTGTATGCGCTTGTAAAATATTTTGAGGCACGCAAGAAGTAGATTTTTCTGTCCTAAGCAAGGTGTTGGGGCAGTTTGGTGGACGACGGAGTGGATGAAAACAGTTTTGTAGTTGTTTTACTGAACAGCTTCAAAGCTTAAATATATTTACTTTCATTACTCTTTACTAAAGAATTCACATTGAATGTACTTACATTTCTGTTTTATCCGTACCGACTAACTTAAACTGCTATCACTGACCGTAGCGCATTCAGGGTAATAAATTACAAATTGCTATAGCTATACTTGCTTTGCACATACTGCGTGCCAAATCCATCAGGAGCACTAATGATTCTGTCAGTGCTAACAAAAGAAGTAGACTTGTTATCAATAGGATAACCCTTCTGTGTGGAATCGTATCTGTTACAATTGATCTGTTGGATACGTATCAGTGCGAAAGAAATGCTTGGTTGTTTCACCTATTCAATTGGCTGCTGCCACACAGTGGTCGCGGCAACACAAGGTTTTAAGCATATTGAATTAAACTGTAAGTAAAACTTGATGGTAACATACTGTTTTCGTTGGAAAAATTATGTTTTTCACAAAAGTAACACGATTTTACAAGCAATTGCCTACTTTTAGGCGTTTAATGTTTCACAACAGGTACCGCAGTTATCGCCTAAAAGTATGCAATTTCTTGTAAAATCGTCTTACTTTCGTGGAAAACATGATTTTTCTAACAAAAACAGTATGTTAACATCAAGTTTTACGTATAGTTTAATTCAATATGCTTAAAACCTTGCTTAGGACAGAAAAATCTACTTCATGCGTGCCTCAAAATCTTTTACAAGCGCATAGAAATTAGACTCAAAATTGAAAATATTTTGGAGGCCTGGAAAAAGTTCTACACCACCTATACACTTCTTAACCCCCAGGCCTCACGTAATATACAATAATACATAGAACTAACAACTTTTCAGATGAATTTATTTGAATTCCAACTGATGGGGCCTTGCTAAAAGGAAGGTTATGCAATTTTTACCCCTCCTGACCCAGACGTCCACCGGAATAAAACTGCCCTCGTGGCTTCAATGTTTGTGACTCCCAGCATAACTGAAACTACAAGTAATAGTGAAGTGAACCTCAAAATTTCATTGAAAAATATTGATGTTTGCGTCTTTGGCAGCGGTTTGAAATTTTGTTGTAAGCCCCGTAGCCTACGGGTTAACAAAGCTTATTTTTCTTTGAGCATATCTTGTTATTATTATTTTTTGTTTATATTAAAGTGTATTTTAACTTAAATGCTTATTCTACACTTATCTTGTTATTTCTAGCCTTTCTGCTGAGGAACTTTTTGGCATTCCAACTGCTATGTGATCATCAGATATGTATCCTTCTTTCAAGCATAGGCTATTCTTTCTAGTTATTATTTCATGGAATTTGTAAGCGTTCCCGAGCAGAGTCAAATAGCTCAATAATAGCACATTTTAATACGGAGATCAAAAAGTGATATTTGTTTGTTTGAGATAAGAGGTAAAAGTACTGAAAATAATATCACAATTTTACTCCTGGAACATCATCATAGCACATTTAGCTCTTGGTAAAATCTAAGCAATAGCAGTGAGCTATTTGATTAATCTTCAAATATCAAATTTTACTATTGGTTAGTTGATTCAAGAACAAATTTTTGCTATTATTTTCAGTATTTTTACCTCTTATCTCAAACAAACCAATATCACATTTTGATCGTCAGTACTTGACCTCTGCTCGGGTTGCAACTGGTAATACTTTTATCAGAGATTTTTCCTTCTTTTAATCATAGGCTATTCTTTCAAAATATATTGTTATATAGAATAGTGACATGACCACTAGTTTATTATTCTTATTATTCATTATTATTCTATGGTCATATGATCTGAAACCAATTGTTCAAAAAAGATATTTTTCCTTCTTCTGGTCTTTGGCTGTTCTTTTAATTATATTGATCGATTTTTTTTTTACAAAGCGTCTCAGGATTTCAATATACATAAATATTCTCACATAAATACCGTTTATTTTCCTCTAAGTGTTTCGGTTCTCTAAAAGACAGAATGGAATTTTATCAACCAAACTAAATCATTCCGGGACTAACGACATGGCTTTATTAAACAGATTAAATATTCGGGGTAATGGGTCATTCGGGGAAATGTCATGGTACTCAATGCTGAACAAATAAAGGTTGGATAATGTTATGAATGTAGTTTAAAATCGAAGAAATTCTACGCACTGCGCGTTATAGTGATCCAGATTTCATCGAACGCTCCGGTTTGCACCCCGTGTAACTCAGTTCTAATAGTTTGTATTTTTTGCAGGCATACCACTGCGAAGATTTATCATAGTGTCTCAATGTATGAAAACTTTAGTTAAACCAAATAAAATATATCTAATTTATTCGAATTATTCCTTTATTTAGACCCACATGTGAAATCGTCGTATCACAAAAGAATGAAAAAAATATTCTCAACTTCTTCAGCCGCAAGTTGCGAGCTCTATACTTTTTCCATCAATTCACAACCCATAATAAATCAGCATTTGTGACATTCCCCCCCGGGGGCAAACTGCATGCTCCAGCGTATCGCTTCGCAACAAATTCAAACCGCACCAGTTGTTCCACGTATCAAAGTTTCATTGAATTGGAAAACAGGCTTCACCAGGAATAAAAAAAACTAACTTTCGCATTTACAATTTCCATCACATTTTTCGCATAACAACAACTTGGCATACATGCTTCGACTTCTCCATCGGGGTTTTTTCAACCAACAACTGCTTGGCCCCGGTCGGGGTGCTTGCAAGGCTCCTTCACAAAAAGAAATCATCGAAGGAACTGACTCCTTCCAGCAGTTTCGGCCGAAAAATTCCCCAACACTTGAAGCGATACAACGCCGATGACGACGACGACACCGACAACTACGACGACGTGCTGCCAGTTGGAGAGTTTGATCCTGCTGCTGAACCACTCGAGGCCAGCCGCACACTCATGGACGCACGCCGTTTTTTTGCTGCCCCTGCCTGAACCAACATGCATAAATTTCCCATAAATTTGCAACATCTTTTCGGATTTTTTTCTCACTCTCCTCAGAAACGGTTGGCAACACCGCAGTTGAGGAATGGAGGGGCAAGTTGTTTGTTTGAGTACTTGCAAGCAAGCGAGAAAAAAAAATTGCGGAAAACTTTCAAGCAATCAACCATTCGGATGGTAACGATTGGATAGCAAGACGCCTCGGGAACTCTTGGTGAGCCATCGGCAATCATATGCCGCTGCCTCGGCATACGTTATTGGGTACAGGCCGTTCGCAGTTAAAAGTTTCGTGTATTATTTATTTCCCACTCGAGCGATGGTGTAATGGTAAAACAATCATTTTTGTTTGTTGGTTTGTGGGTTTGATAGGAAAAGTTTGGAATCAAGCAGTATGGTGTTCAAATGTATGGGATTGATTTTTTTGAGCAAACACTGCGAGCGATTTCTTTGAAATATTGGGTCTGCACGACCGAAGACTACTTTATCAAGAAGACATGGAACTCTGTTGTTTTGTCATACTAACGACAAGCGTCACCGACAGCACCGCCGCCTCCTGAGCTAAGGTGGTACCTTTGTATAAAAGTGTATGAGTGTATTGGTGCGAGTATGAAGATTTACACTTACTATCATGAATAGTGCCACCTTCATCCGTGGTGGCGCTGCTAACAGTGACTCCCGATTTTCAGCAGTGCTGCAAGTCTTCTTGATAAAGTGGTCTTCGGCACGACCCAAGTCAAATTCGATGAGTGCTTCCAACAGAGTTATACGGACAAGGCGAACCAGAAGCAGGAAATGCCGACGATATTACGCTCGAAGTCTACGGTGAAACGATCGAGGAGGTAAAGTTGACTGCCAACCACTCGATCAAGGTTGTGGAGGCGGTCAAGGAAACTGGAGCTGGCTCACCACAAGACAGAGGTGACGGTTGTTAACAACATGCAATCGGCGCAGCAGACGGAGATCAGTGTAGGAGAGTGCACTATCATGTCTAAGCGCTCTGTCAAACACTTGGGCGTGATGATCGACGACAAGCTTACACAGATAAAAATAATGAGATTTACAGGTCATGTAAACATCATTTTAGTCATGTAAACTTAGTGTTATGATGGTTTACATGATATATCATGTAAATTTGTAAATCTCAGAGTCATGCTGAATTACATGACATATAATGGAAGTTTACATGATATTTCATGAACTTTACATGATATGTCATGTAAACTTCTATGATACGCCACGCTCCAATCATGTGCATCATATGTCATAGAATTTTACATTTTTTTTTCGATCTGTGTACCTTCGGTAGCCACGTCGATTATGCCTGTAAAAGAGCCTCCACAGCTATTGCGGCACTGTCCCGGATGATGTCCAATAGCTCAGCGGTGTACGCCAGTAAGCGCAAGCTTCTGGCTAGTGTTGCTATGTCCATACTTAGGTATGGCGGCCCGGCGTGGGGTACCGCGCTAAGTACTGAATGCTACCGACGGAAGCTGGAAAGTACTTACAGGCTTATGTGTCTGAGGGTTGCGAGCGCGTACCGTACCGTGTCACACGACGCTCTCTGCGTCAATACTGGTATGGTGCCTATCAGCATTCTTATCAGTGAGGACATGGAGTGCTTCGAAATGCGCGGCACAAGAGGCATACGCAGGACTGCCAGGATGGCCTCTATGGTCAAATGGCAGCGCGCGTGGGACAGTTCCACCATAGAAAGGTGGACCCATAGGTTGATACCGAGGGTAGATAGTTGGATTAATAGGCGCCATGGGGAAGTTACATTCCACCTGACACAGGTCCTTACAGGTCATGGTTGCTTCCGACAGTATCTACACCGTTTCGGGCATGCGGATTCTCCCGAATGCCCAGTGTGCAATGGTTTAGAGGAAACGGCGGAACACGTTTTGTTCGTGTGCCCGCGTTTTCGCACAATGCGTGACCGCATGCTTTCCACATGCGGAGAGGACACAACTCCGGACAACTTGGTCCAGAGGATGTGTAGGGATGAGTTTGGCTGGAACGCCGTTTCAACGGCTATTACCCACATAGTCTGGGAGCTACAGAGGAGGTGGCGCGTGGACTCGGAGAATGGCTAGTCCAGATGCAGTACAAGAGATGGTCGAGGGGTTCGGAGTCGGCTTCGTAGGTCATACCGGTGCCCTGCGGTCGAGATCGACCCTTACAGCGATTAAGTGGCCGCGGAGAGGAAGTCCCGGTAGCGGTGCTGTCGTGGCGTCGGTCTACTGGGTTGGATCCAAGCCCGCGGTTGGAAAGGGGTCCCCGGCAAGGGTCGGGGCAGGTGGAGACCCTGCCGTCAGCAACCTACGGATGCATCTGATAGGGCCTGAAGGGTAGTGATACCCTTCCTTTGCGGGCAGGTCAGATCGGGTTGCATGTGGGCATCAGTTCTTGATGTCCGCTCAGCAGTAGGGCGCGGGCGGGGTTGACTCTGCCCGCCTTCCGAGGACAAAGGGAGTGGCGAGGACCACTCGGGAAACTGGCTAAGCGCCAGCATGCTACCGTGATGGACTCTCCAAAGCGAGTCATCGATGTTCGTTGCTGCAGGCTACGCAGCTAACCTTGTGGGTGCGATGTGCACTAGCCCTTCTCTGAAGCAATACCTTCTTGGTGGTTCCGGAGAGACGTAGGGTTTGGTGACCATAGGAATGGTTTAGTGGGTACGAGGAGAGAGTAGTCCTGGTTTTTACTTTTGTTGTAGAAGACGGCCTGTCAGACCTACACTACCCTAACCTTCTGTTAGGGTGTCTGTTGAGCAGATTATCCCCCTATGGTTTAGAAGGAAAAAAAAAGAAGCAGGAAATGACGAAGGAGAAAAGTTTGCATCGAAAATGTCTGCAGATAAAGCAGGAGCTGTTCGAGATGCGCCAGTGGGAGATGGAACTCGCGTTCGAGCAGGCGCAGATGGAGAAGAAGATTCCCGAATAAGAAGCCCATCAGAGGAACTCAAAAAAAGGTGGAAGGAGATGGAAGAAAGGTTGAAGCAGTTGAAGTTGAAGCGGAATACAGGAGCGACCGATGGTGAAAAAGAGCTGGAGTAAGCTGTCGGAGGTGGTAAAGTGGTAAGCTCGAAAAGCGGAACAAGGAAGATGACAACGGTAGCGGACTTCGAAGATCTGAGAGGAGCGTACCACAAACACTCAACCCCGAAAGATTCTCGAAAACTGACACTGAAGCCGGTTCGAGGTCCATCGAGTCTACAGGAGAGTTTTTTGATCGGTCGCGGTGGAGATTTGACGCTCACTTGGACGATCAGGAGTTCCCAAACCCGATAAGATGAAGAAGACCATGAAGATGAAGAAGGTGGTAGAAGTTTTTGAGACGGAAAGCGCGAGTTCAGAAGAAGAAGAAGAAGAAGAAGAAGAAGAAGAAGAAGAAGAAGAAGAAGAAGAAGAAGAAGAAGAAGAAGAAGAAGAAGAAGAAGAAGAAGAAGAAGAAGAAGAAGAAGAAGAAGAAGAAGAAGAAGAAGAAGAAGAAGAAGAAGAAGAAGTTCCAGAGAGGAAGATAGGAACTTCGCAGAGGAAGAAGAAAGCAGTAAAGAAGAGAATTCAGAAAATTCCAAGAAAGCAAGAAAAGCCTTGTTCTAAAATCGGAAAAGACTACGATGGGCTGGAGAATCGTCAGCGGAAACCGAAGGATGCACAAATGTCCGCTCGGAAGTTCCTTTCCAGGAGGTTGCCAAAGTTTACAAGCAGGTTTGACGATTGGCAGATGTGCATCTGGAGCTACGAGAAGTACACGAAGGCGTGCGGCTTTTTCGACGTGGAGAATTTGAAAGAAGAGGCCTTGGAAGGGATGAGGAGCAGACTGCTTCGGCCAAAACCCGTCCCAAAGACCATCGAGACTAGAGATGGGCAATCAGATCCGGAGCAGTTGAAAAGATCCGGATCAGTGCAGTGAGCGAGTGAACTGTGGCTCTTTTCTAGAGAGAGCCGGATCACCCGTCCACATGCCTCTGTACGAAAGACCCGAGAAAAGAACCGTTCACTCCTCTTTGCATCGCTCTGGATTGCTTGCAGCTCATTCTCTCAGACGCAGCATACGACACTAATTCTCTTGATGTGTTTTGGCATACCCGCATCTGCATTGCCCCTTTCTTATCACCAAACAACATATTGGTATGGATCCGAAAGAAAAAAGTTAAAATGTGTGAGTTGTAGCTGCATGTTTGGATCGTTGGAGACCTGGCTCCAAAAGGACACTCGGATCTGCGCTCCTCCGATTGAGCATCATGTGCATTGTTTGCGGACCGCATGCGTGAAGCCTTCACCAGGAGACAGAACGCGGTTGGTAAGACAAGACTATAGTGGTGAGGGTTCAGAACCGCCACTGTTTAGCTTTTTGCTTGGCATGAGGAAAAAACGGTTCGGTCATGACTGAGCCGCAGATCCGTTCAAAAGATCCGGTTCACTAAACTGAATGATTCGGCTCGGATCCGATCACTGAAGTGAGCCGTTTTGCCCACCTCTAATCGAGACACTGCATATGCTGCACGGCAGGCCTAAGCGACTTCTCAACATGCTGTTGTCGAAGGTTCGCAACGCAGCGCCACCCACGGGGATGCTACGGTGATGTGATTTTGTTGCCGTTTATCATGCGCAAACAGTACTCACTAATACCAACATTCACTCAATACAGCAGCGGGAGAAAATAAGGAAAAACGCACTTTGGCGAACAAAGTTTGCGAAAAGAGATGTTGTGTGCATTTTCACAAGCAATTCCCACTCTCTGTAGGAACTTTATCTAAACATCGACACTCTGAAATTGAAAATTATCAATTAATGCCACTTTTTCATGATCAAAACTTTTATGAGATCTAATGTGTTGTAAGCGTTTTACACCGATATCCCTCGTAAAAAGGTAAACATTCAAATTTCACGACAGTGTTGGTGAATATTTTGGCTGGAGCATAAATTTATGCTCCACTTAAGGAGGCACAATTCAACCTGTCAAACTCCATAGTGAAAAAAGAGGTTGCCGTCCTCTTGGCGCCACCGAAAGCAGATCGGCTAGCGAGTTTGCTTTAGCAACTCGCCGATCATCTAGAAGCGACCGGGCTAACGATGCACTTGGTCAACCCCATGCTGATACATGAGCTGACGGAGAAGCTGCCGGCTGGCACCCAGCTGTCATCCCAGGTGTAGCCCCCTCATCGCCTTCCTTACGGGGCCGGAAGAAGGCAGTAGAGCTAAAGAGATTTTGAAGAAGACAACGCCTAGGTTCCCGACAGCTACGCTTAGACATTGAAGAAGCTTTCAATAAATAGATAGATAGATAGATAGATAGATAGATAGATAGATAGATAGATAGATAGATAGATAGATAGATAGATAGATAGATAGATAGATAGATAGATAGATAGATAGATAGATAGATAGATAGATAGATAGATAGATAGATAGATAGATAGATAGATAGATAGATAGATAGATAGATAGATAGATAGATAGATAGATAGATAGATAGATAGATAGATAGATAGATAGATAGATAGATAGATAGATAGATAGATAGATAGATAGATAGATAGATAGATAGATAGATAGATAGATAGATAGATAGATAGATAGATAGATAGATAGATAGATAGATAGATAGATAGATAGATAGATAGATAGATAGATAGATAGATAGATAGATAGATAGATAGATAGATAGATAGATAGATAGATAGATAGATAGATAGATAGATAGATAGATAGATAGATAGATAGATAGATAGATAGATAGATAGATAGATAGATAGATAGATAGATAGATAGATAGATAGATAGATAGATAGATAGATAGATAGATAGATAGATAGATAGATAGATAGATAGATAGATAGATAGATAGATAGATAGATAGATAGATAGATAGATAGATAGATAGATAGATAGATAGATAGATAGATAGATAGATAGATAGATAGATAGATAGATAGATAGATAGATAGATAGATAGATAGATAGATAGATAGATAGATAGATAGATAGATAGATAGATAGATAGATAGATAGATAGATAGATAGATAGATAGATAGATAGATAGATAGATAGATAGATAGATAGATAGATAGATAGATAGATAGATAGATAGATAGATAGATAGATAGATAGATAGATAGATAGATAGATAGATAGATAGATAGATAGATAGATAGATAGATAGATAGATAGATAGATAGATAGATAGATAGATAGATAGATAGATAGATAGATAGATAGATAGATAGATAGATAGATAGATAGATAGATAGATAGATAGATAGATAGATAGATAGATAGATAGATAGATAGATAGATAGATAGATAGATAGATAGATAGATAGATAGATAGATAGATAGATAGATAGATAGATAGATAGATAGATAGATAGATAGATAGATAGATAGATAGATAGATAGATAGATAGATAGATAGATAGATAGATAGATAGATAGATAGATAGATAGATAGATAGATAGATAGATAGATAGATAGATAGATAGATAGATAGATAGATAGATAGATAGATAGATAGATAGATAGATAGATAGATAGATAGATAGATAGATAGATAGATAGATAGATAGATAGATAGATAGATAGATAGATAGATAGATAGATAGATAGATAGATAGATAGATAGATAGATAGATAGATAGATAGATAGATAGATAGATAGATAGATAGATAGATAGATAGATAGATAGATAGATAGATAGATAGATAGATAGATAGATAGATAGATAGATAGATAGATAGATAGATAGATAGATAGATAGATAGATAGATAGATAGATAGATAGATAGATAGATAGATAGATAGATAGATAGATAGATAGATAGATAGATAGATAGATAGATAGATAGATAGATAGATAGATAGATAGATAGATAGATAGATAGATAGATAGATAGATAGATAGATAGATAGATAGATAGATAGATAGATAGATAGATAGATAGATAGATAGATAGATAGATAGATAGATAGATAGATAGATAGATAGATAGATAGATAGATAGATAGATAGATAGATAGATAGATAGATAGATAGATAGATAGATAGATAGATAGATAGATAGATAGATAGATAGATAGATAGATAGATAGATAGATAGATAGATAGATAGATAGATAGATAGATAGATAGATAGATAGATAGATAGATAGATAGATAGATAGATAGATAGATAGATAGATAGATAGATAGATAGATAGATAGATAGATAGATAGATAGATAGATAGATAGATAGATAGATAGATAGATAGATAGATAGATAGATAGATAGATAGATAGATAGATAGATAGATAGATAGATAGATAGATAGATAGATAGATAGATAGATAGATAGATAGATAGATAGATAGATAGATAGATAGATAGATAGATAGATAGATAGATAGATAGATAGATAGATAGATAGATAGATAGATAGATAGATAGATAGATAGATAGATAGATAGATAGATAGATAGATAGATAGATAGATAGATAGATAGATAGATAGATGGAAGACATGGACTGGAGAGTGAATGAAGAGTATTTCCACAGCGACTACTAAACAATCTTCTGCAAGATAGGTTAGAAAGCTCCCACGGCAATACCAAGAACGAGGACTTAAAAGCGGTAGTGGAAATCAAAGAGATCTTAGACAAAACAGTAGAATAACTAGCCACAGAAGTTCAATGTCGCGACTGTTTGTGTGACTAACATCTAGTTTGCCACGCCCTTACAGCGTCAGCAGCGGTACTAGAAGTGTCAAATTAATTTTGTTTACCAAAACAAAAGATCCTCTACAAGAAGGACAATTGAAAATAGTGAATTATTGCAATTAAAGTTACGAGTTCAGAGAGCAGTAACTGATTCCACCAGAGAAGAGCACAAAATGGCGTAACAGCAAGCTACAGCTGCCTACAAACGAGGTATCAAGTAGTAGAGCAAGGCGATAAGTTGCATAGAGCTATGCCAGGAATACGATGCTTACCCCTGGGGAAATGCCTACAACATCGTGATGACAATGCTGAAAGGCCCAATGACGCCAGTTCAAATGTGCCCAGATGAACTGAAGGTGCAGCAGGGTTGTACAGAGGCTCGTAGACCGTGCCCTTTCTGCGAGTCAGGCGAGAACCATCGCGTGGCCTCCTGGTTTGAATAGATAGCAGGATAGCGTCTCTAAGGGAGACCCAACAGAAATGACTACTAAATTCATGAACAACAGTAACAATGTGATCGAGAGTGAACATGATGAAGCTGTTTGCGCGAAGGGGACTGGCGAGATCGCCACTACAAGGACCTGGTTCAACAGGAGGAGCACGAGGCGGTGCAGCATTGGCTGAAGAAGCGCAGATAACTGTCATGGACCTCACGTGGGCGCTGAGCCGCTGGATGAGCTAATCGGCCACACAAGCGTGGGGACTACCATCAGCAAGGACCTGAAACAGGGCCTGCTGAAGCTCCGCAAATCACTAGCTCTGGCCAAGACGAAGTACGATCTCCTGGTCGAAGAACGGAGTACGGCTGACGCGAGCAGGGAAGACCTGTCCACCCAAACGTACAGCTTCTTCCCAGCTTCTCGTGACGATGGTGCATGAGACCATGCAGCTCGCCGGAGTCGTAGTGGAGAGGTCAGACCAACCTACGGTCAAAAAGGCATCCGGCGCCATGACTGGAGAGATGATGCTAGTACTGAAGAAGGAGGCGGCCAAGAAAGGCACCTCCTACAAGGCACTAGCTCAGGCCTTATTGGGCGAAAAGGTACAGGTGAGAGACTTAACGGCGGAGGCGAATTTCCAGTGCAAATACCTGGACGACGCAGAGGAGCTCACAGCCGCACTTAAGCATCAATGCGAGGTTGATGCACCAAGTGCATCGATCCACAAGCGACAGGGTCCGGCAGACACGCAGATTGCCACGATCAAGCTCCCTATAGGGGAGGTGAAGAAGGCGACTGCAGTCGGCATGTTCAAAGTGGGCTGGTCAGTGTGTCAGAGTGCAACTTGTCACCAGAATGCCTGATTTGCACAACGAACAAGGGTCACACGACGACCGGGCTACACAGCTAAACCTGAACCACTGTGAAGACGCACAACACTTACTATCGAACCTATATCGCATTCCTCCCGATAACGGAAACTGGGTAGCATATAAGGACAAGCAGGCGCCGATCTGTACAGCCGGTCGTTTCTTCGGTCCAAGAAATAATTTCCACGTCGCACGTGGGATTCGCAATAGTAAAGATCAACGCGGTGATCCCCCTAGGTAGCCGATATTTAGACCAGTTAAAAAAACTAGGAGTGGGTAATGTCTGAGACATAACCGCAATGTTGACGTAGGACAAAGGCTGGAACGACTTTTATATTCTCATAATACAATGTTTGTTGTTATGATAATACAAATGGGTGGACTGATGTGTTGAGTAAAGTTGTTGTGTGATCGATCGCTTTCGCTGAACGCATTCATAACCCAACAATCATTTTTGCTGTATAAGAGTAAAACAAATCACTCTTAAGCTAACTTAAGCTCAAGAAGCTGTTATTCAGCTTGTTCGGTTACTTGGGAAGATTTTGACTAGTTCAAGAGTTATTTCGTTTTGAAGAGAAATGATCAATTTACTCTTCTACGAGAGAATTTTCATCGAGCGGAAAAAATTATTAGATAATTGAACGGCGTTAGATAGATCCTTTTAATTGAATATTAACGTGAAACTCTTTTAATAATACGTTGTTTTCATCTGGGAAGAACTTATTAGTGGCCGACTTCACTATTGCTGAACTACCAAGCTTTCAGTCTGTCGCTTTTAATTGTCTGAATCATAACTCTTGAGAAATCATTTTCGCTGATCCTGAAAAAAAACCGTTTATAAAACGGAAGATTTTTGCAATTATTGCATGAATTCATCACGCAATGCGAGTTGATTTTACTCGTACTGAATGCGGCCGTTTGCTGTCGTGGATGAGATTTCTGGTGCTGCCACCACGATAGCCGAGAGTCATCGCTGAGTTTGTGTGCAGCTGCCTAGCTGGGAGGTGACATCTCCCTTCTCCTTGACTGATCCAAGGAAAATGACGAAAGTTAACAGAGGAAACAGCTGTTATGCCCCTAGATTAGCAGATGAAGCTCCTCCCATTCGGCGGGCTTTCCAGCTTATTCCGTTTGCATGACCCGCCCACATTGTGTCAGACGCTTTAAACGACTAATCAACCGTTCTTTGAGACAATTTCTAATCGAACGGATGAACTAACCGAAGTATTGAAAAGTTAAGATCATTTTAATTCGATAAATATTAGAACGAAACAATGTTTCAGGCACAATTTGTCCGAATAAGATACTAGAACAATTAGAACAATTAGAGGCCGGCTATACTGTTGCTAAGTTTTCAGTCTGTCGCTTTTAATTATCCGATTCATAATTCTGGAGGAATCATTTTCGATGGTCCTGAAAAGGACCTTTTAAATAATAGAATATTTCGGCAAGACAATTGAAAATTATCCGCACTGAATGCTGGAAGCCGTCGAAAACTGCCATCGCTTACTGCCGTGGATGAGATTCCTGGTTCTATCAGCAAAATAGCCGAGAGTCGTCGCAGGATTGGTGCGCAGCTGCGGAGGTGACATTCACTCCCTTTGACTGATCCAACGAAAATGACGGAAGAAAACAGAGGTCACTGCTTTTATTCCCCTTGATTAGCAGATTAGGCTCCTCCCATTTGGCTGGCTTTCCAGGTTATTTCGTTTGCATGACCCGCCCCGAATGCTCCAGACGCATCAAGTAACTAATCAACCGAGAAATGAGCAAATTTTCATTGAACGGATAGAGTAACCAAAATATTGGATAATTTCGATCAGTTTAATTCGAAAAATGTTCAAACTAATTTTAATTAAACAATGTTTCACGCAAAATAGTCCGGATAGAATAATGCGCTGTTAAATTCCGGGTGGAATCATTAGGCCATTAGTGACCGGCTTCATCATTATTGCTGGGCCACCAAGTATTCAATCTTTCACTTTTCAGTTGCACTACACTTTTCTCGTTCGATGGAATGAAATTAGCTGATTCACAAACTCTTAAGGAATAATTAACGGTGGTCCTGAACATGACCACCTGAACATTTGACGAGTTTAGGAACGAAATGGCATGAATTTCCCATGCCACGCAATGCGTGTTGGTTTCTCCGTGCTGAATGATAAACGCCACCGAAAACTGGACCGCCGCTTGCTGCCGTGGATTAGAATAATGACCAGTTTCACTATTGCTGGCAACGATGCTATGTCTTTTGCTTTTTGGTTGCACTACATCTCGATTGATGTTGGAAATTATCCAATTAACTCTTGAAGAATCATTTTCGATGGTCCTGAAAAGGACCGGTTTGAATAATGGACGATTTTAATTCATTCACCATGCCACGCAATGCGTGTTGGTTTTCTCTGCGGAGTGCGGAGAATGCTGGACGCCGTCGAAAATTAGCCCACCGCGCCGCTGCCATGGATGCGATTCCAAGTGCTATCATCAGCACGATAGCCGAGAGTAGTCGCTGGGTTGTTGTGCTGCTGCCTTGCTGGAGGTGACATCCACCTCCAATCTCCTTGACTGATCCAACGAAAATGACGAAAGAAAACAGAGAACAATGCTTTTATACCCCTAGATTAGCAGATGAAGCACCTCCCATTTGGCTGGCTTTGCAGTTTATTCCGTTTGCATGCTACAGACGCTTCAAACGATTAATCAACCAAGAAATGAGAAAATTTTCATTGAACGGCTGAAGTAACCAAAATATTGGTTGGTTGAACCACACTTTTCTCGTTCGATGGAATGAAATTATCTGATTCACAACTCTTGAGGAATAATTTTTGGTGTTTCTGTAAAATACAGTTTGATTAATTGACGATTTTAGGGAAGAAGTGGCATGAATTCACCATGCCACGCAAGGTGTGTTGATTTTCTCAGTGCTGAATGATGGACGCCACCTGAAACTGCCCCGCCGCTTGCTGCCGTGGATGAGATTAATCACCGGTTTCACTCTTGTTGGCAACGAAGTACACCTTTCTCGATCGAGGGTGGAAATTTCTTCAATTAACTCTTGACGAATCACTTTCGATGGTCCTGAAAAGGACCGTTTGAATAATGGACGAATTTGATGAATTCATCATGCCACGCAATGCGTGTTGGATTTCTCCGCGCTCAATACTAGGCGCCGCCGAAAACTCGCCCGCCGCTTGCTGCCGTGGATTAGATTCCTAGTGCTTTCAACCGAGAGTCATCGCAGTCGATGTGCGGCTGCTTGCTGGAGATGACATCCTACCTCCTTGGCCGATCCAACGTAAATGAAGACAGAAAACAGAGGACACAGCTTTTATACCCCTAGATTAGCATATGAAGCTCCTCCCATTCGGCTGGCTTTTCAGTTAATTTCGTTTGCATGACCCGCCCCTCATGCTCCAGACGCATCAAACGATTACTCAACCGAGAAATGAGAAAATTTCCATTGAACGGATAATGTAACCAAAATATTAGATGATTTAGATCATTTTAATTTGGAAAATGTTAGAATTGAAACATTTTTCACGCAAAATGGTCCGGATATGATAATGCGTTGCCAAAGTCCGGGTGGAACAATTAGGCGTCATAATTGTTGCTGACTGAGTCACCAAGCATTCAATAATTCACTTTTCGGTTATACTACACTTTTCCCGTTCGTTGGAATGAAATTATCCGATTCACAGCTCTCGAAAAATCATTTTCGATGGTCCTTAAAAGGACCGTTTGGATAATGAATAATTCTAGGAAGAAAATTAAATGAATTCACTATGCTACTATGCGTGTTTGTTTTCTCCGCACTAAATGCTGAACGCCGTCGAAAACTGGCCCCCCGCTTGCTGCCGTGGATGCGATTAATGACCGGCTTCACTCTTGGTGAGAAACGATGCTCTGTCCTTGCTTTGCACTACACCTTTCTCGATCGAGGGTGGAAATTTATCCAATTAACTCTTGGGAAATCATTTTCGATGGTCCTGAAAAGGACCGTTTGAATAATGGACGATTTTGATGAATTTACAATGCCACGCAATTCGTGTTGGTTTTCTACGCGCTCAACGCTAGACGCCATCGAAAACTGGCCCGCCGCTTGCTGCCGTGAATGAGATTCCCGGTGCTATCAGTACGATAGCCGAGTGTCGTCGCTGAGTCGATGTGCCGCTGCTCAGCTCGAGGTGTCACCTCGACGGTGATCGAAATGGAACTGACGAAACAGCTCTCGCATGATCGCATTCCTTCCTGCATCGTAGGTAGTTGCCCCCACGATGCGCACCAATCAGAGAGCGTTGGTAGACTGAACGAGAAAATTAGTCCGCTACCCATATTTATAGATTTCAGCGATTTCAATGTCTAACTTTAAAACAACTTTTCAACTATTTATCAATGATTTTTAGGTTCACCGAATATTACAAATTGAACGTGGGAGTTTCATCTCTCGGATAACGGGATTTGTTTATCATTTCATTCAGTGAGAAAGATACTGTGAGCGTTTAAAATCTTTCACTCAAACGTAACGCTCTTGGTTTCATAAATTTTGAAATGACACCGGGTATAGAAAACAGAGACGTAGTCCTACGTCAAAAAAAGACGCGGACACCGTCTTCAGCCAGGACACACGGAGCTTGCCCCAGTGGATGCGGAGAAGAAACTGTACCCTCGAAAAGTTTCATCGGCTGGTGCGGGAATCGAACCCTCATCCCATAGCATGGTGTGATTAGAAGCTTGGTGACCCTAACCGCACGGCTGCACGGCAGTTCTCGTCTATGCTGGATTCGCAATCAAACGTATTAGTGGGATTGAGTCCCGTGGTCATCGGTGCAAACTTCAACGCCTGGGCGGTTAGGTGGGGTAGCCGCTTGACTAACGCGAGATGCTATGGGCTCTACTCGAAACTATGGCTACTGGCTAGACTGAACGTCGATGTCGTGAACGTAGGCGACAAAAAAAACCTACTGTAGAAGCGGTGCAAAGTCTATCATTACAGGGTGCGGCAGGAAAAAATGCGAAAAGTTCAAGGCACTATTACACGCTAAATATGGGATATATATGACTATTTTTTCATGACAGTGTATCAGTCAATGTCTATATTCTAGCACTGAAAAATAAAAATGAACATATTTGATGTTTAACATGTGATAATGTAGGCCTAATAAGCGGATATCAATAAACTGCGCGCCCAATGGTCATTAAAGAAAATGACTATAACAGTAACAAAATTAGCTCAAATTCGATGAACAACCAGAGCACACTGATCCACAGCCATGTAGTTTCACATACCAGATGAAATAAGTACATATATTTGATGATATTGTAGAGAAAATTAAAAATTTTGTTTTATCAGATGCGAAATTTAGCGACCTGTGTGATTTTCTGCGGTTTGAAAATTCTGGTTGTCTTCATCTTCAGGCGCCGCCCTGTAAAGGTTAGTGACCAAAATGGGAAATTTTTTAATTCACTTTTCAGAAAACTAGCCTATTATAGATCATGGAACGTTGAAACATAGATTGGTTAATGTCAAATGGACGAAAATGAGGTTTGAAGTTGAAAAACACTTTCGCATTTTTTCCTGCCGCATACTGTATATGACCTTCTGGAGCTCGATTGTTTCCCCTAGCTCAGACTAGTCAGACTGACTGGAGGGTTGACGATGGATACACGCACAGTGACCATCTGGCGGTTCGATATAGGGTAGAACATGGAGATAGACGGTTACAGTCGAAGGTCATCGATAGTCGCCCGGGATGGCGGACCTTGCGCTTTGATAGGCCGGCATGTGTGGGGAGACCGCTTATGGAAAGTAACACCGATGATCTATCCAGCGATGATCTAGGCGGAACTCTAAGCCAGCGGTCGTTCTTCGAAAATATTTACCACGACCCCTTGAGGTGATACCTACAGAGTAGCCATGGCCAAAACGAAGAGCGCGTCAACACCCCCAGAACGCTCCCGCGAGATGCTGCAGAAGATCGTGGAAACGTTGTTCCCGCGCTACGATACAAGACCATAGGCTCCCGTGCCCTATGGCTAAACCGGCCAAAGCAAGGTCGCCCGGTAACGAACGACGAGCTAATCGCATTAGCAAAGTCGCTTAAGTTGAACAAGGCTCCCTGTCCGGACAGTATCCCGACAGTACTCATCAAGACGGCCATCTGGACTAGCCCTGACATGTTCAGAAAGGTGGTGCAGATGTACCTAGACAGAGGCGAATTTCCGAAGAGGTGAAAAAGGCAAGGACTGATTGGTTCTGCTGCCCAAACCTGGGAAGCCACCTGGCGACCTATCTGCCTTCTGGACACCTCCGGGAAACTGTTGGAACAGATCTTTCTGTGGAGGCTGATGGTCTATACCGACTACCGAGACACCAGATGACTCTGGGCTTTCGGATAATCAGTTTGGCTTTTGGAAAGATCGATCGACGGTGGAGGCTATTAAGGCCGTAACCAAAACGTCCGAGATAGCGTTCCAAAAGAAGCGAACAGGAATCCGCTATTGTGCAGTCGTCTGGATGCGTCGTCGCTGGACGTAAAGGATGCGTTTAACAGCGTCAGCTGGGCCTCCATCAAGTGTGCCATACTCCACCTAGAAGTTCCGGTTAGCCTATGCCGGATACTGGAGAGTTACTTCCAGAATAGGGTGTTAATCTATGACACGGAGGAAGGCGAGAGGAGCTACAACATCACCGCTGAGGTACCTCAGGGCTCCATCCTGTGCCCGGTACTAAATATGGAACGCAGTGTATGATGGCGTATTGAGGCTCAAACTTCCACCGGGCGTAAAGCTTTGCCGATGATATTAGCCTCATGGTATGACGGTGAGTCGATAGCTGCCTTTTCTAGTGCTGTGGGGGACTGGGGTGCGTGATGAGGGGAGCGTCACCGATGAGAAACTCGGATTCATTTACGAATCTGGCCTAAGAAGTAGTCATTGCAGAGGCTCTTGAGATGTGCAGAGCTGCTTTGCAGAAATGTCTGGGCGTGGGAGCCTTCCCGGAGGTTAGGAAGAGGAGGAGCCTGGTCCTATTGCCGGACAAGTGGGTGTGGGACTTCATATCTACCACGGTCTCCAAAATCGTACTTGAACCACACGGAAAATGACGGGCTGAGCCACCAACAGCAAGCTCAAACAAAAAAATGTCTACTCAGAAATCCATCACAAAAATTCCAACCAACCAATTTAGTAGCTCTTCACATTGACTATAGCAGTAAACACTATTTGATAGCTGTCACCGAACGGCGACCACCACGTGGTCTCCATTCAAATGGTTCATTAAATCACCCGTCGATTAAAAATACGCTGGGACAGCCATGGATCAACGCGTACCACAGAGCCAGCGCCAGTGCCGCGTCCGATTGATGATCCGTGTTAAACATCCGTGCCTAGGCAAATGGTTGATGAGACCACCACCATCACCACACGCTGCTGGCGCTGGCTCACATTCACAGAGCGAAAGCAGAGAAAAAAAAACCTCGAGCCGAGGAAACAAACCACACTTTCCTCATCAACACGGTCACGGCACATTGCCTCGACTGGAAATCCAGGCTGCGTCTCCGGATGTTCCTTTCGCACCTCGCTCGTGGCCTCGCCTCGCTCGACATCACCCCGAACGGGGTTTCGGTTGATGTGGTTTTCCCTGGCGTTTTTTTTGACGTAGGACTACGTCTCTGTTTTCTATACCCGGTGTCATTTCAAAATTTACGAAACCAAGAGCGTTACGTTTGAGTGAAAGATTTTAAACGCTCACAGTATCTTTCCCACTGTACGAAATGATAAACAAATCCCGTTATTTGAGAGATGAAACTCCCGCGTTTAATTTGTAATATTCGGTGAACCTAATAATCATTGCTAAATAGTTGAAAAGTTGTTTTAAAGTCAGACATTGAAATCGCTGAAATCTATAAATATGGGTAGCGGACAAATTTTCTCGTTCAGTCTACCAACGCTCTCTGATTGGTGCGCATCGTGAGGGCAACTACGATGCAGGAAGGAATGCGAACATGCGAGAGCTGTTCGTCAGTTCCATTTCGACCACCGTCGAGGTGACACCTCGAGCTGGGCAGCGGCACATCGACTCAGCGACGACACTCGGCTATCGTACTGATAGCACCAGGAATCTCATTCACGGCAGCAAGCGGCGGGCCAGTTTTCGATGGCGTCTAGCGTTGAGCGCGGAGAAAACCAACACGAATTGCGTGGCATTGTAAATTCATCAAAATCGTCCATTATTCAAACGGTCTTTTTCAGGACCATCGAAAATGATTTCTCAAGAGTTAATTGGATGAATTTCCACCCTCGATCGAGAAAGGTGTAGTGCAAAGCAAGGACAGAGCGTCGTTTCTCAGCAAGAGTGAAGCTGGTCATTAATCGCATCCACGGCTACAAGCGGGGGGGGGGGGGGCAGTTTTCGACGGCGTTCAGCATTTAGTGCGGAAAAAAACAAATACGCGCAGTGGCATAGTAAATTCATTTAATTTTCTTCCTAAAATTATTCATTATCCAAACGGTCCTTTTAAGGACCATCGAAAATGATTTTTCAAGAGCTGTGAATCGGATAATTTCATTCCAACCAACGGGAAAAGTGTAGTACAACCGAAAAGTGAATGATTGAATGCTTGGTGACTCATCCAGCAACAATTATGATGCCTAATTGTTCCACCCGGACTTTGGCAACGCATTATCATAACCGGACCATTTTGCGTGAGAAATTTTTCAATTTAAACATCATTTTAATCTAAATCATCTAATATTTTGGTTACATTATCCGTTCAATGAAAATTTTCTCATTTCTCGGTTGATTAATCGTTTGATGCGTCTGGAGCATGAGGGGCGGGTCATGCAAACGAAATTAACTGAAAAACCTGCCGAATGGGAGGAGCTTCATATGCTAATCTAGGGGTATAAAAGCAGTGTTCTCTGTTTTCTTTCGTCATTTTCGTTGGATTAGTCAAGGAGGTTGGAGGTGAATGTCACCTCCAGCAAGGCAGCAGCACAACAACCCAGCGACTACTCTCGGCTATCGTGCTGATGATAGCACCTGGAAGCGCATCCATGGCAGCAGAGCGGTGGGTCAATTTTCGACGGCGTCCAGCACTCTCCGCACTCCGCAGAGAAAACCAACACGCATTGCATGGCATGGTGAATGCATCAAAATCGTCTATTATTCAAACCGGTCCTTTTCAGGACCATCGAAAATGATTCCTCAAGAGTTAATTGGATAATTTCCAACATCGATCGAGATGTAGTAGTGCAACCAAAATGGAAAAGACAGAGCATCGTTGCCAGCAATAGTGAAACTGGACTTTATTCTAATCCACGGCAGCAAGCGGCGGTCCAGTTTTCGGTGGCGTTTATCATTCAGCACGGAGAAAACCAACACGCATTGCGTGACATGGTGAATTCATGCCATTTCGTTCCTAAAATCGTCAATTAATCAAACGGTCTTGTTTAGGACCACCGTAAGAGTTTGTGAATCAGCTAATTTTATTCCATTGAACGAGAAAAGTGTGGTGAAACTGAAAATTGAAAGATTGAATACTTGGTGGCCCAGCAATAATGATGAAGCCGGTCACTAATGGCCTAATGGTTCCACCCGGAATTTAACATCGTATTATTCTATCCGGACTATTTTGCGTGAAACATTGTTTAATAATAATTAAGTTGAAACATTTTCCGAATTAAACTGATCGAAATTATCCAATATTTTGGTTACTCTATCCGTTCAATGAAAATTTTCTCATTTCTCGGTTGATTAGTTGCTTGATGCGTCTGGAGCATTCGGGGCGGGTAATGCAAACGAAATAACCTGGAAAGCCAGCCAAATGGGAGGAGCCTAATCTGCTAATCTAGGGGAATAAAAGCAGTGACTTCTGTTTTCTTCCGTCATTTTCGTTGGATCAGTCAAGGAGGGTGGAGGTGGATGTCACCTTCAAAGCTGGGCAGCAGTACATCAACTGCGACGATTCTCGGCCGATTACACAGGGAATTCCACCACGGACCACGGCAGCAAGCGGCAGGCCAGTTTTCGACGGCGGTCAAGCATTGAGTGCGGAGAAAACCAACACGCATTTCGTGGCATCAAAATCGTCCATTATTCATACGGGCCTTTTCAGGACCACCGAAAATGTTTCCTCAAGAGTTATAAATTGGATTGGATTCCTCCATCAATCGAGAAATGTTTAGTGCAACTCAAAAGTGAAAACTTGATAGATTCGTTGCTCAGCAAAAGTGAAGCAAGATATTAATCTCATCCATGGCAGCAAGCTGCGGGTCAATATTCGATGGTGCATTGCGTGGCATGATGAATTCATGTCATTTTCATTCTAAAATCGTCAATTGTTCCAACGGATCTTCTCAGGGCCATCGAAAATGATTCCTCAAGAGTTGTGAATCGGATGTTATTCCATCGATCGGGAAAAGTGTGATGTAATCGAAAAGTGAAAGATTGAATACTTGGTGGCTAAGCAACAGCGATGAAGCCGGCCACTAATGGTTCCAACCGGATTTTAGCAACGCAATATCCATTTTTCGGGCCATTTTGCGTAAAACACAAAATTTAATTTTAATATTTTTCAAATTTAAATGAACTTAACCATTAAATTTTGGTTACTTTATCCGTTCAATGAAAATTTACTCATTTCTCGGTTGATAAATCGCTTGAAACGTCTGATTCATGCGGGCGGGTCATGCAAACGAAAGAAACTGGAAAGCCAACTAAATGGGAGGAGCTCAATCTGCTAATCTAGGGGCATAAAAGCTGTTCCCTCTGTTTTCTTTCGTCATTTTCCATGGATCAGTCAAGGAGAGTGGATATCACTTCCCAGCTAGGCAGCTGCACATCAACTCAGCAACGACTCTCGACTATGGTGCTGATAGCACCAGGAATCTCATCCACGGCAGCAAGCGACGTCAGTTTTCGATGGCTTTCAGCATTCAGTGCGGATAAAATAAACTCGCATTGCGTGTTGAATTCATGCAATTGTCTTGCCAAAATCTTCTGTTATTTAAACGATTCTTTTCAGGATCAGTGAAAATGATTCCTCAAGAGGTATCGGATAATTAAAAGCGACCGACAGAAGCCACTAATTGTTCTTTTCAGATGTAAACAACGTTTGTCGTATCCAGATTATTTTACTTTACGTGAAACTCCAATCAAAATGGTCTTTCTAGCGCCATTTAATATTCTAATAATTTTATCCGTTCAATGAAAATACTTTCGAAGAACGGTTGATTGATCATTTACCTTCAAAATAAATTAATTCTTGACCTTCAAAATAAATTAACTAGTCAATGAATGTGAACGAAGGGGATCATACATAACAATTTTACAACACAACGCATCACTCCACCCATTTGAATTTTGACAGCGTGTCTTGGTTTTGACCGTTCCAGCCTTTGTCCTACGTCAACATTGCGGTTATATCTCGGACATTACCCACCCCTAGTTTTTTTGTTTTGTTCGAGGCCTCGGCTTTGCTATTTACGGTTCACGCTTCCTGATTGATTGCTTCCGATTGGATGGGTTTAATTTTTGTAAAAGAGGATTTTAACAATTTTAATTACGCCAATGTCGATTGGCGACCAACGCAACGCAACGGAGAGAGAAGAGGTCCGTGGGTGTCCGTCCAAGCACGTCTTTTGTGGTTGTTCGGAAAACGTTTCGGCATTTTTGTGACTGTTTTATCTGGTGCGGTTGCCGAGTTTTTTGTCATTGATTGTGAATTGGGTTGTGATTGGGAAATTGGTCCAAAAACAGTAACACTGTTGCGTTTGAAGTTGTTCAAATACCAGTAGACAATAGGAAGGTTTTGTGTAAACAAAAATCAATTTATTTATTTTTTATTCAGCCCTCAATGAACGGACAACCATGGTGGAACTATATAATTTCCCTTCTTTCTACGACTCAGTTTTGTGATTTGCATGTATCGCTTCGAATGAAATTGCTTGAAAAATATTGCAATACTCAGTTGAGTATGGAGTTCCGTAAGACATTCCAATGCCTGGCCTTGTGAGTTTTTGACGTTAATACTCTCCCAGGGTTCTTCTGTTTCTTTAGTTTTTCTTCTATGTGTTCCTTCACATATTCATGCTGGAACTCCTTCAGGGATTCTTACGTTGAAGATACACTGAAGTTTTTTTTTACGACGGTAATGGTCCCGCGTAAAAAAAAACCGCGTAAAAAAAAACCGCGTTATTTCAAGACCCGTCGTAAAAAAAAACCGCGTTATTTCAAGACCCGTCGTAAAAAAAAACCGCGTTATTTCAAAAAACGTCGTAAAAAAAGTCAAGTCACATTAGATGTGGTGCTGACTATTTTACGCGTGTTTTTGAAAAAACGCGGATTTTTTTTACGACAGTTTTTGAAATAACGCGGTTTTTTTTTACGACGGGTCTTGAAATAACGCGGTTTTTTTTTAGGACGGACCGCGTAAAAAAAACCGCGTAAAAAAAACCGCGTAAAAAAAACCGCGTAAAAAAAAACTAGGGGTGGGTAATGTCTGAGACATAACCGCATTGTTGACGTAGGACAAAGGCTGGAATGAGGTTCCGACTTTTATATATTGAAATGGGCCCTTTAATTTGAAGTCTTAAATCAGCTGATTTTTCGTGTCATTGTTGTCCGACCTTCGTAAATAAATGCATAACGAATTTATCACATAACGTCGGTTTCCTGCAATAGGGGCACAACTCAAAATATGTCATTTTTGAGATTTTGATGGCAAATGATGAAAAACTATGTAAAATTTCATCTCACAAAGACCCGTTCCAAAATTCGATGAGAAACGCGAGATTTGGGCATTTTCACCAATTTTCCGCAGTAAGGGCACAACTCAAAATCAGTCAATTTTTTCAATAGTCGTTGAAAAATAGTTGTCAAAAATTCATGAAACAGATAGTCCTTCAGCCCCTTTCAATGATACAACAATCAAAATTTGTTTATTTACATTTGTCAAATGATGAGAGAAATAAGTGAATTTGCAGGAGGTGCTTCATGATTGCCAATTTTTAAACGCTTACTCTGAAAATTCACATTTTTTGAGTTGTGCCCCTATTGCAGGAAACCGACGATAAAAGGCCTACACAATGTATGCTGGCAAAATTCAAATCGGCGGAGTGATGTGTTGATTAAAGTTGTTACCTATGTGATCCATTTCACTGAACGCAATCATAAGATGTTAATTAGTTAAACCTTCCGTAACTCGCGCGGTTGGCCATCACTTGAGGGTTGAGTATTATTTTATTTTGAAGATAAATGTTCAACCGTTGTTTGAAAGAATTTTCGTCGAAAGGAAAGAATGATTATGATATTGAAAGGCGTTAAGCCATAGCTTCCCAAACATCATATTGCGATCGCAACAATCATTAAAATAACTAAAATTGCCGCTATGAAATGAACAGATGGAGCCACCGTAGCCATGTGTATTTGACACAACTCAATTGCTGTTAACGAAATTTTAGATAATTTTGATTGCAGTTTCATGAAATATTCTAGATTCAACAATACGTTGTATAGTTACGCGAACAACAATTAGAGGCCGGCTATACTGTTGCTAAGTTTTCAGTCTGTCGCTTTTAATTATCCGATTCATAACTCTGGAGGAATAATTTTCACTGGTCCTGAAAAGAACCTTTTAAATAACAGGAGATTTCGGCAAGACAATTGAAAATTATCCGCACTGAATGCTGGAAGCCATCGAAAACTGCCATCGCTTACTGCCGTGGATGAGATTCTTGGTTCTTCTTCTTCTTCTTCTTCTTGGCGTAACGTCCTCACTGGGACAAAGCCTGCTTCTCAGCTTAGTGTTCTATGAGCACTTCCAAAGTAATTAACTGAGAGCTTCCTCTGCCAATGACCATTTTGCATGTGCATATCGTGTGGCAGGCACGAAGATACTCTATGCCCAAGGAAGTCAAGGAAATTTCCTTTACGAAAAGATCCTGGACCGACCGGGAATCGAACCCGTTACCCTCAGCATGGTCATGCTGAATACCCGTGCGTTTACCGCCTCGGCTATATGGGCCTTGTTCCATATAGCCTGAGATTCCTGGTTCCAGATTCTAGAGATTCCTGGTTCTATCAGCTAAATAGCCGAGAGTCATCGCAGGATTGGTGCGCAGCTGCGGAGGTGACATCCATTCCCTTTGATTGATTCAACGAAAATGACGGAAGAAAACAGAGGTCACTGCTTTTATTCCCTTTGATTAGTAGATTAGGCTCCTCCCATTTGGCTGGCTTTCCAGTTTATTTCGTTTGCATGACCCGCCCCGAATGCTCCAGACGCATCAAGCAACTAACCAACCGAGAAATGAGCAAACCACCAGCGGGTAACCAAACGATCAACTTTTAAGCGCAAACCGATATTCGGTTCTTCAGATTTGTGCTCTAGAAAATTCTAGGTGTGGCTTCGTCATATATTCACCTTCGAACATTTTCGAAAAATGTTTAAACTTAATTTTAATTAAACAATGTTTCACGCAAAATAGTTCGGATAGAATAATGCGTTGTTAAATTCCGGGTGGAACCATTAGCACGGTGCTTCATTTACCGTTATAATAAAATAAAAATGACCATCAAAACCTTAAACGCCATTCTTTTTCTTTATCATTCCTACACCTCTGGACAAATTTTTAAAAAAATCGTTAGACGAAATTTTGAGTTACGCCCTTTTAAAGGGCCTAACCCCTAAAAAATCAGGGTTTCTATAGAAAAACATCATATTTCATAACGGAAGCATGCTTCTGCCAACAAAATTTGAAACGCCATTCCCTTCCTTTATCATTCCTACACCTCTGGATTTTTTTTTAAATAATCGTTAGACGAAATTTTGAGTTACGCCCTTTTAAAGGGCCTTACCCCTTAAAAAATAGGGGTTTCTATAGAATACCATCATATTACATAACAGAAGCATGCTTCAAAGTCCCAAATAATAAAAAAAGTATTATAATCAATGCTACAATTTGATACTATGCACTAATATTGACTTCATTTTGTATAAAAATTAGCCATAACGCCAGTATAAGGGAAGTATTCTTTAACCTGTAGGATACGGACGTTGTTGGCTACATTTACTATTATAGCCAGAACAATATACAATGAAAAACATAAACGACAGTTCATTTACTTTTTCACTTATATAGTTATTGCACACCCATAAACTGAATTTCAAAAAAAATGTCGATCAAATTCTCCAGTTACGCCCATTTGAAGGTCATAAGTACTTATTATAAAACTTAGTTTCATTTAATCATGTTTATTCTTCGGTAACGTAGTTTAGCAGTTACATATAGAACTATCATTACAATTGATCATCTCAATCCTTATTTTTGTATGTTTATTAATTGAAAACGGCATTCACCAATAAAACTAACGAATGACAAAGGCGCATGTCATTGCTTGTTTTGTCTATAAAAAAGCAATACAAAAATCTTACGTCCCACGCTATAAATGGCAATTGATACAAAAATGATTGCTTCCTACAAGTTTGAAAATACTTCCCTTATATTAGCGTAATAACCATTTTTTATACAAACATCAATACAAATAGCCAATACAAGCGCATAGTATCAAATTGTAGCATTATTTATGATACGTTTTATTACTTGGGACTTCAAGGCATGCTTTTGTTATGAAATATGATGATTTTTTATAGAAACCCTGATTCTAAAGGGGATAGGCCCTTTAAAAGGGCGTAACTCAGAATTTCGTCTAATGATTATTTTAAAAATTTATCCAGAGGTGTAGGAATGATAAAGAAAGAGAATGGCGTTTCAAATTTTGTTGGCAGAAGCATGCTTCCGTTATGAAATATGATGTTTTTCTATAGAAACCCTGATTTTTTAGGGGTTAGGCCCTTTAAAAGGGCATAACTCAAAATTTCGCCTAACGATTATTTCAAAAAAATTTCCAGAGGTGTAGGAATGATAAAGGAAGGGAATGGCGTTTCAAATTTTGTTGGCAGAAGCATGCTTCCGTTATGAAATATGATATTTTTCTATAGAAACCCTGATTTTGTAGGGGTTAGGCCCTTTAAAAGGGCATAACTCAAAATTTCGTCTAACGATTAATTTAAAAATTTATCCAGAGGTGTAGGAATGATAAAGAAAGAGAATGGCGTTTCAAATTTTGTTGGCAGAAGCATGCTTCCGTTATGAAATATGATGTTTTTCTATAGAAACCCTGATTTTTTAGGGGTTAGGCCCTTTAAAAGGGCGTAACTCAAAATTTCGTCTAACGATTTTTTTAAAAATTTGTCCAGAGGTGTAGGAATGATAAAGAAAAAGAATGGCGTTTAAGGTTTTGATGGTCATTTTTATTTTATTATAACGGTAAATGAAGCACCGTGATTAGGCCATTAGTGACCGGTTTCATCATTATTGCTGGGCCACCAAGTATTCAATCTTTCACTTCTCAATTGCACCACACTTTTCTCGTTCGATGGAATGAAATTAGCTGATTCACAAACTCTTAAGGAATAATTAACGGTGGTCCTGAACAAGACCGTTTGATTAATTGACGATTTTAGGAACGAAATGGCATGAATTCACCATGTCACGCAATGCGTGTTGGTTTTCTCCGTGCTGAATGATAAACGCCACCGAAAACTGGACCGCCGTGGATTACAATAATGACCAGTTTCACTATTGCTGGCAACGATGCTCTGTCTTTTGCTTTTTGGTTGCACTACATCTCGATCGATGTTGGAAATTATCCAATTAACTCTTGAGGAATCATTTTCGATGGTCCTGAAAAGGACCGGTTTGAATAATGGACGATTTTGATGCATTCAAAATGCCATGCAATGCGTGTTGGTTTTCGCTGCGGAGTGCGGAGAATGCTGGACGCCGTCGAAAATTGGCCCACCGCCGCTGCCATGGATGCAATTCCAAGTGCTATCATCAGCACGATATCCGAGAGTAGTCGATGGGTTGTTGTGCTGCTGCCTTGCTGGAGGTGACATCCACCTCCAACCTCCTTGACTGATCCAACGAAAATGACGAAAGAAAACAGAGAACACTGCTTTTATACCCCTAGATTGGCAGATGAAGCTCCTCCCATTCGGCTGGCTTTTCAGTTAATTTCGTTTGCATGACCCGCCCCTTATGCTCCAGACGCATCAAACGATTAATCAACCGAGAAATGAGAAAATTTCCATTGAACGGATAATGTAACCAAAATATTAGATGATTTAGATCATTTTAATTTGGAAAATGTTAGAATTGAAACATTTTTCACGCAAAATGGTCCGGATATGATAATGCGTTGCCAAAGTCCGGGTGGAACAATTAGACGTCATAATTGTTGCTGGAGTCACCAAGCATTCAAAATCATTCACTTTTCGGTTGTACTACACTTTTCCCGTTCGTTGGAATGGAATTATCCGATTCACAGCTCTTGAAAAATCATTTTCGATGGTCCTTAAATTAGGAGGAAAATTAAATGAATTCACTATGCCACTATGCGTGTTTGTTTTCTCCGCACTAAATGCTGAACGCCACCGAAAACTGGCCCGCCGCTTGCTGCCGTGCATGCGATTAATGACCGGTTTTGCTTTTGCTGAGAAACGCCGCTCTGTCCTTGCTTTGCACTAGGTTCACCTTTCTCGATCGAGGGTGGAAATTCATCCAATTAACTCTTGAGAAATCTTTTTCGATGGTCCTGAAAAGAACCGTTTGAATAATGTACGATTTTGATGAATTTACAATGCCACGCAATTCGTGTTGGTTTTCTCCGCGCTCAACGCTAGACGCAATCGAAAACTGGCCCGCCGCTTGCTGTTGTGAATGAGATTCCTGGTGCTATCAGTACGATAGCCAAGTGTCGTCGCTGAGTCGATGTGCCCCTGCCCAGCTCGAGGTGTCACCTCGACGGTGGTCGAAATGGAACTGACGATCAGCTCTCGCATGATCGCATTCCTTCCTGCATCGTAGTTGCCCCCACGATGCGCACCAATCAAAGAGCGTTGGTATACTGAACGAGAAAATTTGTCCGCTACCCATATTTATAGATTTCAGCGATTTCAATGTCTAACTTTAAAACAACTTTTCAACTATTTATCAATGATTTTTAGGTTCACCGAATATTACAAATTGAACGCGGGAGTTTCATCTCTCGGATAACGGGATTTGTTTATCATTTCGTTCAGTGGGAAAGGTACTGTGAGCGTTTAAAATCTTTCACTCAAACGTAACGCTCTTGGTTTCATAAATTTTGAAATGACACCGGGTATAGAAAACAGAGACGTAGTCCTACGTCAAAAACTTCAGTGTATGGTGAAGCCACACCTGGAATTTTCAAGATCATAAATCTGAAGAACCAAATATTGGTTTGTGCTTAAAAGTTGATCGATTGGTCACCACCAGCGGGTAACCAATCGATCAACTTTTTATTACAAACCACTATTTGGTTCTTCAGATTTGTTATTTTGGGAATTCGTCATATCTTCGCCTTAAAGGAGCTCCTCCAGAGGAGGTATCTCCAGGTTTTCCAGGTATTCTTCTAGGAGATCCATCAGGGGTTCCTCCAGCAGTATCTTCAGAAATTCTTTCAAAAGTTCCACCAGGAATTCCTTTGGGAGTTCCCTCCGATATTCCTCCTCGACATCTGTTAGGCATTATTCCAAGAGTTTCTTAAGGTATTACTCCAGGAGTTTCCTAGAGGGGTTCCCTCAAAGATTCCTTCAAAAGTTCCCTCCAGGAGTTTTCGTACGTGTATGGACTTTTTGCCATCATGCCTCCAGTGGGGAGATTAAAACAGGAGTTAATTCAGGAATTTTGTTAGGAATTTCTCCAAACAACAATTCTAGAAATCCTTAGAAGTTTTGGAAAAAAAAATCCTTCAGTATGATTTTTATGATGCTCAGCGTTGATGGACAATTTCCGAATCGAAATCCTAATAGAAATGTTTTAGTTAATCCCGAACTGACCTCTGGAGGAATTCCTGAAGGAATCCATGAAGTAACTCCAAGAAGAAGATTCTGATTATTTTAAAAGACCCTTTAGGGATGTCTCCAGGAGTTTCTTCATTGATATTTCTGAGAGTGGGGATTCCTCAGGGAGTTTTTTTTTATTCAGGGATTCCTACAAGAGTTATTGTTTTTTCACTACTGGAATCGTTTTTCCCCAACTCTAAATTCATCTTCTATTATATCCACTTTCAGAAAGGGTGTCCTTGAAGAACTTGAACGTGTGAAGTAGAATAGTCAGAGGCATCGGGTTCAGGCACATAGATGAATTAAGGCGTAGATTTTCATAAGAATAATTGTCATCCATTTTGTCATCAATTTGCAACATTTTATATCGGTTGTCCTTACGTTACATGAATTACAATTAAGGTGAAACGGGACGCCGTGTTATTTTTCCTATCTTGCCTCTCTTTCTAACAATTTGCCTCGCGATTTAGAAGATGGTAATCTCGAGTTCTATCGCACTGAAGATGCTGTCCCGTCCGCCCTTAAGAAATAAAATATAATAAATAAATAAGTATTCCTTCTGACCTTCCTTCAAGAATTCCTGCAAGAGTATTTCTAGAGATTTCTTCAAGTGTTTCTTCCTCTGAATCTCTATTTCTTTAGGAAATTATGCATGGTTTTCCGAAAAGTTACTTCGGAAATTCCTGCAGGAGTTCTTCCAGGGATCTCAAGATATTCCATCAAGGATTTCTTGAAGGGTTCCTTTAAAGATTTCTACAAGAGCTCTACTATGGTTTCTTTCGAAAATTCCATCAAAGATTTCTCCAGTAACCTCTAAGAGTTTTTAGGGGTTCACACTCAAGTTCCTCCAGGGATTCCTCCTAGAGTTCCATCAGAAAATCCTCTAGCAGTTTCTCCAGGGTTATCTTAAGGGCTTTTTCTAAGAGCTCTATCAGAGATTAATCCAGGAAATAATTTATGAATTCCTCCAGAAGTTCCTTCAAGGATTCCTCCAGAAGATTTTTCGGAAATTCTTCCTGAATTTTCCTCAGGATTTTTCCTAGAGTAGTAGCAGGGATTCCCACAGGAATTACCAAGGTTTTGTTTTTCTGGAGTTTCTTGAGGGATTCCTCCAGGAGATCATTCAGGAGTTCCGTCTGAAGATGCTTCTGGGATTCATTCGTCTTCGTATTTCTTCAGTGATTCTTCCAGGAAGTTATTCATAGATTCCTCCAGGAGTACTTCAAGGATTCCACTATCAGATTTTTTTTAGAAACTCCGTCTGAAGTTTTTCAAAGATTCTTCCAAGGGATCCTTTAAGGATTTCTCCAGGGATTCCTTCTAGATATACTTCAATGATTCCCTTAGAATTTTTTCCAGAGATTTCTCCAGGTGTTCCATCTGGTCTTTCTCTTAATTTGCTTCAAGAATTTCTGCAGGAGATCTTCCAGGGATTCCTCCAGGAGTTCGTCAGGAATTCTTTTCGTATTTCCTTTAAAAATTCTTTCAGGAATTGTACCAGTAATTCCTTAAGTAGTTCTTTCTGATCTTCTTCTGGTTTCCTCCAAGTGTCTTTAAGAATTTCTCCAAGGGATCCTACGTGGATTTCATTGAGAATTTCATCAGGGATTCCTTCTTCTTCTCTTCTTTATGGGCTCGACGTTCGCATTGGAACTTGGCCTGCTTCTCTTCAACTTGGTGTTCTTAGAGCACTTCCGCAGTTATTAATTGAAGGGCTTTCTTTGCCAGCCATTGCATGAATTTGTACATTGTGTGGCAAGTACAATGATACGCTATGCCCAGGGAATCGAGAAAATTTTCCCGACCGGGACGGGAATAGAACCCGCCGTCTCCGGATTGACGATCCATAGCCTTAACCACTAGGGCAACTGGAGACCCCGTCAGGGATTCCTCCAAGAGTTTATTTATAGATTCCTCCTGGAGTTCCACCAATGAGTCCTGGGAAGGAGTTTTTTCAAGGATTCCTCATGGGGTTGCACTAAGGATTCCTCCCCTTTCTTCAGGGATTCCTTCACGAGTGTTTCTTTTATGTTATCTCCTGAAGATTCTTCAGGGATTTCTCGTGGAGTTCTTTCTTCAGAGATTCTTCTAGTAGCTCTATTACAGAGAAATTCTTCAGCGGTTTCTTGAGAAATGCATTCACGCATTCTTCCAGGAGTTTAGAAGTTTATTAGGAAGTTCCTACTGGTATTTCTCCAATATTTCTTCGTTCATTCCTTCGTGCTGAGAATACCGCTTTATTAGAAACAGTTTCAGGAATCCCATCAATTAATTTTGCTAAATTTTTCTTGGAAGGAACTCATCCCAAAAAATTTTCCAAGTGATCCTTAAGAACTATTTCGAATTTCTTGAAATGTTATTTGGAGAATTCGTTAGAAATATTAAAACAATAATGCATGACGATTTTTTAACCCTTCAGCGCGCGCGCTGTTGTAACCATCAAAAAACCTCGCTCGATGTATACAACGTGCGCGCGGTTCAGTTTCGGTTGCTTGATGGCGCGCGTCCTGGAAGGTTAGCGTAGTTTTTGTGAGATCCTTAAGAATGGACGCATGAAAAAAATGTGCCTAAACTTTCTTGACAAAGTGTTTGAACATCAAAACAACCGGAACCCGCAGAAAAAATAATGATCAAATTCTTCGAAAAAATGTATCAGATCCTTGAAAAATTATGTAGAGAAATCTAAACAAAATATTTGAAAAAAAAACATCTTGGATTTGAAAGAATTAATAAATTTTGGGAAAGTTGTCTGAAGGAAGGCTCTTGAAAAAACTAAAAAGAATCCTTGAAAGGAATTGCGGAATTAATTCTTGAAAAAGTCTTTGAATAGATTACTAAATAAATCTTTGGAAAAAAATATACCTATAGAAATGCTTAAAATCATGGGTAAATCATGAAGAAACCTTTGGAGAACATTGGAAAAATTCCTAAAACAATCTAAGTGAGTTCTTGAAAAAAATATCAAGAAAGTTTCTGAAAAAAATCTTCAACAAATTTCAAGGAGAATTCTTGATTTTTTTTAGTATATTCTGTATGATGTTTGTATAAAATCACTACAAAACTTTCAGGAGGAGATCAAAAACTTTTCACAAAAATATCAAACAAATACCTCAAGTAATTTGTAGAAAAGATCTTCACTTTCCTTAAAAAAAAAAATCTGACGAAATACATCGAAAAGTTCATGAAGAAGTAATCTAGAACAAATCTTTGATTTTCAACAACATTATTGGAAAAAAGGGTTGGAGGAATTTCTGTAGAAATGCAAAATCTTTGAAGAAATTATGTACGAAACGTGTCCTAAAAAATCTAAAGAAGAATTCGAGAGGATTTTAATTTGAACAAATTTAATGAAAAATCCTGGCGATCCCTTAGAAAAAATATCTAATGAAATCCTCTAAGAAAAATGTTAGTGAAAATGTTGAAAAAATCCACTCTTTTTTCCTTTTTTTCTAGATTCATTGTGTTCTTCTTATTTTTCTTTTGTAGATTAATTTGGAAATCATTGGAGAATTCTTTGAACGAATTCTGGTAAAAACTCAAGGAAAATTACTCTGTCAACTTGAAACTCTGAAATTCCTGGAAAAATATAAAATAAATCTGGAAAAAAGTTCCAAGAAAGCGGAAACATTATTTGAGAAGCTGATATAACCCCTAGAAAAAACAATTGGGAAACTTCAAAACAAATCATAGGAGAAATCTTCGAAAAAAATACCGGAAAATTTGTTAGAGAAATTCTTAAAACTTATTGAGCAAACCGTGAAAATAATCTAGAACTATTCTTTGGAGAGTAGCTTGGAATCGTTGTAGAAAGGTTCGAAGAAGTTCTGAAAAGAACCTATATAGAAATTTATGAAGGAAGGAAAGATGTGCATAAAAAAGAGCGAAAACACTTTCAGTTTCCAGAAAATTTTATGAAGGATTATTTGAGAAAATTAGTGGAGAAATCATTGAAAAATTATCCAGGAGAATTCCGTTGACACCGTTGAAGGATCTTTGGAAAAGTTTCAAGAAAAATTACAAAAACTCTTATGAAAAAAAAATTGGAGAGACCTCAAGAAAACTAGCTAACACGTGCATAAAGAAAAACTGAAAAAGTGTGCACGAATTCTTATATATATCTAGGGAATAGACAAAATGTTCGGGAGAGCCATTTTTGCCTTTCTCGTACACCAAGGTGTACCGAAAGGCTATATGTTCACTCCAAAAACGAAAATTTGATGGAGCCTCCGGAGGGGTCAAGTCTTATATACCAATCGACTCAGCTCGACGAATTGAGGTGATGTCTGTGTGTGTGTATGTGTGTGTGTGTATGTGTGTGTACAAAAAAACTCACATCACTTTTTGGCAGTAAACCTCAACCGATTTTATTGACCGACAGTTCGTTCGACGCGGAATCTGGTCCCATTGTTTCCTATTGAAAATGGTTCAGATCGGTCCAGCCGTTCCGGAGTTATGGCCATTTTTGTGTTCCGGACCGGTACCCCAGGAAGGGGCCAGATATGAAAACGCTACAAACCCATCCATGCGGCACATCAAACTACGGCATTTTCGATAACTTGATGAATGGTAAGCAGAAAAATAGTCTCAGACCATATCTGAACCGGTAGTGTCTCGGAACCGGTTCCGGGTGTCCCGCCGTAAGTGACCAAACATAAAAGTGGACTAAACCCATGCATGCGACATATCAAACCGCGGCTTTTTCGATAACGTGGTGAACAGTAAGCAGGAAAACATTCTCAGACCATATCGGAACCGGTTGCAAATGTCCCGCCGGAAATGGCCAAGTATTAAAGTTAACCAAACCCATGCATGCGACATATCAAATAGTGGCTTTTTTGATATCCTGATGAACAGTAAGCAGGATAATATTCTCAGACCATATCTGAACCGGTTGTGTCCCGGAACCGGTTCCGGGTGTCCCGTTGGAAGTGGCCAAATATAAAATTGGAATAAAACCATGCATGTGACATATCAAACCACAGCTTTTTCGATAACCTGATGAACAGTAAGCAGGAAAGCATTCTCAGACCATATCGGAACCGGTTCCAGATGTTCCGCCGGAGGTGGCAAAGTATAAAAGTTAATTAAACCCATGCAAGAGACATATCAAATCGTGGCTTTTTTGATATCCTGATGAACAGTAAGCAGGGAAATATTTTCAGAACATATCGGAATCGGTTGTGATCCAGAACCGGTTCTGGGTGTCCTGCCGGAAATGGCCAAATATAAAAGGGAACCAATCCCGTGCAAGCGACACATCAAATCGCGGATTTTAAGGCAACTTGATTTGACAAAAAAAAAGTTTCCGGCCATATTGGGGACAACCGGTAGTGTTCCGCAACCGATTACGGTTGCCCCATCGGAAGTGGTCGAATGTAAAGGAGAACCAAACCTATAAATTCGACACATTTAATGACTTTTTAGGTAAGCTGATGAACGGTTAACAAAAAAAAATCACAGACCATACTTTGGAAAACCAATAGTGTGCCGAAACCGGTTCCAGGTGCCCCGACGGAAGTGGTCAAATGTAAAAAAAAAAACCAAACGCATACACGCAGCACAATTAATAACGGCTTCTTCGATAACGCGAAGAACGGTCAGCAAGAAAATCTGGCGTTCGATTTGAATAGGTCGTACTTTCTCTGTGATTCCTATGTAGATTCGTCCTTTTCAAATCGAGCGCCAGAAATAGTCTCAGGTCAGTAGTGTTCCGGAACCAGATTCGAGTGCCTCGCCGGAACTGGCGAAATGCACGAATGAACCAAACCCATACATGCATTACATCAATTTGCGACTTTTTAGGAGAACTGATTAATAATTTGCATGAAACTAGTCTAAGACCACATCAGGGACAATCGGTAAGTGGTAAAATGTGAACCGAAAGTTGTAAATGTGAAATTGAATCAAATCCATGCGTGTCGTACCATAAAACCACGCTAATTCGACAATGATTGCTGTCAAATTACCTGTGTAAACTTTCAATTCGATAAACTAACTCTATTTTAGTTTTGTTTAGATTGTATGATTTGTTTTTGAACACAAATCTTACAGATATTGTGGTGGTACGAATTGATAGCTTGTACATTTTACGATTGTTGGCTTCCGAGGTTCACTGCGGTTGATCACCAAACGGATCAGGTGTCGGAATGCACCAAATTAGAACTTTCTGAAGTAGCAGCTGCACGAGGAGCCGCTGCGGGTGTAAGTAACATCACAATATCGTATCATTCGTATTTACAGTGTATTACACTGTGACATTTGATCATTTTTTTAATTCAACAAATTTCGAATGTGCGGGGTACAAGTTAAAAAGTGTCTTATTAACCCTAAAAGGGTTACCTGGGGTCCATTGGACCCCAGGCGCCTTTCAGAGCTCGTCTTTGATGGAACACACTCAGCGAGGTGACGAAACTGAGGCCATGAAGGTATCCCTTTTAGGGTTAAAGAGTGATGAATACGCGGGGTTTGACAGTACATCAAATAGCAGCTTTTTTGATAACTTTTTCTTCTTTATAGCTCGACGTTCGCATTGGAACTTTCGCCTGCCTTTCTTCTACTTAGTGTTCTTTAGAGCACTTCCACAGTTAATAATTGAAGGGTTTTCTTTGCCCGCCATTGCATGAATTTGTATATTGTGAGGCAAGTTCAATGATACACTATGCTCAGGAAGTCGAGAAAATGTTCCCGACCGGAACGGGAATCAAACCCGCCGTTTCCGGATTGGCGATTCATAGCCTTAACCACTAGGCCAACTGGAGACCCTTTTTTGATAACACGATGATCGATTCGTAAGAACATAGCCTCAGCCCATATTTTAGACAACCGGTAGTGTCCCGAAACTAGTTCTGGGTGTCCCACTGGAAGTGCTCAAATGTAAAAGTGATTTGTACCCATGCATAAGATAAATCAAATCGTGTTTTTTTAGGTAACCTGATGTACGTTAGCAATGATATTGCCTCAGACTATCATTGGCGTAGCTAGGGGGGGTTCCAGGGGTGCCTGGCACCCCCTAGAATGTATTTGGCACCCCCTAGAATTATTAAAACTTCACACGATAATTTTTAAAACTTCACACGATAATTCCAACATTTATTAATGGCGCATTTGAACAAAACTAAAGTTACAAAACTAAAGTTCCTTACAGGCAGTAGCAATTGTCATCTGCCTAGACAGAATGAAGGATGTAATGAATGATGCAATAATTTAAGTTACCTCCCATGGCAAGAAAACATGGAAATTCCTAATTCCCTACACGGGTAGATAAGGTGGGAGGTAACTCTAATAAATGAGAATCTTCACGTGAGCTGCAGTCTCACTTTCCGTTCTTTGGCTGATCTGTCAGCTTCCCATGTTGCATTTACTATCCCTTTACTATGGGTCTGTGACGGAGATAGCCACATTGGTTTTTGATCAGCAATTTCATGAGAAATTTGTTCTGAAATGTCAACGGCAACTCATCTGAATTTCCTTCCACAATTCCTTTTTCTGTTTCTTTGCAAACTTCTCTGGCAATTCTATGGTAATTTCTTCTGTAGTTCTTTATGATTTCATTGTATTTATAATTATTGCTTCCGAAAATTGCTTCGGCAATATATTCGGCAAATTTATTCGAAAATTTCTTAGGGAATTCCTCTGGCTGTATCATCGATGATTTTTTCGGCGATTCCTTTGTGATTTACTTCGGTGTTTAGCACAATCTTTGAACATTTTGGAAAATTTTACAGAAATTCCTTTGGGATCTTCGGCAATTTCATTGGAAGCTTTTTCGGCAATTCCTCTTAAATCCCCTAGGCAGTGTCGATTATTTTTGGATTTCCATGGGAATTAATTTTACATTTTGTTTTGTATATTCTTTGGGGATTTTTTCGGCTATTTCTTTGTGAATTTCTTTGGCCATTTTTTTGCAAATTCTCTGACAGTTCCTTTTGAAATTCATAAACTCACAATTTACAACGGAATTGTGATTTCCAAAACAATAGCCGAAAAATTTCAAAAGGGAGTTTGCGAATCAATTTGCAAAGAAATTCTCGAAGAGATTCTCAATAGAAAAAAACGAAGAAATATCCAGAAATTACATAAGAAGTTTTCAAAACATTGGCAACTGTTTTATAAACTTCTTAATAGGTAATTTTTATGGAAATTTATCCAGCATTTCTTTTGGAAATATCTCAAAAACTCTTAGAAGAACTATTAAAGCCATTCCTGAAGAATTATGGAAGCTTTTCTAAGAAAATGGGATCTGAACCAATGCTAAATTAGGAACTAACTAACTAAGGAATTACCGATGGAATTTCCATGAAAAGTATTAAACACATTTCTCAGAAAATAGGCCAAAAAAATTTTGGAATAAATTTCTAAAGAATTGCTTGAGGAATTTTCTAAGAAATTACCGAACAATTTTTCAAATACCATGCCGGCGAAATTCTTAAAGGAATTGTTGGCAAAATCATCAAAGAAATTTCTGATGGAATTTTAGAATGAGTTCTAAAGGAAATGCCGAAAAAAATTTCAACCAAATTCTGAAGTGATGTTCGAAATAATTCTGAAATAATTGCTGAAGATTCTTTCAAAGCAATTACCGAAAAAGTTCCTAAAGCAATAACAGAGCCGATAGTGTGGTTCCATGGCGCCCTTGGCAAGCGTCCATGTTGGCGCCGCATGACAATTAGACATTGTTAATTTGCTTAATTTGTAGTGTATATTTTTATACAAATTTTCTTCGAACGTTTAATTTTGGTGTTTCAAAGAAACATATTTCCTTGGATTTTGTTTTTGTTTCCTTTTAGTATTTTTCATTTGTGTAATTCCTGTGGCAATTTCAATTGAAGTCACCCAAAAATTATCTGAAATCTTTTTCTCTTATTCAAGTACATATAGGTACAAACACATTTTGCATTCCAAGAATCTCACTAAGACCAGCTCAATAATTAGAAATAATAATTCAGATTCATAATATAAATAAATTATGCATCATTTTGTACAAGAAATCTTACAGTATTTTTAAAAACATTTGTTTGTTTTGTACTCAATTCAGTTTCACGGGCTTTCAGGAATCCTTCAACGATCTATTTTACCAATTTTCGGGGATTAGTTAAATTGGTTTTACCAGACTTTTTCCAAAAAAATTAACAAAGGTTTCTTCTGAAGTTAAATCAAAATATTTCTTAGAAGATCTGTAAGAAAATTTCCAGTTATCATTTGACAAACCATGGACATGGAGGAATAACAGGAGAAATTCCTGAAAGAATTCCCAAAGAGGTTTTTGTTCTCTGGAAATATTCCTGCTGGAATCATTGCATTAAATTATGCAAGAATCTCTGAAGGAATTTCTGCAATAATATTCAGAGGAATACTGGATAAATATCCTGGAGAAATTTCAGCAAGAATTTCCAATTAAATTCATGGAGTAACTCTTGCAGGAATTCCTGGAGCAGTTTGTGAAAAAATGCCTGAAGGAATATCTGCAAGAATTTGTTAAGAACAACTGGAAGAATTTCTGAAAGAACACATGTAGTTGGAAGAATTTTTAAAGGAATCTTTGAAAAAGTTTCTTAAGTATTTTTTGGAGGTTTAGAAAAATCTCTAAAAGGTTTAAAAAAAAACCCTGGAGGATTTTCCGAAGGAATTCATGAAAGGCTTTTATTAGAAACCATTAGAGACATTTTGGATAGGTAGATTTTCCAATGAAATATCTTGAGAAATTTCTGAATGAATTCTAAATTAACCGAACCAGAAAAGGAGTTCATATGGAAATTCATGAAAGGTCTGTTAGCGTAAATCTAGCCGAAATATATAGAGAAATCCTTGGTAAGCATGGGACAATTTCGGAATGGATGAGTTTCTTAGCGATGTGATAGATTTCTATAGATGACCTTAAGAAGAAAACTTTAAGCGAATTTCTAATGAAAGCCGTAGAAAATTTTCTAAAATAAAATCCCTGGAAGAATTTCTGAAGGAATTCTTTGGATTTCTTACGGAATCTCTGCAGGATTTTTCATTGGAATTTATGGCGGAATTATTGAGAAAATCTATTGAAGAGTTTCTAAGTACCTAATCCTTAAAGATACTTTTGCAGGAATCTCTAGAAAAAAAACTATAGAAAACTTTGGAAATCAGAAAAAATTGTGGAAGATTATTCAATAAAATTGATGGAAAGATCTTTGGACAAATCCTTTGACTAATTTCTGAATAAACTTCTAGATAACAGCCTGAAAGCCTCCCTGGAAGAGTTTCTGATGAAACTTCGAAAATTTCAAGAAAAATCTGTAGAAGAATTTTTATTCAATTTTTTTAAGGACCCCTGAATGAGTTTCGGCAAGATTTATTAGATGAATTCTTAAAAAATGTTTCAATGAAATCTGTTGAGGAAATTTCTGAAATATTTATTGAAAGATTTTCTGAAGGAAACTCAGCAAAAAATTCTGAAGAAATAGAATTGGTGAAGTAATTTTTGGAATATAAACATTTATTTGGGGGAATGGCAACAAAAAAAACTCAATGGTAGTTTTTTTTGGGTGAAAACGACCTACAAAATTCTGCATTTGCAATTTGTCACTCTTGCTAAATTTCTATGAAGCGCAAACAAACATTTACTGGAACAGTTGTATGAACTGAAAGAGCATCATTTGATTTTTCTTTCATTTGAGATACTTTTAAATCATTGAAAAATATTCCATTAAATGCCAAGAAAATCCTCGAACGTAACCTCAAGACCCCCCCGCGCAGAGGGGAATATCAAATTAATAACTACGAAGTTACAAAACCTGTTTTTTTTTATCTCGTTTTGTTATTATTGTATTATCAAGGCATTACGTTTCCATAACATGTTTTGTTGGACAATATTATTTTGTTATGACCAAGCTATTGGTATACAGCCATTGAATAACATTTCAATATTACATTTTGTTGTGGAACAAGTTTGATTATTATTGTATTATTGAGAGTGTACAAATACTTTATGCTATTGCTATCAAAACTAAAACAAGTTTTGAAATAAATCCTACATCATTCAACAACGTTATTTACAGTATTTCGCGAGTTATGCTTACGGCATCACATTTGATAAGAGGTGTGGTATATTACGTGACATAGAGGTGCTGTAATGTGTACAAAACCAAGTCCCTGCTGGGCGCCGCGAGGTTTGAAATTGACTGAGTTGTAGCTGAAAAGTTCCCAAAATATCAGCCACTGCCCAAGTGGCGCAGCACCCTACATACATCAAAACGAGAACATAGCAGACGATATTGAAGGTGGGGTTTGAAAGGGACGTTCCAGATTCCGCCTTTGACAGAGAATTTCTATGATAAAAATGTCAAACTTATTGAGTAAACTTGTCTGAACGAAGCTAATACAGACAGCTGAATCCAAAATTGTAGGTGGTTTTGAATGGGATTTTTCAGAAATATTTTATATTTTCCCTGTCGTTCCAGAGGATGAAGTTGGATCTACCTATTTGTGGTAAAAGATTACATGAATAGTTGAAAATACGCCTATGAGGGAAGAGAGAAACTGAAGCTCGCAATGATTGTTCCGCCATTCTCACATGCTGGTCTAAATATGTATAGCATTCTCAGCCAACACGAAGTCATATATGATGTAGAAAAGGATGCTAATGTGGAGGCCATATGCGTACATGCTTTCATTTTACCACGGGTAAAATGTACGCATATCGCCTCCACTTTAGCATCCTATTCAACAACATGTGTGACTGTTTGATATCATAACTAATTTTGATTTCGGGATGTTATCAATAACTCTTTAATAACAAAATTTGTTATTGAAATATTTCCCAAATTCACTGTTATTAGGTTGTTATTGACACTAACAAAACATGTTATTAAATTGATTTTCCAGGAACAAATTTTTGTTATGTGACTTGTTATTTTGCCGCTTATGACAGACAAGTTTATAACTCAATATGTTATGTTAATAACATAAAAATAACTAATTCCATTATGCAGTTATTTTGCCAAAATAACGCATTTTGTTATGCTGTTGTTATTCTTTTCTGCTCGGGCCACACGTAACCACAACTCTCTGTGTCAAGACCTTTCCCAGTGCGAATGTTTTGGAATTTACAAAAAGAAACTTTCACTAAATTGTCGAAAGCTTATTGGTTATGTTATGCTCAATAAAAAAACTGACATAGCTTCTCACAACAAAAAGGTATCTGAAATCTGAAAAATACTCGAGCAACTTTAAAAAAAATCCAAATGATTTGTTGATGGAATCCAGAAAAAATGCCAAACAAACTTCTCAAGAGATTATCGAAGAAATGTTCATAGTAATTACCGATGAAAGTGTCAAAGGATGTGCCGAAAGGTATTTTGTAAATGCAATGCAATGCAATTCCCGGGTAAAGAAAAAGAGCTCAATAATAGCATATTTTGATATTGAGATCAAAATGTGATATTGGTTTGATTGATATAAGAGATAAAAAATCTAAAAATAATATCTAAAATTCACTCCTGAAACATCATCATCAGATCATATTTAGATCTTGTAAGATCTAACCAATAGCAGCAAGCTATTCGTTTGATCTTGAAATATCAAATTTTGATATTATTCAGATGTTCCAGGAACATTTTTCAGATATTATTTTCAGATCTTTAATCTCTTATATCAATCAAACCAATATCACCTTTTGTTCGTCAGTACTTTACCTCTACCCGGGTTGTTTTGCAATGCAATACAATTTCTAAATAAATTGCCGGGAATATTCCCTGAGAAATTTCCGAAAGAATGTTTTGCAGAAAATAAAAAAAAAACTAGATTATCAGGTCGAGTTTTGGAACTTCTCAAAACATGTGTCTTACTAACAGGATGCTGTAAGAAGCTGAAATTTTGACACTGGTTACAGAAAATTGCTGCTTCATACAGTATTTCATTTACCAGACATATTTTTGTGAAGCTTAACAACGCGACTCAGGATTGATTTCAATTTGGTGTCTTTTACATAAAGTTTGTAATTCAGCTCAAAAATAATGCGTTGATGTCACCAACACGATTTGACGCAGTCGCGCACATCTATTTTTCAAAAAAGCAAACTGTAAGCTTCTGAAACTGGCACCCCCTAGGCACCCCCTAGGAAAAAATCCTAGATACGCCAATGCAGACTATATTTGGGAGACCCGGTGGTGCTCCGGAACCTGTTCCGGAAAGTAACCAAATGTACCATGCGACACATCACATCACGGCTTTTTTAATAACCTGTGGAACGGTTAACTAGAAAATAGGCTCATACCACATTAGAGACTACTGGTAGGGTTGCACAACCAGCGTTTGATGCTTTGCCGGAACTACGAAAGTAAATAAAATCAATGCAGCTCTGCTTTTACGCTGAACACAACGTCGGAGTATGTGCCATCCATAAGTTTTAAGTCAATTCAATGATGGCTTTGATAAAATGCTTGCTTTTCTTAAAAAATATCAGGATTCAGGAACACTTTGACTTACGTCGACGGAAAGATCGTGAGAACATATACGACGAGAAAGGCACTATCACCTCTAGGTGGATTAATTTGGGTTTTTTATTTTTCAAAACACTTTCCGAAAAGTGCATAACATGTTTGTTGTAAGTTCATCAACTAGTTATATATTAGTGGCCGAAATTTGAAAAAGATCGGGCCATTCTAAAGGAAATTAGAAATATTCTAGAAAAAGGTATAATTATCCGATAGACAATATAGCTCCAGATTCAATCAAGAGTTTGAGAATTAATTACTTATATAATGAGCTATGGAAAACTTCTAACCTCACTTAACCCTAGTCGTGCATTGGAGTCACTATGACCCAGACATGCACGCTGAGCATGCACTGAGTCAGCGGGGTAAACCTTTGCTAAAGCACAAAGAAGATTAAATTTCTTAACACAGAAGAAAATTATAACGGTTAGATTATTTTTCTCACTTAACATCAAATTTCCCAAAACTTCAACATCGTTTCAAAACTTGAGATGGTAGTTATTAAATCCCCTCTACTTGACTTGAATATAACTCTGTTTTAAAATAAAGTAACAAAATAATCGGCAATATAGTCTAAAAAATAATAGGATGCATATTAAAATTAGACTAATTAAGTAAGAAACCATCCATCTGAGGTCAATTTCCATACATATTATGTGAGATGAAATTTACCTCAAAGTGTCTTTTTTCGACATTTATGTGGGAAAATAGGAAAAAAATTCAGAAATTAAAAAAACCCAAGATGAAATTTTTTGAACCGAACAGATTCAGAAAATAGAAGTCCAAATCTTTGATCCTAGTGAATAACATTTGTGGTACATTTACTTTTAATAATACTTCAGGATGGTACAGGAACGGCTGAGCTGCTAGAGCACGCATCTGAGGGTGCTACCGAAGCTTTAAAGTTCACCTCAAATTCTTGAAGCAGATATTGGAATCTGCTTGTCTGTGGTGATAGAACTTTCAGCTGAAATTGAGTGTACCGTGCTCAAGGGTACTGTTCTCAAAATCAACCAGAATAACCGCCGTAGATGTACAGTCGAGACTCTTATAAGATCACTGGTCGGGGGGCGCAATAGGAATCCGCTTAATAGGAGACTAAGAGCTTTTGGGATTTCGGCATTTTGGGGGTGTGGCCTATTATCTCGGGTGTGATAAGAGTTAACGCAATACTTTCTTCGGCAAAGTTTTAGGGCTTGATAAGATCTACCATTTAGAACTTTGGTTCATATGATTAGTTGGCAATTTGGCCGCTAGAGGAACCATCAACAATTTGATGCTAAATTGCACTACAGGAACCATATCAGGTTCTCAAGCAAACGTTACGATATTCGACAGCTCAAGACCCTGATAATTTGGAAGGATAGTGTCTTCGGGAAAGTTGTTGGGTACGCCAATAACTTACTGACGATGAGTTGCGGAGTTCGAAATTCCTCCACTGGGCGGCGCTAGTGAGCAAGTAAATTTTCAAAACCTCATATCTCAGAATCCCGCTAACTTAGGAAGTTGGTGTCTTCGGCAAAGTTGATCAGTATGACATAAACTTACATAAAAATAATCATTTGTTTCAAAATTCTGCCACTAGGAGGCGATAGTGAACTTGCAAATTTTAGAAATCTCATAGCTCAGAATCCTGATAACTTAGGAAGTTGGTGTTTTTGGCAAAGTTGATCAGTATGACATAAACTTTCATAAAAATGAACACTTGTTTCGCAATTCTGCCACTAGGCGGCGCTAGTGAACATGCAAATTTTAGAAATCTCATAGTTCAGAATTCTGATAACTTAGAAAGTTGATGCCTTCGGCAAAGTTGATCAGTATGACATAGACTTACATAAAAATAAACATTTGTTTCGCAATTCTGCCACTAGGCGGCGTTTACCGGTTTCGTCTTTTTTCGACTTTTTTGGCAGTTTTTCGGCTTGGCAAAACTAGTGTCGCTCCCCCCGATAACTTAGAAAGTTGGTGTCTTTGGAAAAGTTGATGAGAGTGACATAAACTTACATAAAAATAAACACTTGTTTTGCAATTTTGAGAGGTTGGGAGGCCGTTAATATCATTTTATCTATTTGAGTAATATGGGTTTGAAAATGTCATTAGCAGTAGTTTTAATTCTATGGTGAGGATTATGATATAAGGCATTAAGTAAACTTAGATTGACATTCATTTATTTGGTCTTTAGTATAGTTGTTGTACTTTTTACCTTGATATATCCTTGTCATTATGTTACAAAATCAATATGAAATTAGTAAAAATGTGTGGTGGTAAATGAGACAAGGAACAAGTAAATTCAAATAGCCAATTAAATAATTTATAGATATACAGCGCCCTTTACATTCACGTATCTCTGGAGCCTTGAGATCAAATATTTAAATAAATGTTGCAAAACAATCATATTTAATGTCATAATCATAATCACACAGACGTGCCAATAGTAATGGTTTTCCAGCAAACTAAGCTAAGCAAGCTACACAGCGAAGAGAACTATCTTCATCAACGATCGTCAACGGAGCTTGGATTGGAAAAACGATAAAACATACAAAAATACTTATGCAAACTAATAATACAGTATACCCTCCCTCCACAGCACCACGACGACATTAGAGGTAGCAGCTACTATTCAAATTCAAACTAGGGTATTGGTTCCCTTATTAAGCATGTGGCTCCCATTTTCATCCAGCGAAAGACAGGTGATTGAGGCGTTGTTGGTTTTGTTTAGTATTTTTGTGTTTTTTGTTAGAGGTGAGCACGCAGGAAAACAAAAAAAAAAACGGAATAGGTCATTGCCTTAATCGCTTATTTTCGAACGGGATGAATATGAGAGCATGAGATTACGGATGGCAAACATACCCTACATTCAAATTTTCCTTAATTAAAATCTGCATTATTATTGTTTAAAAATCATATCTAATTAAATATTGATTTTCCAGTTATATATTATTTGATCATTTCAATATTATATTTCATCAGTTGCATGCGGATGTTGGAGTGGATTGCCTGCCAGAACAAGGAGAAATATTACTCTTACAGATAGGTTCTTTAATTTCCACAGTTTCGATGGATTTGAAGTGCTTTAATTCTTACAAATCATCCCGTAAGAAATCTTAACGAATGTTGTAGGTTTTATTATTCGCCCGGTTGGATCACTCATCTGGAAGGAGTTTCTTCTTATTCTGCTGTTATATAGGACATCTATACTTACATTCCGTATTAGATCTTCACTCGGCGGTTTGCTGAGCTCATATTACTACCCAAGCAACACGCGTGTCATGTGGGGGTTGCGGCTGAACAGATTTTGGTTGTGTGGAGGTTGTTGGGACGTTATTCCAACAAAATAGTGGAATAACGTCGACTCGACTTTCTGACAGCCGGGGCTTGTGCTGCCGTAGTTCTAATGAGACATGGGTGTTGCATGGGTATCCTCATTATGAAAATGTTATAACCTTTTATTGCCCTATACTGTAATATATTACATTGTGTTCCATTATTGAGTATATATTTATATATCAGCAATTGCACTGGCATTTTATTACTGTCATAATTCTTTAGGTCAGGAAAGGACTCGACAGCGAATAATACTCACTCAAATTATTCACAAATTAATACCTTACTTCAGCTGCTTCATTAAATAGGACTTCATTAGATTTCAGCATATAATTATATTGATATTTCCGTATAAAAAAAAAAATCCCATACAAAAGTTGCTACGTCGGGGAGGGAGGGGCTCTGAAATAGTCAAATTTGGCGTTACGTAATATTTGAATGAACCCTAACAAATTATACTATTGGCTATATAACTATGCGGGGTTGGGAGGGTGCATCAGGGCATCATTGAATTTGTAACTGTACGACGGAGTGGTTGCCAACCAGAGTGAGGTGAGAAGTAACTATAACATCCTTGTAGATGGGTTCTTCTATCCCAACAGTTGCAATGGATTTGACGCGCCCTTCTTATAACAAACCATCCCGTAGAAAGCTTGACAAGTAATGTGAATTTCATTATTCACCTTGTTTTATCATACTGTTGGAAGGAGATTCTCTTAAACCCGCGGATTTCGCGTAAGTGTATCTACTTACGGGTTTGCCACACCCCCTTTTGGCCCTTCATACAGCGGTATGTTGAATTCAAAGTGGTAATGAAATTTAATCTTTACTGTTAAGTGGAACTGCATGCAGAGCAAGACTCAAGCTAGGATGGTGGCTACCTACATACATACATACAATAGTTATTTGAGAATTTCTCAAGGAGTTACAGAGAGACTCTCGAATGAACTCCTCGAAGAAATCGTGAAAAAAGCTTCTGAGGGAATTCTTGAAGAAACTTCAGCAGGAATTTCCGAAGGAACACTTGGATAATTCTTGAAGGAACTGCTTAAAGAATTTCTGAAGAAATTTTTGCAAATCTTCTGACGGAGCTCCTGATGGAATTCCCGAAGCAAGTCCTGGGGAAGCTCCAGAAGCAATTTTTTGGGAGTATTTCCGAAAAACTTCTGAAGGAATTACTTCGCAACTCTTGGAAGAATTTCCAAAGAACTCCCAAAGGATGTTACGGGTATAAATATTTGTTACAATTATAAGACAAAATAATTGTTTAATGTGTTTTAAGTTTAATATTCGTGCGTTCTTTGTGTAACATGTTGTATTTTACCCTGTGTAAATGCCCCTAGTATTAATGCACATTTATAGGGTTCTGGCAAAATGGAGGCCCGTATTCTTTTTTCGATTGCCAACATTCCGGCCATTTCGGGCCGCGATAAGTACTAGACAAAACCTAGCTATGAACACAGAAACGAAGACTGTGAACTAGAAGGCAAACTGCCAACTAAAATACAATTTCAGGATGACTGATGGACCCAAACCAATACATGAAACCTCGTCATCCTGTGACCGGAAGATGTTATCCATCTGGATAACAGAGCGCATTTAAGTTTTATGTTGTATTGTGTAAACTTCCAGTGTCCCTTAGGGTTCTATGTGTTCGTTATGTGCTAATCACTCTATAATAATTAATTTTCTTTTATTTTTGTAACAAGGAATATCCAAAGAACGCCTGGAAGATTCCGAAGAGGTATCTGGAGAAAATCAATCAAGAACTCCTGGAGAAATTCCCGACAAACTTCTGGAAGTATACCCTCCTAAAGGAAATCCTGGAGTAATTCACGAAAGACTTCCTGGAGCAATACTTTTATGATTTCTGAAAAAAAAATCTGTAGCGCCCCTGGGTGAAATCCCGAAAAACTCCTGGATGCATTCATGAACATTCTTCAGGAATTCCTAGAAGAATTCTCGAAAAGATTCTGAAGCAATCCAAGAAACCGCCCTGAAAGATTTTTTTGTAGAAACTCTTGAAGGAGTTTTCGAAGAAATTCGTTGAATTTCTGGAGGAATTCCCAAAGAGCTTCTGGAGGAATTTTCGAAGGAACTCCTAGAGGAAATCCAGACAGAAATCCTGTAGGAGTTATCGGAGGAGCTTTTTGAGGAATTCCCGAAGGAGTTCCTGAAGGAATTTCCAAAGGAACTCCTGAAGAAATACCCCAAAGAGCTCTTGGGTGATTTCTTTAAGGAACTTCTGGAGGAAGTCCCAAAGGTAATTCTGAAGGAATTCTCGATGGAATTTTATGCACAGCTTAAAATGCACCAAAAAAAATTAGTAAAACTGCTGAATGAGCGAGCATTTAGGTCTATTCTTGTCTGGTCTAATCAATTTGGACCGTCCAATGTTCAGTATAAATTTAGACCAAAAGTGGACCTCCAGTGAAGTTTCCCTTAATATCGAGCTTAGTTCTTACCGAACAAGGTATTATAAGGGATTTTGGCAAATTCGAATAAGATCGAGTAAAAAGAAGCTGCTCTTTTTTAAAATTCCAAATGTGTTTTTAAATGACCATTTGACAAAATCCCATACAACAAATCTACATTTCTGAGCTACTTCTCGGTATCCAAGGACCAACTATCGTGGGTGCGGTCCATTATTTTCGTTTGAACATATTATATTGTTTGCATTCACCAAAATAGCCAACAGTGTTTCACCTTTGAAGCTGTACATATCTGTTATTGTACTATTCCTCTTGAAATCTAAAATGTTCGATTAAACCAAAAGTTGGTTGTATGTATTTGATCGAAACACTAGTGGAGCATGCTAGAAGGGCATCCCATGCAAAAGAAGCTCCCTTCAGCACTGCAACGCGCTTGAACTCGAAACAAAGGGACAGTGGAAGTGATCCGGGCAAGGCGGGTGATTCGATAAAAAATGGGTTTTCTGCATAAGTGAGTTTGATTGAAATTTACGGCTCTTTTCGATTGTTGTGGTCGCCATGGATGTGTCGGCGCCACGCCACCAAAGTTGAAAGCGGTTTGAATGGGATGGCAAGTGGATGGCCAGCACCATCACCATCACCACGATGACGGTTTGACATGGCTTATTCTCTGGCAATTATGCGAAGGCGTCAAATGGGTCCTCCCTCGATTGATTAATGGGTTTGTTTGATGAGTTCAAAAGGGGGTTTGACCCTGGAGATAATTGTTTTTTTTTTTGGAAGACAGTGAAGCCAATTGATTATTAGATCGTTATTACTAATTTCAAATTCACTAAAATTTTCTTTTTAATGAACTGTAGCCCTCTAAGTGTCTTTAGATAATATGTATACTCCTTTTTTTCTGACAACCTCACAAACTCCTTCCACCTTACTTCTACAATGTAACAATCCACCCCTTTTACAACCGTATGGCATTGACACGTAATCCCTCGGATAATTAGAGTCATTCTCTTCTCCAGCTGTCGTCGTTGGATCCTGAGTGAACTGAACGAACATCTTGCCCTTGGTGTTTCGCGTAATTAAGCAGTGTTCATTACCGGCCGGCAGCGGGTTCGAGTGGTAGGTACAAGAGAAACATCCTGCTGCCTGGCGCCTGGCCGGAATATCCTTCCTTATCGTGGTCCCAGTCGACCGTTGCTATTTTTAAGACATCCACAAATGACACTCGAGCGCTATGGGATGGTATGCTTACAGAGTACGTCGAGCGCAAACGAGGGTTTACTCCGCGCGTGTAGTGGCCGACCCTTGTTTCCGGCCGGCCATAAAGTCAGACACAGTGTGTCGTCCTCTCACGGACGAACAAACACATTATGAGAAAGAAGCTCGGTGGGCTACGGACCTGGCTTGCTCGTTGTTGCCGGTTGGTTGACATAACGATGCGAATACAAGGAGGATTATCCAAATAAAATTTTCTTGGGAGATGAGCTTCTTGTTCTGCATCTGTCGCTGCAACGTTGCAAATGTTCTTTTTATAGTGTACAAGTTTGTAAGAATGTCAAGAACATTCGTGGAGTATTACTGAATGTTGAGTATCTGAGTTTAGTGGCATTTCACAAATGAGAAATTTTAGTTAACTTATAAACATAATGTGTCCATCCAAATACCACGTGGACTGATAATTCTAGCTTTTTATATAGTTCATCTCTTTCAATTCTTATACTCTTCATATACCTACACTGGCACCTCTTTTTATGCCATGAGCTGGGGATGTCTATATAAAAAAGGGCATTAAAAGATGAAATTCGGTGCATAAATTAAGCCAGGGCTTTATTGAGGAAACTCGTTGTCGAGAACCACGGTGTGTCTAAACACCCTACAATTTCAAATCACTCATGTTGTAATCATCTGTGAACGTGTCTCAAATGTATTGATGTATTGAAAGAGAAACAGAGTATACTATCGAATCTAGAAATAAACGGCAGTCTGAAACTGACCCACAACGTGTAAACATGCGTCTATTCATTTATCCCCTTTTACTCCGATTCTCATCCGACGGACATTTAGCTCATCATAACAACTCAAACTATCAATTCCCTCGATGAAAAATTTCCAAAATTTATGAGATGAAACCCTGATACTATTTATTTATTTGTTCAACATCGTTAAGACAAGATAGAATCAACAATAGTACCCACAATACTCGGTTGGTGGCTGCCGCTCTCCATCCTCGGTCGCGCCCAATGCTCGCAAGGTCACGCTCTACCTGGTCCGCCCATTGTGCTCTCTGCGCTCCACGCCTTCTTGTGCCAACCGGATCAGTTGCAAACACCAGCTTTGCAGGGTTGTTGTCCGACATTCTTGCAACATGCCCTGCTCACCGTATCCTTCCGGCTTTGGCCACCTTTTGGATGCTGGGTTCGCCGTAAAGTGCAGCGAGCTCGTGGTTCATCCTTCTCCGCCACACACCGTTCTCCTGCACACCACCGAAGATCATCCTTAGCACGCGTCGCTCGAAAACTACGAGTGCTGGCAGGTCCTCCTCGAGCATGGTCCATGTCTCCTGTCCGTAGAGGACCACCGGTCTTATCAGCGTCTTGTACATGGTGCATTTGGTGCGTGGATGAAACTTTTTTCGACCGCAGTTTCTTCTGGAGCCCGTAGTAGGCCCGACTTCCGCTGATGATGCGCCTCCAAATTTCACGGCTCACGTTGTTGTCAGCCGTCAGTAAGGATCCGAGGTAGACGAATTCCTCCACCACCTCGAAAGTATCCCCGTCTATCGTAACATTACTACCCAGACGGATCCGATCGTGTTCGGTTCCGCCTACATGCATGTACTTTGTTTTTGAGGCATTCACCACCAGTCCGACCTTTGCTGCTTCGCGTTTCAGGCGGCTGTTCAGCTCTGCCACCGTTCCAAATATTCTGGCAATAATGTCCATGTGGTCCGCAAAGCACACAAATTGTCCGGATTTTGTGAAAATCGTTCCCCGGCTGTTGAACCCGGCTCGTCGCATCACACCTTCCAGAGCGATGTTGAAGAGTGGACATGAGACTCCGTCACCTCGTCGTAGTCTCCGGCGAGATTCGAATGATCTGGATAGTTCACCTGAAACCCTTACGCAGTTTTGCACACCGTCCATCGTTGCTTCAATCAGTCTAGTCAGCTTCCCAGGAAAGCCGTTTTCGTCCATGATTCTCCATAGCTCTGCGCGGTCGATACTGTCGTATGCCAATTTGAAGTCGATGAACAGGTGATGGGTTGGGACCTGGTATTCACGGCATTTCTGGAGGATTTGCCGTACAGTAAAGATCTGGTCCGTTGTCGACCGGCCGTCGATGAAGCCAGCCTGATAACTTCCCACGAACTCATTCGTTTTAGGTGACAGACGACGGAAGATGATCTGGGATAGCACTTTGTAGGCAGCATTCAAAATAGTGATCGCCCTGAAGTTCTCACATTCCAAATGGTCTTGTAAATGGGGCAGATTACCCCTTCCTTTCACTCCTTCGGTAGCTGTTCGGTTTCCCAGATCCTGATTATCAGCCGATGCAGACAGGTGGCCAACTTTTCTGGGCTCATCTTGATGAGTTCAGCGGCGATACCATCCTTAACACTTGCGTGCGCAGCCTTTTCTTTTTTCTCGCTCGTTCTTTTTGTTGAATGCAAGAAAGAGCGAGATAAAAGAGGGGGCAAAGTGCCCCCTCTATTATCTGTTTCTTTCGCGTGGTTGTTTACGAGAGTGAGTGAGAAAAAAGAAAAAGCTGCGCACGCTAGAGATCCTTACCAGCTGCTTTGTTGGTTTTGAGCTGGTGAATGACATCCTTAACTTCCCTCAGCGTGGGAGTTCATTTCCGTACTCCGCTGCACTGGCTTCGTCGTTTCCTCCATTGCCGTGGTCTCCCGTGACTACGTTCTCCACGCCGTTCAGGTGCTCGTCGATGCGCTGCTTCCACCTTTCGAACACCTCACGTCCGTCCGTCAAGAGGCGTCCGTCTTTATCCCTGCATATTTTGGCTCGCGGCACGAAGCCGTTGCGGGATGCGTTGAGCTTCTGATAGAACTTCCGTATTTCTTGGGAACGGCACAGCAGTTCCATTTCTTCACACTCCGCTTCTTCCAGGCGGCGCTTTTTCTCCCGAAAGAGGCGGGTCTGCTGTTTCCGCTTCTTTTTGTACCGTTCCACGTTCTGTCGAGTCCCTTGCTGCAGCATTACCGCCCTCGCTGCGTTCTTCTCCAAAACCGTTCTACACTCTTCGTCGAACCATTCGTTCCGTCGATTCCGTTCCACGTACCCGATGGTGCGCTCTGCTGCGTTGTTGATGGCTGCTTTCACTGTACTCCAGCAGTCCTCTAGAGGGGCCTCATCGATCTCGCCCTCGTCTGGCAACGCGGCTTCGAGATTCTGCGCGTATGCTGAGGCGACATCCAGTTGCTTCAGTCGCTCTAGATTGTACCGTGGCGGTCGCCGGTACCGTACATTGTTGATGACGGAGAGTTTTGGGCGCTGTTTGGCCGCTCCTCATGGGGAACAGACGCTCAGGTTTGCTCAGGTTGGTTACTATGGTTACCCAATCTTCCCTAAGGTTGCTCATAGTTTCCGGCCGGTACCACGAGGAGGTAGGGGTAGGAACTGCTGGGCAGAGGCTAGTGGATTACAATGGGATCTGAATTGCGCAGCATACCCAGCCTTTACCGTGCCTGGATACTATATCTTTCGAATGGTAGGTACCGCTAAGATGGGTGTTTTATTTTGTTAAACGATTTTAGACACACCGTGAGAACAGATTTTGCTTCTGGGAATTTGAGATGCGGCAAGGGGGTTTCGATAAAGTTCTCAGAAAGTCCAATAAGGGGGTGTCAGGGGATTTCATGAGCAGTCTTTCAGGAGCCAAGGGCGTTTCGGCAGATGTTATTCAGAAGAGTTGTTTCAGGGGATTTCAGGAGCCTTTTAAATGGCGTTCCGATAATTTTCGTTGGCGTCTCAATGGAATTAACTGGATTTCTGGGGCATTTTAGAGGGCCCATATATTTAAAACTGTTAAATCGTGGGTATTCATCATGACCATACTGATAGTGACAGATTCAATTCCCCGTTGGTCCAGGAATTTATTGTAAATGAAATTTCCTTGACTTCCTTGAGCATAGAGTATCTTCGTGCTTGTCACTCGATATGCACATGCAAAATGGTATTTGATAGACGAAGCTTTTAGTTATTAACTGTGGAAGTGCTCATAGAACACTAACCTCAGGAGCAGACTTAGTCCCAGTGGGGACGTTTCGGCAAGCTCAAAAAGAAAGGACGCTCCATTTGTATTACGGGGGAACGCTACAAGGGGTTTTAAGAGCAGTTGTGGGCAGAGATGCATTTTGAACGCTCATGAGCTGTGAGCGTGCCAAAACTGTTCCCTTGAAGCTCTCGAGAGCATGTTCAAAATTTTGAACACAATTACTAGATTAAACACAGAGCGGTGTTCAAAATTGACAGGTCAGATGCGTTTGGATTGGATTGGAAAATTGTAAGTAGCGTTTTCTATCGACGAGAAAGAAACATTGCAATGCTTCCGAGCCTCTAGCTATCGTTAGGTATGCCATTCTGATTACAACAGGCCGGGTGAGCTCTTCGATTCCATTACAACGATTTTGGCGTACTCTTGGCTGGTTGGGACCATCAGATACGCGGATGGCGAAAGAACCACGCCATAATACCGTTGAACACAAATAGATGTTCGAGCTTGACCGGGTGTGGTGAGAATATCCCTTTTATTCGATACTATTCGTGGAGCAGTTAAGCCTCCGTCGGTTGTCCCACAGTTTATGCCGTCGGGGCCCACACATTATGCCGTAATTGCTCGGATGTCTTCCAAATAGATTACTAAATAATAGGTTCACACATTCGATACCTTGAACTATCATTTAATTATCGTATCATTCACGGGAAAAAATCCGCTGCTTGAAACCTGCTAAATGAGTCATGATTTCGCGTAAAATGTGTGTTTTCATGTTATAAATATACACCACAAAAAAGGTCATAATTTCATGACTCATGTTGCCGTAACGTCACCTTGGCGTTACGTTTTTCATATTTATTGACAAAAAAATGTAAGTTAAGTCATGACATCAAGCCCTTGAATACCAAAACTATTAACTAGATTCATAAAAACAGAAGCGGTATTCATAGAACTAGTAGTTGTCATTTATGGTTCCAGTTTTATTAGCGAAATTTGGTAAGTCGGTTCATATTATCATGAAGTACGTACTCAAACTATGAACTAAATTTATGAAAGCTTGAGAATTACTCATGGTGCAAGTATTTGTCATTTATGGTACTGGATCGATTTGCGAAAAATGGTAGTACTGGTCATGTTATCATAAAGCATGTTCTAAATTTATTACCTAATGTTATAAAAACATAAGCAGTATGCATGATTCTAGTACAGTGGTTTTTCGATTTTGTCACGGTTCTATTTAATCACGCTCTATTATATCACGCTCGATTTTAGCACGGTATTTTTTTCGATTATTTCACGCCATAATAATCGGTGGAAATATTGCCAAGCACATATTCTAAACTAGCTAAGACATATAGAAGCGAACCTAGTGTGATGTTTATGACACATGACTATCACGCCGAGGGCCTGAAATCGAACCCTTAATTCCCGACAACTCACAAAATGTGAGTTTTTCCTTCGAAAGGGTCGTGTAATCGTGGCACCCGAGATGAACTAGCCCGAGATAAAATGGCTTCCCTTTGTATATGGGACTATTATATGCAGAATGACAGTAAAAATCTCGACAATAAAAGAAGAATAAAGGACGTATGAATCGTCATATTATACTTATTTTGCATATTCGGATATGGTTTTGTGTACCACCAATGCATGCCGGACGCTGGACTCGATTATCAGTGTTATACCTTAAACTTACCAATTATTTATCTAACAAATGGAATGCTTTACAAAGCTGATATTTCGACTGAATACTGATCAGAGAAATGGTTCGACAAAATGTTTTGGGTTCAATACGGACTGTATTTGATTGATTTTTACAGAACTGTTACGTTCCTATTTTTGCTAGCTCGCTAAGGGAATAGTTTTACATCTCTCTACAATGAAGCACAAAAAGATGACTTCTAGATCTTTACTCAAGATAATGATGTTGATCAAATTCTTACCTATACAATTGTAACGAGACAGATATTTTTTTAAAATGCAGCGTAGGGCATCGTTTCCCAAACTTTCTCGAACTCCCAGTTGGTTGGCTTGTCATCTCGCTTCGTAAAGAACAACTCTTGGGTATTTTTGATAAACTGTAATGGAAAAATCATGACAATAACACAGTAATAACCATAATTTTAGACTTCCATTACTTAAAACTGACAATCCAATTAGACATAACTACGTTCGAAAACAGTAACTTCTTATGAATATGTTTGCCGTATTTTATTTATCCAATGGATTCCATTCCCAATATCGGAAATATAAGGACTATATATCTTTCCCTCAAAATTGGTAGATTTCTCGGAAAAGACATGCACTCTGAAATCATGAACAAGGTTCCTGAATATTGAAGTAATTTTTATGATTCTGGTATTTGTCAATAATGATGCCCGTTTTATTAGCAAAATGCCGTACGTAGAGTCATGATACTATGAAGCATGCATGCTGTAATCATGATTCGCCTTCATGGAATCATAATAAGTACTCATGATTATAATATTTCACCCTCATTCTTGTTTACGGATGTATCCACTTTCGATCGAATTTGATTAGTTCGAATCTTTCGCTCATTTGGTTATGCTGACGTAAACGTAAATACTTTCGAAAGTGGATTCGAACGTAAACAATACAGGCTCTCTTTCGCACGGCATCACGTTTTCTGTCTTGTCTCACTGCTTGTTCCTTACGAGCTTTGCTCGTTTGGCTGCACTTTTTGAGATTTCTTTTGTCTTGTTTGGCTGCAAAAAAAAAACAAAGTATATTCTTCATTACACCACGCAAGTCTATTCTTCATTACACCACGAAACCTAACCTCGAAATGTTTGACATTGCCAGGTTATTTTGACAGATCACACACATGCAAGAAAGAGACGAATAATTTTCTTGCAGTTTTCCGACCTTTTCTTGCTTTCAAGAAAAGAAGGAGTTTTTTCACTTTCAACTTCTGGAATGTAGTTCAATAATTATATAATTTACTACTATTTAAGTAAGAACAATTCACTACACTTTTTCGAAAACCAAAAAAAATCTCACCGGAAAACACTGCCGCTCACAAAAGGCGCCTTGACAGAAGTGACGAAAATGGCGTAGGTGATTCTGCGCGAGGGTTTGCGTAACGCTTACAGTGCCCAAATTCGTTTGTTGTGATTCATGATTTTATGACTCTGCGTTATGTTCATACGACTCTGCGTCTGGTTGAGATGACTCAGCGACATAGTTTTATTACTCAGAGCCATGCTACCATGACTCAGCTTTATGGTATTCAATTTATGAAAACGAGCTTAATTTTTTCATAACGCTTTTGACGGCCATGGCTTTTGTTGATGGAATCAGTTATTATTATTCATGATAATCGTTGTTAACGTCACGATATCATGACTTGTAGTTACAATATCATGAAGCGACAAGTTTTATGATTTCATAACATTTTAGTCATGGATCCGGCAACGAATTTTTTCCCGTGTTTAATTTTTACTTCGAAATTCCATTTTGCAGTTTGGAGCTAGATCTAGCATATGCAGGAAAAATAGCTGCATGACACATACACACGGTAGAAATTTGTTGCTATCTGCTACCTGTTGCTATTAGCTACGAAGAGCACTGTGATAAGGCGCTTGGTGGGCTTCGTGGCCGAGCGGTTAGCGGCGTCAGTCGTTTAGGTGCCTTGTAAGCCTCGGAGTGTGGGTTCGATTCCCGCTCCAGTCGGGGAAAACTTTTCGTCAAACGAAAAAGTCTCCACTGGGCCACTGGGTGTTTATATGTGTTGTCCGTTGTCTAATGTTAGTTATGTTCAGTCTGTGCGGCCTTTGGCCGAAGACGGTGTAGTGTCTTTTTCAAAATGTTTGAACATGAACACGGCTCACGTGAGCACAGCTTTTGAACAGAGCATGAACAGAACGCGCTCAAATGCATCTCTGGCTGTGGGTGGAGGAGGTGGTGTTGTGACTCTGAGGCGTTTAATGAGCGTTCCGCGATTCGGTGACGTTTAATAGCATTTGAAGGACGCTTCAAGGGATTTTAAGGGGCTATTCAGGGGGTATGCAGCCTGTTAAAGGCATTTCAAGGGATTCCTGGGGGATTTCAAATTGATTACGGTAGGCTGACCATCCGTCCCGTATTTAACGGGACAACCAAATTTTCAAACACTCGTCATTGGTGCATAGTTAACGTTGTTGGCTCAATTATTCGTTCTTTCTAGCTGAAATAGCATTATTGACAACATGCAGTTTTGTTTTTGAACATTGATTTTCTTTTGTTGAGTTTCCGAAATTTGTCCCGTATTTAAACGGGACAAATCTGGTCAGCCTACGGGGAATTATCCGCCTTTTAATGAGGTTATGGAGGTTTCACAAGCGTTTAAAGGCATTTCAGAGGCGTTTCAAGAGGTCTCAATGTTTTTTTTTGTGGAAGAGTCTCAGGAGACTTTCAAGGGCGACACAAGGAATTTTAGGAGCGCTTCAAGACATTCCATAGACGACCTCCGGAACCCCCTGAAACTCTCTGAGACTCCCTGAAGAGCCACTGAGACTGCCCAGAACGCTCCTAAAACAACCTGAAACGCCCCTGAGACGTTTAATACCCCTCTGAAACTCCTGGGACTTGCTAAATTATCTCTGAGGCTCCCTGAATTACCAGAGACCCCCTTCAATGCCCTGGTACGCCCCTGAAACACCCTTAAGCGCCCTATATTCACTCTGAAACCCACTGGGGACCTCTTAACCCCCCTTGAATCCTCCTGAAACCCCCTAAAAGTGCTTGAGATCCCCGAAGCGCCTCTGAGACCTTCTGGTACTCTCTGGACGGCTGTAACGCCTATGAGATCTCCAGCTACGCCCTGAGATCCCTGGGAATCCCCCCCAGGGCACTCCTGAGAATCATGGAATGCCCCAGAAACCCACTGAAACGCCTCTGAAATACCAAGAGACTCCCTGAAAACCACCGGGATTCCCTAAATCGCCCCAGAGATCTCCTGAAAATCTCCTGAGGACTTCTGAAGCTCCCCTGAGACCCCTCAAGCACCACAGATATCTCCTGGAATCCACTGAGATTTTGTTATGCATGGGGTCACTAATCTAACTTTAGCTCTTGTCGCTCCTTTTATGTGTATCCATGTGATCTTGAATATACATGAATTTTTCTAAGAGTGCATAAAACCTCCAATCGTGATGCGCCAAATTTTGGCGAAATTATTTATGCACATGCATAGACCTAAATATCCCACACACTCCGATATTAAAATTTAATTCAAATGGAAAAAGTGCATTTCACCCCACACTCTTATTAGAACGGCTGCTCGTGTGTTTTAAATTCAATTTACGCTTACAGCAATGCTCATCGTAGGTCATCTACTTTCGCGCGGAAATTCGGAAGCAATGAAAATCGCACCATACGTTACTGACCTAGTTTTTATGAGCCATCATCGACCGCTGGTGGCCGTTCGCGATCGTGATCGAACACGTTGGGTCCGGTCGGTGTGGTGCAGTTTTGATTACGCTTGGTTGGGTCGACGACAATAACGATGATGATGGTAATGATGATTATGACGAGTAGGATAGGTAGAGTTCTAGGTTTTGGACTTTTAGTATTTACATTTGGTAAAGTTTTGGACACGCCCAAGTTGGTTCGGGCAACGTTAGGAATTACCGTGACTTCTTCGGCAAAACGAGAGTGATGGTAGGAGTTTTTGACACGCCCAAGCTGGTTCGGGCATTGAAAGGAAATTTAGGCTATAAATACTGAGGCTTTGGCTTCAAACGGGGCAGTTCAGTTTCAACATTAGAGTAGGCAGCATATCGGATAAGTCTTGAGATCCCATGTGGGACACCTCTAGATACTGTCCTAAGGCTGTAGGTAGGACTTAATAGTCGGGTTTGCCGTGTAGCTGCCGGCTTAGAATAGCACTACGGGGTAAAAGTCCACCAAACAGGTAACCCCAATCCAAGGTGTCAGGCGACCTGTGCTGAGGGATGAATGGTTGAGGGGGTTTAAAACATGCTCGATCTTTAACGGAGCCCGTAGCGTGGGTAGATCACCTTTTTGGGTTGCGTTCCGGCGAAAGATCTACCAAACCGAACCCTAGTCCTAACTGCATCTAACTATGGAACAGCCTATTTTAGTAATTAAAGGAAAAACTTTGGTCCTTATTACATTTCATACTTTGGTAAAAGTGATAGGTCTCGGTTTGGTTCTGGCCGAGATGGATCTTGCACCAAGGAAAAAATGGATTAGTAATCCTAATCTTTTATTCGGTATTCATTGGTTTGAGGCAGTAGGGACTAGGGTTCCGATGCATGGTCAATATCGGTATCATTTCTTGACTTTTTCGTTAAGGGATCCGATTTTGACTGAAAAAGGAGCGTGTTAAAAGCGGAACCTATCAATCAGAATCCTTCCTTGCGAACTAGTTGAAAATGATTACTGTAACAAAACCGAGTACTTTATAACTTCTCAATGGTGATAAAGTAATACGACATGCACTATACAAAGGACACGGGGTATACCACAATAGATCATATATTGGTCGCAGTGGTTATGTCCCGAACAGAGGAAAAAAAAATAGTCGGGTCAAGAAGAAGCTAGAAGTGTCTCTAGATTGTTAAACTTAGTAGTTCGGTGAAGAAATACAGAAAATGTAAAGGTGATATAAGAAAAAGTGAATCGTTGTAATATAAGATAAGTGATGGTTTGTGATACTTCAATATAGTTTATTAAAAAGATGTCGTCGGACTGTAATGAAATGAAAGATATCACATTCCGTGTAGTGTTTAATGCAGCCCCTGGACGGTACAGGGTGCTTCACACAGCTGCCTGTACCTCAAATGGTATCAAAAAAGCTTTCCCATACAACGTTAACCCTTCCTAATGCTCATATTGTAAGGTTTTGAAACCCCTTCTCAATAGGCTTTAACTTGAGAGATGGGTCATCATCTGCGATTTTGGACCGCTATATTGGATTCTTCGGTGATCATTTTTGTAGAACGTACATCTTCCGCATACCTAATACATTCAGCTTGCATAATTTTGAAACTCAAACCTGCATAACCTGCAAACAACTGTCTTCTTGTATTTCGAATCGCTGCATTGGATTCTTTGGTGGTCACCATTTTCGGACTCCGAACATCTTCCCCATACCAAATATTCCCATATTGCAAAGTTTTAGAGCTCAAAACTCCATGAAACAGCCGCCATCTTGAATTTTATGGTCACCATATTTGGACTGCGTACAAAATGTGTAAACAATGAGCAAGGTTACCCAACTTGGTGTGATTTGATATGTCACATGCAGTTTAACATTTTGCCATTTCCGCCGGTGCTGGTCCGGATAACTAAAATAGCCATAACTCTGGAACGCCTGCACCGATCCAAACCATTTTCAATAGCATACAATGGGGTATAATCCCGGTTCAAATCGTTCTAAAATTCAAAATCATCCAATGTAAAGTGAGTGACCCTTGTTTAACACACACACACACACACAAACACACACACACACACACACACACACACACACACACACACACACACACACACACACACACATACACACACACACACACACACACACAAACACACACACACACACACACACACACACACACACACACACACACACACACACACACACACACACACACACACACACACACACACACACACACACACACACACACAAACACACACACACACACACGCACACACACACACACACACACACACAAACACACACACACACACACACACACACACACACACACACACACACACACACACAAACACACACACACACACACACACACACACACACACACACACACACACACACACACACACACACACACACACACACACACACACACGCACGCACACACACACACACACGCACACACACACACACACGCACGCACACACACACACACACGCACACACATACACACACACACACACACACACACAAACACACACACACACACACACACACACACACACACACACACACACACACACACACACACACACACACACACACACACAACACACACACACACACACACACACACACACACACACACACACACACACACACACACACACACACACACACACAGGGGGCAGCAGGGACAGGAGTCCAGGGGCTTGACGAACCCCCCCTTCTGCGAGTCGGGTGGCAGCTTGGGAATTCATCCTAAGCGAAAATCGTTCACACATCCGTGTGGATTACCACCTTTGGCTCTTCCTTCGGGGAGTGACTGAGCTTCTGGTTTCCAGATAGCTCAAGCAGAGGATGCCTAGGATGTGGCGGGGTTTCAACAGTGGGCTCTGTTGGATCTCCATAAAACGCCACACATCCGCAAGCAACTCTGTACAAGCGACCTGGTACCGCTTCCAAAGTGCCTTAGCCCAAATACTCGGAGTGCCAACCGGCACATCAGGATCGATGCCAGTAACATCCTGATTATGGCATACTGGTCAACGCAAACGACAACGGACTACGGATTACGGATAGGATGACGACGATGGGCTGACATTCGTGCCATTCTGCTCCCTGAGTAAGGAAGGGTGACACCTACTTGAAACGGCGAGCGGGCTAATGGTGCGTCTGCCTCCGTCCCGGTAAAACCTTGGCAGGCCTCCGGATACGTTCTTCATCTGTCCATCATTTTTGATGGGTACTAGGCTCGGATGTAACTTTCCCGACTTGCGCTGATCTGGCTCTGGACACGGACCCCATGAAGGTACGTGTTCAACCCTCGCTTGGCCTCCCTGATTCATAGACAACCAAGAGATCACGAAAGCGACTACGTACAGCAGGTGGAGATAGCGGCTCGGAGGGGGGACCCAATAGAATGGAGACATCAAATTATACCGAAGTAGTTGGAGAGAACGCGGACGCGTTCAGAAGAAGTGGAATGATGCAGCGATCACCAGTGACGCCGCTGGAAACTGCTGCGAGAACGAGTAGTAGCGCGATACGGAGCGAGCCTCAAGGAAGCCAACGGGAGCTAGCATTCCTGAATCAGCGAGTGCTTACACCGAACTCGAACAGTGGCACAGCTCAAGAGTCGAGCTTGTTCGAAGTGAGGAGAAGGGTGAACGAGTTGTACGAGTTTGTCAAAGACAAGCACAACGTTCACCTGAAAATCAAGCAACTAGTGACGAGCATCAAGTCTGCCGTTACAGTTGCGGAACGCGATCAGAAGGCGCTCAAGCTGAGAGTGGAAACAGCCGAGAAGTCGCTGGCGGAAGCCACGGATAGACCTACGGCTGAAAACATGGAGACGCCGAGGAGCCACCGGAGTACTCGCTCAGAGAAACGAGGCAGGGACACGCCAGGAGAAGAGGAAGTCCCGAAGAAACAGAGAAGCGAACGGGAGCGTGCCAGCAATCGGAGTGATGATGGATGGCGCACTGTGGAGAACCAGCAGGCGAAGAAGAAGAAAAAGCGAAAGGAGAAAGAAGATAAGAAGAAGGAAGAAAAGAAGAAGGAACAGAAGAAGAAAGAAACCCACCGGCCTCCTAGGGAGAGGAAGAAGGGCGATGCATTGATCGTCGAGGCGAAGGACAAGACGACGTACGCTGCTCTGCTTAGGAAACTGCAGGAGGACCCGGAGTTGAAGGTGTTGGGCGAAAACGTAGTGAAGACCAGACGCACCCAAAAAGGAGAGATGCTGTTCGAGCTCAAGAAGGATCCGACGGTTAAGAGCTCGGCGTTCAGGGAGCTCGTTGCCAAATCCCTGGAGAACGAGGCCAATGTGAGAGCCTTATCACAAGAGGCGGTGGTTGAAGTCAAGGATCTGGACGAGATCACGACAGAAGATGATCTGAAACGCGCATTGAAGGAGCAGTGCAACGTCGAAGGACCGATGGTGATTCGGATAAGGAAGTCGTATGGAGGCACTCAGACGGCGGCAATCCGATTGCCTGTGGATATTGCCAATAAGCTGGTAGCAACTGGCAAGGTAAAAATTCGATGGGCGGAGTGCTCGTTGCGACTGGCTCCCCGAGCCACCAAACAAATGGAGCGATGCTTTAAGTGCATGGAGTTTGGTGATCAGGCGAGAAATTGCAAGGGCCCCGACAGGTCCGGACGATGCTGGAGTTGCGGTGGAAGCGGCCACGTTGCTCGGGACTGCACGAGCCAACCCAAGTGCATGCTGTGTAAGCCGGAGGACGGAAACGACCATAAAACGGGAGGCTTTAAGTGCCCGGCCTATAAAAAGGCGATGGCAGGTCAACAATGATTGAGATAACCCAAATCAACCTCAATCACTGCGACGTCGCACAGCAACTGTTGTGGCAGTCGACAACAGAGACTAAGTGCGATGTTGCAATCATCGCAGAGCCGTATCGGGTGCCCCCTGAGAACGACAATTGGGTGACGGACAGATCTCAGATAGCGGCAATACAGGTGATGGGTAGATTCCCCATTCAAGAAGTGATCGAGTGTTCATACGAAGGCTTTGTGGTTGCCAAAATTAATGGAGTCTTCGTTTGCAGTTGCTATGCACCTCCAAGGTGGTCAGATGAAGAGTACAACAGGATGTTGGATGCACTCACGGACACGCTGGTCGGGCGGAAGCCGATAGTCATCGGAGGAGATTTCAACGCCTGGGCCGTGGAATGGGGTAGTAGGCTCACCAATGCTAGGGGGTACAGCCTACTGGAAGCCCTGGCGAAGCTGGATGTGAGGCTTTGCAACGATGGTATGGCCAGCACATTCCGCAGAGACGGCCGTGAATCCATCATCGATGTTACGTTCTGTAGTCCGTCGCTCACGGAAGACATGAACTGGAGAGTCAGCGAGGAATATTCCAACAGTGATCACCAGGCGATCCTCTACAGCATTGGCCGGCGAGCCTCTACTTCGACGAGGAGAACGCGGACATGCGAACGAAGGTGGAAGACAAAAGACTTCGACAAGGAAGTCTTTGTCGAGGCGCTGCGGCCATACGGCGGTGCAACCCTTGATGCAGGTGAACTAACGGAAGCGATTGTTACGGCATGCGACATAGCAATGCCGAGGAAGATAGAGCCCAGAAACAGAAGACGGCCAGCGTATTGGTGGAACGCGACGATCAGTACCCTCCGTGCTGCCTGCCTCCGTGCTAGGAGACGCTTCCAGAGGGCCAGAAATGAAGTTGAGAGAGAAGCAAGGCGAACCGTTTTTCGGGGAGCTCGAGCCGCTCTTAAACGCGAGATAAGGCTGAGTAAGTCGAACTGCTACAAAGAGTTGTGTCGAGAAGCCGACGCCAATCCCTGGGGCAACGCGTACCGAATCGTGGTATCGAAGCTCAAAGGTCCAGCAGTACCCGTGGAAATGTGCCCGGACAAAATAAGGAGGATCGTGGAAGGTCTTTTTCCGCACCATGGCCCAACGTTTTGGCCGCCCACACCGTACGC